>NC_072780.1:28237774-28837774 GCF_022539595.1 Amphiprion ocellaris | reverse complement strand
CCTTCCTCCTCCTTCCACGGTGAAGGGTCGGCTGAATGTACGAGGTCCTCATCGCACAAGAACTCATTCTATTTGCCTTGTTTGATGCTGCTTCCATGAATCAATCAAGGGGACTGTTGTTACTCACGAAGCCTCCTCGGCACTGTGAGAGAAAAGACACCAGCATCTGATTCCTTTGTAAGCGGAGAGCAAACACGAGGACATGTGGGTGGATGAATAACACCAGCTGTCTCCGATTACAAACAGGATGGGTCCCCTGCTAACAGAAACTAAACATGCACTCAGTTTTAAAAAATTAAGATGCTGGGGTATCTTTTAGCATTGCTACACCTTCTTTAAGGGTTTCCAGTGGTGCAACTTGTATATGACCAAGAATTAAACTGAAAAGAGAAGAAAAGCTAACATACACTAGTTTACTTTTAGGTTTTTGTTGTTTCGTTTTTGTTTTTTTTTAAATTAAAAAGTGAGTTTTCAAAGTCTTACATACATGTATTTTTGCTTTTTTGTTGCTCCTGTTTTCAGACAACCATGACTGAACTCCTAAAAATGTGACGACTCTCAAGTAAGTTCTGGATTTGGAAGGATTTCATGATTTCTAAGTAGACTCATTGACGATAATCTGTGATTGACATTGGACATAATTAAGTTCCTAGAAACTTTAAATTAAATGCAACTGAAAAATATATGTGCATCATGTCTACTGGCTGTGTTATAATCTGATGTACAGTGTGAAAATGAGATATTTAGGCTTTTAGGGCACCTTAACGGCCTCTATAAGCTGTGATTCAGAGTCGCTGCTGTTTAATCAGCTGATCAGCTGACAAAAACTTATTTTCTTCTTGTTTTTAGCACTCAGACATGCACCTGAAGCTTATACTACAAAGAAAGCTGAATGTATCCAGGTTTTCTTTGTGTTAGCTGGTTCAACAAAACCTACAACTACAATAACAAGAAAAGCACTTTGAGAGCACAGTACTCTGCCAAGGCTGTTCATTCCCCGATATAGCAGTGTCAGAAATGCAGCATTTTTTAAAAATCAAATGCAGCATTTTTTTATTAGTTATTGATGATCAAAAATCACAGCAACATAGAATGTGGCCATTTAATATAGTAGTATCCACAAACATAATGACCTTGCGCTGAGCACAGGTGTGTGTGTTATGCATGTGTACATTATGTATGGATACCAAATCACGTGACCTAAATATGTAGCGGGTGGTGGGAACTGATGGGAGTCAGAAACACTCCCACAATTTAATCAGTTGTTCCTTGTATCATTTCCACTGGATAAGTCCTGATAAGTCCTCAGCGGCTGATTTGTAGTAGGATCACAGTCATGTGATCATCAGTAGGCAGCTGATGTAGTGTTCACTTGTTGTCATAGTTACAGTGACATTGTGTCGCTATCTCGCAATGATACAGAAATCTTTAACAAATCCGTGGATCCAGACTATAAGCTGCATCGCTGCTGAAACCTAATCAGGTGGTCCTTGTGTCACTTCTGACCTTCCCTGAAAATTTCATCCAAATCCATTAATCCATTTTTGAGTAATGTTGCTAACAGACAAACAGACAAACAAATGTACGCTATCGTCACACAACTCCGCTGTGTTCCTTGGTGGAGTAATAATGGGAATCACATCAGTAGTTCTCAGCAGTCTTTGCTGACCCAGATTTTCTTGATCAGATTCTGTGCAGGCTTCAATAAAAGAGAATTTTAAACATCATTTGACTCTTCCTTGCACAAAATGCATCGATGGCACCTACTTCAGTCAAGAGGAACAGGTTGTTATAATGAAGAGCCATGAGTAATGTAAAAATTCATTATTGAAAAAAAAGTGCTGTTAATGCAAACGACGCAAGAGAAGAAAAGTGTTAATGGTGTAAGTTAATACATTTACTTTACCGCTCAGTGACTCTCAGTACAGCTGCTGCACATTAAAAATTGAAGCCTAAAACTTCATACATTTAAAGATGGACCCTTTAAACAAGGATATGTGAGGATCACTTACATTTTTAGCCAGACCCAAGTGAAATAAACGTTACTGATTAAATATTCTATATGATAAGTATGAATAGACTAATATATTTTCTAATCTGTGTTTTGTTAGCTGTATCAGCAGAGGAAAACAGTTTTGGCAGCAAATCAGGACCAAACATAGAAACAAATTTATGCATTTTTCTGCATCACCAGCTGAATGCATGTAAGTTTCCAGTAGCAGCCTACTGTAATTGCACGGCTTTGTCGGTTATGTATTATGTATATTCTCTTTTCGTTGTGTTCAGAGCTCAGGATCGGCCACACTAAAGCCCACCTGGACCAGATATGGCTAAGCATCTTGATTAGGTGCTGAAGCTTGAGCCCTCGACCTCCAGTAGCTCAACGCTTCAACCGCTGAGCCACCACCACCATAATTATAATGCACTCATGCAATCACACCTGCAATTCCTGGAGAAATTGCAGGTGTGATTGCAGAAAGCCGCTGCCGGTGGAGGAAGCTGGTAAGAAACCTGCAACCTGATGATGGCAGACCACCTTTCCTATAAACTGAGCCACATTACTGTCACATTCACTAACATACAGCTCAGCAGGTTTGCAGTGTTACCTCTGCTACGAATTCAGAGAGAATATCGTCCGGAAACAAACTGGCGAAATCTTCTTACAGCCGAATTAAACGCCAATCTCTGAGCAGAACCTTCTCTGTGCAGCATCAGTTGCCACGGAGATCTAGCAGGTCAAAAGACAGCCACCTTCCCAACACTGACAGCTCTGGCTTCAGGCTCAACATACCTCACTGTCACATTAATCTCACTTCGTATTAAAGCCCTCTGTCTCTTCTGGGATCTTGGCCTCATGTCTCTGCCTACTTTATATCTTCTGGCGCTTCTGGGGAGGCATTTCTCACAGTTTGAAAACATCTAAATTACAGTTTTGCGCATTATTTGTTCAATTTTCCTCCTTTGTTTCCTCATTCCATTCATACAATGACCCAAAGTCTCATCCAAACATGCACTTAAAAGCAACACAGACATCTTTATGAGCCTAAGCAGTGTACTGTTTGGATTTTTCACTAAATGAGACACAATGAAAGTTATAAACAGTGCATCAGAGTAATCAGATGTCTGGCCTCCATCGTCTTGGAGGCCAGAAATCTGAAGCAGACCATATCACAGCCAATCAAGATGTTCCTTTGACTTTTAAAAGGCTTGTTCATTCAGCGTTCGGCGGTGGTTTTTCTGGTGAGCAGAGGAACTTGGTGCTTTTGGTGTGAATATTTTGTGACAAGATCTAGATGAAGTAGTTTTGTGGTGAAGGCTTAGACATGAACTCCGGAAACATTTTGAATTAGTACAACATTGTTAGTTTTAGTTTAGGGTCGCTACTTTGTAGTCTAGTTTAAGTTTACATACCCTGAAAATATGTACCATTCTTGAATGAAAATATGAATGATCAGAGCAAATACAATTGTGTGATAATAAATGACTTTGTCTGACCACTAACCCTAAATGAAAGGGAAGTTTTTCCATGATCAAACTCCCACTACCGTTCAAAAGTTTGGGATCACCTAGACAATTTAATTTTTTCCATGAAAACTCACACTTTTATTCATAATTGCACAAGGGTTTTTGCTGCTGGTGGTTGCTGGAAATGTTCCTCTGTACCCCTATGCAGATATTCCATTAAAAATCAGTCATTTCCAGCTAGAATAGTCATTTACCACATTAACAATGTCTAGACTGTATTTCTGATTCACTTAATGTTACCTTCATTGAAGAAAACCACTTTTCTTTCAAAAATAAGGACATTTCTAAGTGACCCCAAACTTTTGAATGGTAGTGTTTTATCTAAAAAACAACAAAAAACAAACAAAAAACCCCCAATATTTCACAAATTTTGCCAGGGTATGTAAACATATGAGCACAACCATAATTTTTTTCTTCTTCTTAGTTTTGGTTTTGGTTGTTAGATATCGTAGATGATTCATCTTCATGAAGACGTTCGCTTCTGGATATATTTTGATTTGAGCAGTACTCGTTTCGCCTTTCACCTCCTGGCATTTGTGCTGTGGTAAAACCCATCCTGCTTTCCATAAATCACCACTAATCACTCTGGAACACAACATCTACTGGCTGCTTTTGTTCCACCAGACAGCTGGGAATACAAAGCTACGGTTGGATTATGCTAACAACCTTTTTCTGATTCCCACAATCGCAGTCCTCGACAAATAATTAATCCCGTCATCTTGTCAAAACAGACCCGACTTCGATTAAACAACGGCGTTCAAACATGTCGGAGGTCGCAGCAGAGGTCGGCTCTGACAATGCTTTTGTTTACAGACGTGACAATGTGTTGGCAAGTTATAGCGGTGAAGACTAACACCTGTAGAGCATCTGTTGAACTCCACTCATGCCGAACCACTCGTCATGATAATACAAAGCACAACACAATGTTGAGCAAGCAAGTCAACAAAAACAACGAGGGAAAACAGATGTAGGAGCCAAAGGGATGCTCACTGCGCTGAATCACTCTATCGGATAAACCCACATTAGTTCCAAATGCAGTTAACACCAGTAGTTTAAGTGAGTTTCATCTGCTTATGCAAAATACTGCCAATAAACTGTACACCTAAATGCGACAAGCTGCTATACTGATAATATTCTTAGTCGTTCTGATAATACTGACTTATACAATCAGAGTTATCATGCATGAAACACACTCAAAGCCTCAACCTGAGCAGCAACACTTTATCTCATCGTGCAGACTTCCTCCTGATCAACACACTCATGCAAATGAAGTGAGTCGACATATAAACGCTATTACTTGTAGTGCCAAATCTGAATCTGAATCTTTCTGAGCGATCTTTCTTGTTTTTCAGCTAACCGGGATGTACCCTGAGAGTACTCGTCAAATGCTTTAAATTGCTTCTTCTTAGACTTTGGGTCCAATGGGAACTTCTTTTATAGAAAGCAGTGATAAGCAGATGGCTGGGGAGGCACTTGTCAAGGCTGATGCAGCAGAACAGCTTTTGAAAGCCTGTTTCAAGCACGGTTCTCCTCTGCAGAAAAGTGGAAATGCTGTTGACCTTTCGCTGCTTTAACCTTTCACATGTGAATGCGAAAAGTTTGCAGCCACATCAGAAATATTCAGACGCTCGTGGTTCCTGTTGGAGGTTTATGTGACGTTATCCAGATGCTCTACTCACCGAGCATGACGAGGGTGGTCGTCCCCTGTTCATTTCCAGAAGGGTAGGTGGCGTATTCGCAAGTGTAGCGGCCGGCGTCAGACATTCGTAGATTAGAAATCCTTATGGACGGGTTCTCCAGACTGTTGTGAAGGAAAACAACTCGATCCTTGAAGGACTGATTGGGGAAGCTCTGTCCGTAGACTGGATGGTAAACAGCAATGTTGTCCCTCTGGCCATCCACTGGTTCCCATATCCAAGATACCTGGTGAGAAGAGAATTTGTGACAACCAGTGATTATGATTTGATTATCTACTTTTCTATATCTGAAGAATGACATTTATTAAAAAAAAAAAAAAAAAAAAAAGAGGAAATCAAGGATTTACCCTCCGAACCCCCAAAATCCACTGGCAGGTTTGAAAATCATGATATTGTTAAAAAAAATTACCAGAAACACATCATTTATCAGAGCCAAAAACTGTAGAAACAGAAAGAAGCACTGAGTTTTTAACTTTCTGAGAGTTCTTAGTTTTGATAACATCTGGAAAATTTGCCAAATCTAAGCTTAAAGTCCTGATATTTCATCAAAATCACTTTATTCTACATGTCAGCACAACACATCTTTTTGCACTAACCTGATTCTGCAAAAGAAAAACAATTCTGCACTCATCTGTACAACTAAAAAGCCATGATAGACTTTGCAGCAACCAACAGTCATGTGGCAAAAAGTCAGGGACTTTTTGACTGAACTGGGTTGAACTGCAGGCTGTGTTTACACAAAGCAAATAGGAGACTTAAAATCATGATATGTCATTAAAATCTATTGTATTCTACTTGCATCATTTAAGAAATTGTCATAAATAAAGAGTTTGCTCTAACAAAAATTCTATACTCTTCTTACTCTGAACAGTGACTATTCGGCTGAACTGCAGGCAGTGTTTACACCAAGCAGCTAGGATACAAATATGGAAAACAATTAAAAATGTAAACTGTAAACTGATACACAGAGATGAGTTTGTGTCTCCTGAACAACACAAGGTTTTGAGTGGCAGAGTGTAAACATAATGTTAATAGTTCTGTCATGGATGAAGTTACACTCTGGGAGTTTGGGTCCCAATTCAAGACTTACATTTGGGGAAACTGACTCCATTAAAAGTGAGTCAACTTGACTGCTAGCAGTTCTTGTCTTCAGTCTCCCCGTGGATGAACAAATAACCATCACTGGATCAATTTGTTACTGAAATAATGATTGTCTGGCTTTTTTCCTGTTATTTCCAAGAGGATTTATAGGCATTTAATTGCAACAGGCAGGAGAGGTAATGATCTCCACAGGAGTGCAAGTCACACTGAACCTAAAAATATCACATCAGACCAAAGAGGCATGGTTTGTTGTTGGGTTTTTTTGTAAAAATTGCAGCAATATGGGTACTAAAAGTTTTTTAAACAGCATAATTGCCTCCATGAGCTGCATGTTGCAGTGACTCCCAAAGCTCCAGCTGCTGACCATGTTAGTGAACGGACAAAATCAGCAGGACGGACGACAATAATGAACTTCCGATGTTTCCAGTATCGTCTTGTTACCTCATGTTTAATACACTGATTGTTTGTTCAGAAAATAATGAAACTGGAATGGACATTATATATTTGAAAGTGGTGTAATTCCTGATATTCCTCTGAATGCATATTGCAGTCTGCAGCTCCTGCAAACTGAAATCATTTTAACTTAGAGTCGCAAAATGTCAAACTCAATTAAAGCTTTCTGAAGAAGAAGCCAAGAATCTGCTACTGGATTAAATGTGAGGTCTGTTCGACTTGCAAACACCGTCTCAAGGTCCCAGTTGCTGCATTAGAGAACATAATTTGAAAGAGAGCCATCCTGCAGGCTTTTCCTTGTTATATTTCTGATATGTGAGAGCTATTGATATTTGCCGCGGATGCATGAGACTCTACCGCTAGGGAGAACGCCGCGATGCTATGCAAGATTGATTTCATTTTTTGCCTGCAATTTTCAAAGTGACAGCCAATACAAACTGCAAACCAGGAGGGAGAGGGAATAAAGTTCATCAATAAACATTTAGCAAACATCTACTGAAGGCATGACGTGTGGAGGGAAGGGAGGAGGGAGAGCAGAGAGGGCTGCAGGTTGCAAAGAGGGGGATGGATGTCATCGCAAATTAGAGGATGAATCTCCAGAAAATATCAGAGGGCAGCTTCATCCGTCTGCAGTTTCAGTATTTGTATGTGAACAAATTAGCTAATGATTCCACCCACATCTCAGAGGGATCACTCAGGATCAAACTGAACTCTCGGCTCAGAGTGGTTTCACTTTAGTCTGCTTGGTATTTAACAGTTGAGGTGGTGTCAAATGCATCGTCAACTGGGAAAATAAACTCTCTTGCAAATAAAATATCTAATTTTTATGTTGTGCTCAGCTCTGTTTATTCAGTCAGACTGAGACAAACGGAGTCAAAAACTGTAACTAAACATTCAAAAACTGGCCAGAAATGATGCTTTTCACTTATAATGACAGACAAAATCCCTATTCACACGGGATTAGTATTACCTTGGAACCAATGGTGATTTGTAATAATTGCGGAGGACGTCGGTGATCTTAATCCTGTGTGAATACGCCATATCGGTAATTGGTAAAGTAAAAATTCCCCTGGAAATGACCTACTATATTTCACCAAACACCGACATCCTGTGATAATACTAGTCCCGTGCAAATCTGCATCTCAGTGATTGGGAGGTACTTTTGTTGTTGTTGTTTTTTGTTGCACGCCTTTTTCTACCTCTGTCCCGTCTGAATTCTGGAGGCTGCGGTGGAAATTATTGACAGCATTTTAGGAGCAAATGCAGGAGTAGACCGATACACAACAGGCCTATGGACCATTCGCAGAAACGGCAAAATGAAATCAACAAGAGGGAAATTTTGGAGGATAATGAGATGGATGACATGCGCAGCAGCATGCAGGAAGAAACCTTTTCATAGGCATATCTTTCAACAGGCTGAATACAAACGTTATCCCCACATTGCTGCCCACTGTTCTCAAGTGACATTGTTGCTTTGACATATTTAGAGTCGCCATGACGACTACATACCACATTAAAAGTGATCATTTTAACCCAAACCACAAGCTTTCCATAAACCTAACCATGTGGTTTTTGTGCCCAAACCTAACGACACCCTAACAATAGCGTTCTTACAACATAGGCTTTTAATGTTTTTAATGTTTATTCGCGCGACCAGTATCTGTATTTTTTTTTTTTTTTTTTGCGTGCAGCGGCTGGCCACTTTGAACATGGACGTGACAACAGCGGATGCTGCGACATGCACAGATTTGACATCATATCCGGGCTGTAATGTCACTAAATTCACAAACACAGACTTCGCTGCAAGAAACACAGACGTGGGGGGGTAATTCACTAATTACCCGAGATCCCCAGGTAATAGTAATCCTGTATAAATAGTACAAAAGACAGCATTGTTTTAAGGAAAACTCTGACGTCGTAGGTAATTTGTTGATTTACAGCTTCGCTCCTGCATACTGAGCAGACTCTGTGTTCCACGATGTGTTTGGTTTATCTTCGAAGAAACACCAGAAGCCAGAGGAAACAGACACTGTTAGCGTTCCAACAGAGTCATTGTTTAAGTGTTGAATCCCATCAGCTCTCAAACACATCAGCAGCCTCCTGTGTTTTTTTCTTTAGGATAGGAAAAGTGTCAAACTGCTGACGAACATGTGACAGACACCTGCGATGGGTCGAGAATGGCTGTTTCCGCCTGCTTCCATGTTTGCGTAAAGCGACACTAAACTTGTCAGAGGAGAATTTTCCACGAACACAGTCGTATTGATCCTCTCCTCTGAGCGTCGTTGCTTCCTTCTGCTGATTATCTGGATTCCAGAAGGCTGAAATGGTCGGTACGCTTCAAAAATAAACTGAAAATTAACCCTCTGATCCCCAAAACCTGCAGGGGGGTTTGAAATAGGTTACCTTTTTAAGAAATCTGCAAAATTACATTACACTTATTTGATTGCAGACATGTAAAAGTAGAAAGAAGAGTCAGATTTTCAGTGTTTCAACGACAAAAAAAACCAAACCTAAGCTTTAAATCACCGTATTTCATCAAATTCATTTTATTCTTCATGTCTCGTTTACAAATTTTCCAAAATTTAACCGTTTTCTCAAACCAGATTCTGTAAAAAAACAAACAATTCTGAGCTCCTTGGTACAACCATGGAGTCTTCATTGACTAAGCTGCAATGAACACATCACAAAAATTCACTGACCTTTCGGTTGAACTGCAGGCTGTGTTTACACAGAGCAGAGGAGACAAGCATGGAAACAAAATAAAAATGTAGATAGCAAAATGTCTAACAGCATGTAGAGTCAATATTTTCTCCAGTATTTTCTGTGAGTACTTGAAAAAAATAAATTCTTCCGATTTTCTGAACAATCACATCTTTTCTCAGGAAGTGCACAATTAGTTTCAGCATCAGCAATTTCATTTTCAGGCGCAATGTTGCGATTTCAGGTGCAATACTTCAGATTTCTCGTACAATATTCCAAATTCATGTGCAAAATATTAATTCAGTGCACAATATTTCATTATCGTTTGAGTGTTTGCCAGAATTACTGAGTGCTTTTTCTATTTTTGACTCATTTTAATGTATTTATTTGTATTTTAAGTCATATATCAAACTTAAACCTTACTGCTTTCTTACTTGGCACTGCATTTGCCATGTTATGTAACTAGGGTTTTTTTTGTTTGTTTGTTTTCTGAGCTATATCTGGCACAAAAAAATAATCTTTTGGCATTGAAAAAGTTTTACCTATTAGTACCTGGACCTATTAAGACAAACGGTTAGTGGCACAGACGTTACAGATACAGTTACAAGATGACAGAACAAGACAAGAGCATCCGTCAAAACTTGATGGAAATGTTTCATGTGTTTAACTGTTATTTGAAGTTTTAAATCACTGATCTGATATTAATTTGTGCGTCTGTTTTGCATCACTCCACTGGAGCACTGGCTTCAAACACCTGCTTCTTGTACACTGTGTTTTTGACAAACTGTTCCACCTCAGTCACAAACAAATGTAATTCCCTGTATTTAGATTTGTTTTTTCATTTGTTCCGCCTTTGTACTCAGAGCTTTTTATGTACAAATTGAAAATATACTTAAAAAGAGACAAGAAGAAACCCACTTCATTTCATTTGTGTGCAAATGTGTATGTGTATTATGTTTTTAAACCCTAAAATCTTCTGATTATTTCAATGTGTGCATAAAAATAGAACCGATTTTCAACTTCCAAACCCCAGCGAACACACATCTGCACTGGTTTTATCTACAGAGGATTCCTTTACTGAGTTTCTGCATCTGCATGTCCTCCTTTTTTCTGCAGAATGAAAAGATCACAGGGAAGAAACTGACCCGTTTGACCCCTAGAATCAACTGGTCGGCTCCTCGCATTTTTTACTTATGAATTCCCTCCATTAGGCATTACAGCACTGTCAGTCTTACTCTCACATTCTGAGCCTCGGCGCTTTAAAAAAAAAACAAAAAAACACAACACACTCAGTAAGTGCTCTTTGATCTGCCAACCTGTGTGAGCTTAGTGAGACCTCCTCCATCGATGAATTGGCAGCGGAGATCAACAGACTCAGTGGGATACGCCTCCAGCTCCTCCTCAACTCGCACTTTCTGAGCGCCGATACCTGGAGACAAAGAGGAGAGGAGGTTACGCAACCATCCAGAAAATACACACACACACACCCACACACACAACCACAATGCTGTTTGCATTTAATCCAAAAGGGGAACAAACACAGAAGATGCAAGCATTCATTATGAATCAGGTGTATTTAAATGATGCTGCTGTGATTGATATTTCTTCCCTCCCTCTGGTTTTGTTTTTGATTGACCTCCTTCATGTATGACAGACTATTTAAAACCAGAGCAAAGATGACGAGGGGGAAAGGAGACCAGAAACGAGTTCATTAAGGAGACTGAAAACTCCAAATAATCCGTCTTTGATAACAGGCCTCGGGCAGAGTCTTAGCCGGCTTCCTTCAGCTCATTACGGTAAAGCTTGTCTTCCAGCAGGCATCGCTAGAGGGCGAGCCTCCAGGAGCTCCAGGACGCTGCTTTCACGTGTTTGCAATTCAATAGGAGGGTAAAAAAAAAAAAAAAAAAAAAAAAAAAGCAGCATTGAGAGAGCAGGACAGGTCCGAGGTTTGACGAAAAAGATCTCTGCATTCAAACTTAAAAGGAGATGAAAGGAGGCCGGCTGGAGCCAAACGGAGCCTCGACACCGAGCTGCAACCTGTTGACCTGCAGGCTGTGACCGACTTTAAATTGGACGAGTGCTTTTCTTAACAGTCGTCCCTTATTCTGCAATCAGCTGTGTGCAGTGGTCCTCTGTGGAGGCACGAATCAGGAGTTGCAACACCTCCTTTGAACCTTTGCTTTTTATCCTTTTGTACTAAAAATGTCACTGTGCTGCCCTTTCATTAGCAGACAAGAACTGGAATTGAATGTCAGGACTGTGCAATCTGCAGGAAATCCAGGTTTCCAGAGAATTTCAAATGGATCAGACAAATAAAACTGATCAAATTAAATAACATTTTGTAAAGTTACAACATGTAAAGATTTCAAGTCATATCAGACAAAATCTTCTGTCATTTCAGGACAATTTAAACAAATTTTGGCCAAGAAGTTTGAGTCATTTTGGACAAAAATGAAGTAATTTTGGTTCATATTAACTCATTTTGGACAAACTGTGAGTCACTATGGAAATATTTTGAGTAATGAAGACAAATTATGAGTAATATTTGACAAGATTTCAATCGTTTGTGTGCAAAAAAGCAAAAAAAGATGCAGTTGTAAATTTGTGTAAACCAAATGGCACAAATTGTAAGATGTTTGTCAAATAAAATAAATTAGAAGCATTTAGAGCAACCAGAAGCCTTTAAAAACATGTATGTCTTGGTTGTTTTCCAAAGCTTTACAATAAACATAGGGGAAAATGCAACAGGTTGACAAAAAATGTGAGTTTTTATACGAGCGTTCACTAAATACGGACATGAATTCAGCAGCTTCTCTTTTTATTTGTATTAGTTGTCACCTACAGTCTCTCAACTTGTAAGATAAATAGCTACAATTATGTCTTGTTTAAAGAATAAATGATATATATGTATACATTGCCAACAAATTACAGTTCCTGTGTAATTTTCTTCAAATTAATGAACTTTAATGAACTTGTAATTCCTTGTAATCACAAGAGAGAAAAGGCAAAAAATGACTCAAATGGAACAAGAAAAGAAAAACAAAAAGGGAAAGGATCAGAGGGAGCAAAACAGAGAACTTGTAATCCTTTTCTTAATGCAATCTGGTCCAAATCCAGCAGTTCAATGTGTTTGGCAGCTTCCACAAACCATCATACGAGGATGGAAGTGACATTTTTACAGACTCTCCCATTGTTCCAATCAGTTCGCCACAAAGAGCGTCGTAATCAAACCTCTCGACGCTCAATTTAGCGACTCATAATGAAGCTTTCATTTAGTCATTTCTGCTCCCTTTAACTGTCTGTGCTTGGCTCAGTGATCAAACCCCTGCTGAACCCCCCGCTGACCCCCGATAAAACCCCACCAAGGTCTTTTCTCCTCCACCTCCCTTCGCACTCTGGCCTCTCAGCCAGCCTCTGCGCCTGGAAAGATAAAATTCTTGCGGGGAGCCGGCCTCTCACTCTCTCCACAAGAAAAGGGGGGATAAGCACTTGCTAACCGCTGGCTAGCCCCGGGTGGTTCCACTGAAAAAGCCTCTTAGTGTGTGAGGGATTGATTAGGACAATATGTTACATGCTGCAGCGTGGAGGTGAACACGCTGGCTGGGATTTAGCCTGCAAATCAGCTGTAAAACACAGTCGCTAACAAAAGCAGCAGAAGAAGGGCGAGGAGTGTTCGCTGCACTGGGTTGTTTTGGCTTTACAGGCGTCCACATGTGCGTCCATGTGTGGAAGAATGAATTTTATGTGTGAAATCGTATGTGTGCATGTGTGATTATTGTGTGTACATAAATCATCACTGTAATGTGGGTGCAGAGTTAAAAAAGATGCTATTTTGGAAAAAAAAAACAAGCTAAAATGACACCATTTACCAGAGCCAGAAATTGCAAAAGCATCACATTTTCAAGTTTCCAACAGTCCTTGAACTGCTCATCTGTGACATACTGTTGAATAACTTCATTAGATTTCATCAAAATTATTTTATTTTTAATAAAATGTACAAAAATTAACCACTTGCACTAATAAGATGCTGTAAAAAAAAAAAAAAAGAAAAAAAAAACCTGCACTCTTCAGTGCAAATGTTGAGCCATGAGTGACCCCGCTGGGACCAACATTCATGTGACAAAAATTCAGGGACTTTTTAGTTGAACTGGGCTGAACTGCAGGCAGTGTTTACTTTCCGACAGTCCTTGAACTGCTCATCTGTGACATATTGTTGAAAAACCTCATTATATTAAATCAAAATAATCTTATTGTTGTAAAATCTGCAAAAAATAACCATATGCACTAATAAGATTATGTAAAAAAACAGAAAAATCTGCACTCCTCCCTGCAAATGTTGAGTCATTAGTGACTCTGCTGTGACCAACATTCATGTGACAAAAATTCAAGGAGTTTTCAGTTGAACTGGCCTGAACTGCAGGCAATGTTTACTTAGAACTATTGGGTTGTTTTGGATTTACAAGGGTCCATGAGTCTATCCATGTGTACAAGAATGAATATGATGTGTGAAGTCATACGTGTGCATGTGTGATTATGGTGTGTGCACAAATCACTGTTTTGATGTGGGTGCAAGACTGAAAATATGCTATTTTGAAAAAAAAAAGCTAAAATAAGACCATTTACCACTGCCAGAAATTGTAAAATTCAAAGAATCATCATATTTTCAACTTTCCAACAGTCCTTGAACTGCTCATCTGTGACATACTGTTGAAAAACTTCATCATATTCAATCAAAATCACTTTATTTTCATAAAATCGCCAAAAATGAAAGATTTGCAATAATAAAATTCTGTTTAAAAAAAAAAAAAAAAAAAAAAATCTGCACTCCTCCCTGAGCCATTAGTGACTCTGATGCAACCAACAGTCACGTGACAAAAATGCAGGGATGTTTAAGTTGAACTGGGCTGAACTGCAGGCAGTGTTTACTTTCCGACAGTCCTTGAACTGCTCATCTGTGACATATTGTTGAAAAACCTCACTATATTAAATCAAAATAATCTTATTGTTGTAAAATCTGCAAAAAATAACCATATGCACTAATAAGATTATGTAAAAAAACTGAAAAATCTGCACTCCTCCCTGCAAATATTGAGTCATTAGTGACTCTGCTGTGACCAACATTCATGTGACAAAAATTCAAGGAGTTTTCAGTTGAACTGGCCTGAACTGCAGGCAATGTTTACTTAGAACTATTGGGTTGTTTTGGATTTACAAGGGTCCATGAGTCTATCCATGTGTACAAGAATGAATATGATGTGTGAAGTCATACGTGTGCATGTGTGATTATGGTGTGTGCACAAATCACTGTTTTGATGTGGGTGCAAGACTGAAAATATGCTATTTTGAAAAAAAAAAAAGCTAAAATGAGACCATTGACCACTGCCAGAAATTGTAAAATTCAAAGAATCATCATATTTTCAACTTTCCAACAGTCCTTGAACTGCTCATCTGTGACATACTGTTGAAAAACTTCATCATATTCAATCAAAATCACTTTATTTTCATAAAATCGCCAAAAATGAAAGATTTGCAATAATAAAATTCTGTTTAAAAAAAAAAAAAAAAAAAAATCTGCACTCCTCCCTGAGCCATTAGTGACTCTGATGCAACCAACAGTCACGTGACAAAAATGCAGGGATGTTTAAGTTGAACTGGGCTGAACTGCAGGCAGTGTTTACTAAGAGCCCATGTATAAAAACTAATTAAAAATGTAAACTGTACAATATCTACAGTAGATACAGTATTGTTCCAGTATTGGTAACACCTGTGGGCCCTAAGGAATGTTTTTCCAGGAGTATGTGCTGCACTGGGTTGTTTAGCACTTACAACTATGTGTTCATCCATGTGTGCAAGAATGAATTTTATGTGTGAAGTGATATATATGCTTGTGTGATGACTGTGTGGAAATAAATCAGAGCATCTCATTGTGATGTTGCTGCGCATCAGACTGATTCAGTCAATGAACCAGTCTTCACCCCGAGGAAGACAAAGGGCTGTCAAACCAGTTATCCATTCCACAGACATGCAAAAAACCCCATAAATTCAAACTAATGGCAGTTAGCAGCAATGAAGCAAGATTCCGCCTTTGTTTTCACTATTTTCCTCTCCTTCCATCACATTTCTTTCCCTTTCCCTTCTTTTTCCTTGTCTCGTACACAAACACGTAAATTAATTTCCCCTAATTAAACACATCAACACACAACTCCCGCTATTCATAAAGTAGCTGAAATGCAAAAACACACAAACACACACACACAACAGATGGTCCCACCAAAGCCATGAAGCACATAAACTTTTAGGGGTTATTCACAGTGGTCAATGAAATGTGCTCTGTGACGCATGAGGGAAAAATAATAAAAACAGAGAGGAAGATGAAGAGAAAGGAGGAAAATTAGAAGTAGTGAAAGGGAATGCAAAAGAGAAAAATTCAGGAAGAGCATGAAAGGAGCTGGGAGGAAAGATGGTGGAAACATTTATGGAGGAAGGATAAATGCAACTGAATAAAAGAGCGACACAGAATGAAAAAGTCAAGAAAAATGAAAGATGTGTAAAAGTATAAGTGACTAAAGGGATGAATAAAGCAAGGAGAGGCTGGAGGCGGCGGAGCTGCAGGGGGAGACAGGAGGAGGTCGGAAAGAGAACCAGCGAGAGACGGAAAATGGTCGAAAAGAGATGTGAGGCGAGGGGGGAAAGTGAAACCTTGAAAGAGTGAAAAGACGGGAACAGTGAGGATGAGATCACATCAGAAATGATTCATTTCCTCGGAGCCCGACTCCAAAAAGCCCCGTGGAGCCGGAGTTGACTGCAGCGAGACGAGACGAATGAGAAAGTTTGAAATCTTAATGAACACACGGATCAACATGACCTCCTCGCTCGCAAAAAGTTGGGGCTTGTTTTTATTTTTGTGCTGGGTGCAGTTTGGGCGAAGCATCAAAGTTATGCTCACATACCAGCAGATATCTTTAAAACCAGAAGCCGGTACTGACAATAACTGAAAAGTTTGGAAGCAGAGTGGCCTAACCCGCTTTCTGTAGTTTTTGAGAAAAATGGGTTCAAATTTTTATGTTTTCAAGGACGGTCTAACTGTGAATACAGTTGGAAAACCAAAGCCAACATAAACAAAAATTAACTGTAATTTTCACAAAAAAAATCTGACCTCCTCATCACAAATGTTAAGCCATTAGTGACTCTGGTGCAACCAACAGTCACATGATAAAAATTCAAAGAATTTTTAGTTGAACTGGACTGAACTGCAGGCAGTGTTTATAACTTGCATCTTGTATGAAAACCAATTAAAAATGTAAATTGTAAAATATTTACAGTGTTTTTATTCCATCCATCCATTATCTATACGCTGCTCAGTCCTCATTAGGGCCGTGGGGTGTTGGAGCTTATCCCAGCTGACTTGGGGCGAAGACAAACATGTTGCAGGTCATCTGATGTTGCAAATATATAGTAGAACATCGCACATCTGGTAACATATATTAAATTTACACTTGTTTCGAGTGTTCCAGTTGTCATTCTGAAAATACTGATGATGGAATGTCATAAAAATGCTCAAATTTGACTTTAGTCTGTTATAGATTAAGCTAACAGTTGAAATACTCCAAAGAGAACACGGATTTATTACAGCTGGGTTTATTGGCACAGCTCAGGCCAATAGTAGTGACCACATCCTCAGGTTAGCCAAACATTCTTTGGAACAGAAGATGAGGGTGAAAGGTGATTTTTTTTTAACTCAAACTGTTGTAAATCATCATTTTAAACATCATCCTTCTGGTTCAACTCAAACTAAACATATTTTAACAATGCAGAGAGGGATTATTAAAGTGCAACCTGGGTGGTCTAGTTTTGGGATCTCACCTCCCTTAAAAAATACTAAATCTGGGTAAAAAGTTTTATTTTTACCTGCTATTTAAAGACCCCAGCAACTGCTTTGGTAGGCATAGGTTCGTCAAAATCAATAGATTTGATAGTTAGAGGAAATCCATTTCGTAAAAGACAGTATTTTTTTTTTTAAAGATGCTTAATTATTAACATGTTTTTGGAGCATTTAGCCTTAAACTTGCACTGGAGATGGACAAAAAAAATGTGGAGAAAGAAAAAAACAGGGGTAATGAAATACATGCGAGTCTCATCAAGTCAGGAATTTAACCAATGACATGACTACGGAATGCATTTTCAAACCAAGGCATGTTTTTTTTTTTTTTAACTATTTTTGTCAAAATTTCCAAGATTCAATTGATTTACATGGAGTTTTACTAAGATTCTTTTGTTCCAACACATCAAAAAAGTGTTCCGTTTCCTTCTATGAGACGATGACACTTCCTTAATAGATCTTTAAAGATACAAATGTGAGAAGGTGCAAAATGACTGTTGATTCTGATTGGCCAAATACCCTCCAAATAACCAAAATAACACACTTTTAGACTCTGTAAGTTTGAGTTTTTCATCCTTATTGTATTATTTTTCTTCTTTTGCTGAGAGATTTACTCAAAAAAAATCGTTATACACAATTCCAGCTGCGTAGCAACAAATCCAACCAAAGCTTGGTTAAAAAAACTGATGAAAACCTAGATGTTTGTCCTGCCTGTTGATCCACAGTCCAGCTCACACATTTACTGTAGCCCACACCTTCTAGACTGTCAAAGACTATTATTAGGGGCCAACTTTCCACCCTTTGAGATCACATTCAATCATCGGCTGTGGTTATTTTTTCATCCCGCACATGTGCATGTCCTGCTATCAGGGAAATTGGTGTCAGTGCACCACTATAATGTTATCTTTACAGTGCAATCCATTATACACTCGCAACCCCGGCGATCCCACAATTTGCAGCTTATTCACTGGGTGGAAGTGGCCGTGGATTGGGAGCATCGACTGAACGTAAATGGAAAGTCAAAGGGGAAGGGAGGTGGTTGTATGAATGGCCACACTCCGCTTCCCTCCCGAAGCTCCACAGAGATGAATCACAGTTAATTGACATTTAGAGGCTTGTGGCATTTGCCTGTTTATGCGGAGCTTCCCCATGTAGACAGACGAGCAGCGTGAGCGAGAGCAATGCGCTGATGGGGAGCTCGCTCATCCACATTAACATCCAAATCACATACTTATAAGAGGCAATGAACCACAGCTGTTTTGTTTTGGGCTTTTTTTTTTGTCAGCCTGTCATGATGTCAGATACATCAGCTTTTATCTGGGTGATTGCCAGCAGCTGTCAAATGATAAAATGGAGAGAATTAATGCCTTTGAAAAGCTAAAGCTGCTGCATCGCTAATTTCTAATGAAGCTAGTTTCACATTTTTTTTCTACCTCTTTTGACTAAATCACTACCAAGTCATCAAATTACTGACAGAGTCGTCAACAATAAAGTCAATATTTAAATGTACTTCTTGTGGACCAGGTAATGGAGAGGGTTTTTTTGTTTTTTTTAAATCATGTGACATTTCATGAGGTACTCAATAATGAGAGACTGTTTTCCATAAAAGTAAAATTAGTAGTTTGAACACTGAATAATGTTTGATTTAATGTGGCTTTTTCTGACAAGAATTGACAAGAAAAATGACTCTTCTATGTCAAAATGAAAACAGATTCCTACAAAGTAATCAATTCAAGCCAATTACTTAAATAAATATAAAATGTAAAATAAGTGATTACATTTGCATTCACCCCCTTTAAAGTGATTCACTTAATGCAAAACAGGTGCAGCAAAACGGTGCTAAATGTCACACAATTAGTGAAATGGAGATCATCTGAATGCAGTGAGTGTGTCTCAGTGATTGTCTGATGAGTAAAAAAAAAAGAAGAGTTTTTTAGCCATCAAACATAGCATCAAGGCTATGTTTGATGGACCCCAAACACCACACAGCATCACAAACACACCATCTTCACTGTGAAGCATGATGGTCACAGCGTCATGATGTGAAGCAAAGTGGCAGCAGCATCATTATATGAAGCATGGTGGTGGCAACATCATGATGTGAAGCATGACGGTGGCATCATCATCATCATGTGGGGATGCTTCGTAGCAGGGGGCTCTGAAATGTTTGTAAAGTTAGAGGGTAAAATGAATGCAGCAAAGTGTAGAGAAATCCTGAACGACAACCTGATGCAGTCGGAGGAGAGCTGAGACTTAGGAGAAGATTTGCTTTCCAGCTAGACAATGACCCAAAACAAACAGTCAAAGCTACGCAGAAATGGTTTATAGACAACAAGGTGTCTCAAGCAAACTGAAAGAGTTTGACCAGTTTGGAAAGAATAATGGGGTGAAATGACAACATCCAGATGTGAATGCTGTAACTGTGACCAAAAGTGCATCTACTAATTACTGACCCGGGGTTAATATATGCACCATAGCTGATTTTACATTTCAGATTTTTAATTAATTGGCATTACTTTGTACAAATCTGGGGGTTTTTTGCCTTCTTTGTAAATTATTGTCAAAATGAGCCAAATTAAGTGACTGTGATTCAACATTGAAAAGCAATAAAAGCAACAACTTCCAAAGGGGTGAATGCTTTTTATAAGTGCTGTAAATACTGCTTTGTCATGTTTCGCTTTGTCTTTCGAAAGAAACGGGCATTTTTGCTTTCAATAGCCCTGGCAGGAGTGTAATAGGTGCTACAGGATGTCGTCTATTTCCCTTCTTCACACACTTCACACTCAGGCAGGTTTTTAACCACCAGTGAGTGTTAACTGTGCCATCACCTCACTTAATCATATCTGTTT
Source organism: Amphiprion ocellaris (assembly GCF_022539595.1). Lineage (NCBI taxonomy): Eukaryota > Metazoa > Chordata > Actinopteri > Pomacentridae > Amphiprion > Amphiprion ocellaris. The sequence continues at coordinate 28,817,570 of NC_072780.1, read as the reverse complement.
CCTCCAGCTTTTGTCACTCCGGTACAAATGCACAGCCAGGTGAGACATAGCATCTTTTCTCTAGAGACATCTGTCAAGAGCGTTAAGTGATCAAGCATACATTGAGCTCCAGGCCAGCGGTATTACTGAGCTGCTAACAGGGGATGGAAAAAGCTTTCGACAATTCATGCAGTGAAAATTTTTAATCACAGTTCCTTGGCATGGTGTAGCTGGTGGCATTGTTGTAATTTTATGTGAAGAGCTTCAGTAGGAGGACAAATACAATTTCAGATCAAGTGGGAGTACGAGGAGAGGGATGGACGGGACAAATCCATCCATTTTCCTCTGCTTATCCGGGGTCGGATCATTGTGGCAGCAGGCTAAGCGTGTCATTCCCTCTCCTCAGCAACATTTTCCAGCTCCTCCTGGGAGGATTCTAAGGCGTTCTGAGGGCAAATGGGATATGTAATCCCTCCAGCCAGTTCTGGGTCTACCCTGGGGTCTCTTGACAAATGGAAGTACCCAGAAAACCTCCAAAGGAAGGTACCCAGGAGGCACCTTAATCAAATGCTAGAACCGCCTCAGTTGATTCTGCTCTGAAATCCCTCTGGATGTCAGGGCCTCTAACCTGGAGGAAACCCATTTTGGCCACTTGAGGATTGGAACAAAGACTAATTTACAAATCCAGAGTTTGGCCTCCTGGCTCAGCTCCTTCTTCACCAGTACAATGATCACCAGTCCGTCTGTCCATCTGTCCATCTCATGCACTATTTGGCCATCATTTGAGAACAAGATACCTTAACTCCTAGCAACTGACCTCCAAATCAAAGTCCTATATAATATACAGAATATATCCCCTTTGTGCCCTACAAGTTGTGTCCTTTTCCACAGTGTAAGTTGATCTCTTCCAACATCACAGTGTTTGGAAGAGCATCCCCATCTTCCAAGCATGATATCCTGATCTTCCTGACTGGAATTCTGAATGGATGGCTGGTTTTATTCCTTCTGGAATCAAGACAAACAAAGACCTGACTGGCTCTACATGCAGCCAAAAAAGACACTATAATTGGTCAATGTTCATGGCCGTCCTACATTTCTGCCCTTCGACTGGTTCCCTTGTCTCGACCAGCTGTATCCTCTCCTACGTCCTTGTAATTCTCTTCCTCATTATTGTTCACACCATTGGTTTCCGGGAAAAAAACAAAGAAGGTGAAATATATCAGCCCAAAAACCCAACATAAGACACCAGAGAAGAATACTGTACTAGTTAAAGTTGAGTTGGGCGATGTTTTTATCACTGTTTGTTCTTTTGTGTATCTGTCAGCAGGATTATGTGAAACTGGGTGAGAGCTGATACGTGGACGAACGAAAAAGTCCTTAAAATTTCTGATCTAGTTCGGGTTTTACTGACTTTAGAGGAACTCTGATCTCTCCGATTGCTGTACTAGTTCTCTTCGAGTCCATTTAAGATGCCCTTCAGCAGTCGTTTGTATCGTTAATATTGACTGTGGTCGTTCTGTGTTTCTACAGGTTGTGGTATTTGCAAGAAAATCCTTTTAGCCATCCATCACATGCGAAATCAGGAGTGATAAACGGCTACAGCATGTGATATCAATCACTCAGCGCTATTTCACTCACAGTACCATTGTTAAACCGGTCAACATCCATTAATATCTCACGCTCGTGACATTCACACATGGAAAAAAAACACACATAATTCTTCAAAGGTGGCATGAATTAGAAGGGAGGAGGAGGGCTGGTGTGGAGCGACTGTCTCATCTGCCACACACTAGGGAGCTGAATTACCGGTAATTGGCATTTGACAGCTCATAATCGTGGCATTTTGCTTTGGCTTTTCAGTAACAGGACACTGATCAGCAATGTGTCGGAGGGAAAGGAAAGAGGAGATTAGTTGTCACAAGGACGGCTTTGGTTTCACGCAAACAGTCACCGTTAGCTGGCAGCCGGCAGCCCCTGGCATCTGTACGTTTCCACCACAAAGATGTTAATACAGCTAGAATTAATTCCAGAAATGGGATCCAGTCAACGAAAGCAGAAAATAGCGGAATTATTCTTTTGAATTCTGCGCTATGAGGATTCAGCTCCAAAATCACCAACGTCCGTATTTTCGGAAATGAAATTTAAGTTAATTATCGTAGCAGTTAAATGCAGCAGATGGCTCCTTAGTTGTCACCGCTCTGTTATATTAAGAGACTGCGAATGATGAATTTAAGTGTTAAAGGAATGTGCTTTTATTTAACAAATAAACAGTATTAAGATGCGATTAAACACCAAAACTGACAGTGATGTTTATCATGCACTGAGATATTCATATTTGGAATTTTTTAAAAAATGACTCCTTCTGTTAAAAAAAAAAAACCATCAAATAAAAGCAACCAAACTTGAATCTTTAAAGATATTTGACGGCTTTTTAGGTCTTCTCTTTTGAAAACTTCAGAGAAAAGATAATCTATATATGAAATATTAAGCAGAGTAAGACTTTCTGAAAAATGACAAAGCCACTTAACTCATGAAAAGTAATATCCCACCCATATATAAACACAATTCTTCACATTTGCTGCAAAAAAAGTTTTCATATTATCTTCTCGCTGCTCATCACTGACCTGGAATCACCTCTAATTGGCAGTAAAAAGCTCCTAGTTTTCATCTGATTAGACGTAGTTCTTGCAGCACATTTAGTGAAGGTGCACAGGGTTGTTTATGAGAATTTAAATAGAAAATTGGAAATGGTTGCCACAGCGGGAAACATCCTCAACAATCTCTGCAAATGTGTAACTGTGGCTTTGTTGATAAATGATCTGTGTGATTAGTTCCCTACTGCGATTTCAAACTGCCTTTTTCCAGACTACCTCCGCCTTGTGAGGGAGAAGATTTAGAAATTTAACAGTAAAATGCTTTAAAAAAAATTTAAAAAAAATACACCACCAGGCACATCCAGGCAAGTGATAATGTCTCTGAAATGTATTCATGAGCACAACAGTCACCTTTTCGACTGCCTCTGTCTCAATAAACTTTCATTTTTAGAGGTTTTTCGTGTTTTACTTCCTAAGTATCAAGGGATTACTCCAAAGTATAATCTAACTGGGCGTGAGTCACTGAAGAAAAGGTAAAATTATGCACGAGGAATGAAAGGTTTCCAAAAAACTGCAATGAAATTGCCAATTAGGATTTTCCCTTTTGAAATAATAATTTTTAATTGTCAGCAAGCAAAAGAATTTTCAATTATTTCTGGCATTAATTGTCAGATAGGTGTTCGGTGTGATAGACTGAGCCACAAAGGCAAAAAAAGAAAAAAAAGCGAACTTTTTTTAACATTAATGGGCGGCTGACAGCTCAAATAATTGGCATGTTTACACTGTGGGTGGCTTTTCAGTGTTACCATGTTGTCAGCTGACAACCTATTAACTGCAGTTATGGTGATTTTTTTTTTAAAGCCAGAACTGAAGGGCTGCATAATCCTCTGTGGGCTGAGAAAATGATATGGCCTGTGGGCTTACGAAACCCTTTCAAAAATCTGCTGCGCTGTCCCCAAAATGCGCTGTGGACTATCTCACAAGAAGTCTGCTGGTATTCATTTCTGAAAAGTTGGTATTTTTACAGATGCAAGGCGTTTTAACTCGCCCGCACAATTACAGCATTAATGTGATTCTTCAGTTGCAGCGTATGAAGTGTGTGTGTGTGTGTGTGTGTGTGCGTGTGTGTGTGCATGCGTGTGTTTGAATGTGTGTGTCTTACAATGAGCTCTGACTCACCAGCTATTGGTATTCAACACTAAATTATTGCTGTATGTTGTCATCTTTAATCAGGTTTTCAGTGCTTTTGATGATGAATGTAGCAGCGTTTTTTTTTTTTTCACATTAAAGCCATTGTTACCATAATAAATAGGTGGTAGATGTGCGATTTAGTTGTACAAATTGTAGAGCACCTCAGATTAGATCGCTTCCAGGTACATCATACATGCACATCTGCATAAAAATGGTCATGCAAACACTACAACAGAGAGATGGTGGGTCAAATCCGCTCCTCAATGCAGAAGTTGGATGTTCATATGCAGGTAATTATTAAAGAGCTAATGACAGTTTAAACTGCTGTTATGTTTCTGTGCCACATCACATAAATAGCTCACTTATTGTTTAAATTTTACTAAGAAAAGAAACAATTGTCTTTTTTCTTCAGTACTGGGCCCTTTTTTACTTTCAAAATATGAATTATGAGCTCATACAACCATTGAATCTATTGTGGAAAACGTAATTAGATCCATATATATTCCATTAGGCTCTAAATTCTCACCTGGCGCTTCAGTTTTGTGTTTACTTTCACACAAGTAAAGACATATCCAACATAAATTGATGCAAAAAAAGGCACAAATTGCTGCATAAGGAATCCGAACTTCCTGGGGGCATTCACTCACTGAAACACAATACTCAAATAAACCTGCAAACTTGTGCATTTAGGAAACTCTTACTTATACAAAATAACATTTGCATGAGCAAACCTTACAGAATAAACCAGTAGGACACAACAATACTAAAAAAGCTCTTCCATGAGAGCTGTTATCTTGTATTTATCAGATGCACTCTAGTTTTTAATAATAGATTACATAGCTTGCTAGTGTCTTCTGCTCTACCCAGCATACACAGATTTACAGTAAAGTCCTTTGAAGCTCAGTCTGTAAACATCAAACCTGAAATTCACAAGCAATAAAACCACCTCTCCACTCCAGCAGCTTTGTATTGCAGCACCGTGCCTTATACAGTAGCACAGCAATAATCCAGAGATATTTCACGACACACCTAACAAGACAGATGACAGTTCCATCACACCTCCTCACTGTTCTAGTCTTAAGCTGACAATACAGGAAAGCAGAGAGCTTCTGCCTGAATATTTGCTGGTTGAAGGACTCCAGAGGTAGCTGAAAACCCAGAACACCCTTCAAAGCTGGAACATGTTCTGCAGTAAAAGAAACGAGCTGTTCTAGGTGCTGCATGGTCTCCAGATAACTCTGTACTCCTGTCTTATGAGAAAGAAGCTGGACATGCAGGATGGTGCTAAAACCAAACACTTGAGCTCAGCAAGTCTTTCCTGGATAAACCGATGCTAAAGATATAATTTCAGCTCTGTGTGTTTGCATAGGTTTATTTTTCAGGTGTTCTTCCAGCATATTGCACCAAGAGATAAGCTGAAGTATATAATCTACAGACCAAAGCCTGTTCACTGCAGGTTATGTTTACACATTAACACAGAAATCTAGCTGACTTTGTTGTCCCGTCTCACAAGAAAGAAACTTCTAGACAAGCTAAAAGTGTCTAGGAAAAGTGAACAAGAGATGTTTGTGTCGATTCTCAACCATCCAGTTTATTCCAATCCTAGAAGCTTCAGTAAAAAGGAGCTGGACTTGTAGGTTCTTGAAGATGTTTCATCACCTCAGAGGCTACTTCGGTTCGAACATTAAGAAGCCTCTTGGATGAGAGCTAAAACATCTTCAAGAACTTTAAAGAGAAATCCAGTTATTCCTCACTGAAGCTCCTCGCAACAACACATTATTTATTTCTTCAACAAGTGCAGTCCTTGAGGAAAGCATTCAACCAGTATTATGGCTGATGGTAAATGTATGGGACTCTATAAATGTGGATGCAGGATGGTGCTAAAACAGAACACTCAAGCTCTGCAAGTTTTAACTGGATAAACTGATGTCAAAACAGAAGTTCAACTTGGTGTGTTTGTATAAGTTTGTTTCAGCATATTGCACTAAGAGACAAGCTAAAGTGTGTAATCTACAGAACAGTCTCTTCACTGCAGGTCACATTTACACATTAACATAGAAATCCAGCTAACTTTGTGCTCCTGTCTTGTGGGAAAGAAGCTGGACATGTCTGGGGAAAGTGAACAGGAGAAGTTTGTGAAGATTCTCAACCATCCAGGTCATGGTAATCCTAGAAGCTTCAGTAAAAATGAACTGAACTTCTTTTTTATGTTCTTGAAGACGTTTCATCCTTCACCTAACAGGCTACTTTAGTTCTGAAGTTAAGAAATCCTTTAGATGGGAGATAAAACGTCTTCAAGAACATAAAAGAGAAATCAAGTTATTTTTTACTGAAGCAACAAGAGATATTCTTTCTATGGTTGGTGTTGAATGTATGGGAGTGCATAAATGTGGATGCACAATGGCGTTAAAACCGAACATGAGCTCAGAAAGAAGTTCATCTCTGTGTGTTTACATAGGTTTGTTTTTCAGGTGTTCTTCCAGTATATTGTACCAAGAGACAAGCCAAAGTGAATAATCTACAGACCAAAGCCTCTTCACTGCAGGTTACTTTTACACACTGAATAACAAGAGCATCAACAGTGGTGGTCGATTCAATATCTCACGTCACCGTTTTCAAAACCCACCTTTGCGGCTCGTGATCTAAGCTCACACAAACAAACACAACCATGCACTTTGAAAGGCAGTGAAGGAAAACACATATTCAAGAGAAAATAGGCACAGCAATTTACCAGAGAATACACTTGAAGGGAATTGACTGTACTCCTTTTCAGGGAGGACAAAAGGTTGAAGTTGGAAGAAAGCCGAGTGTGACGCAGTCCATATGGTGCGCCACATTAAATGGTACATCTCTGTCATATCTTGACAAAACAAAAGAGTCGACAGCAGCCGTGTCAATGGCTTTTGTTCCGAGCCTCTTTTCAAGTGCGGCCGTTTCTTTTCATGCCCCTGCCTTGTTGATCAAGGCTCAGCGGCTCTCCTCACAGCTCCATTGAAGAGTTTGCCTTCTTCTATCTGATGTGTTTCCGATGCTCGATCCACTCGCATTCTGCTGCAAAGATCAAAGGCCAGCGAGGAATTCATCAAAAGGAATTATTCAAAAAAAAGAAAGAGGAGAAGAGGATCAAGATATAAGAGATGTAGCTCCGAACAAATGAGATGGTTGTCCAATACTGGTGGAAAGAACGAGCAAAGGCAGGGGGGCACAATGAGCGTGTAATTGGAAAAGGAGCATTCAGAAAAACTATATATATGTATATATATATATATATATATATATATATATATATATATATATATATATATATATATAAAATGCATGATATCCAGGCCCTTCCAAAAACCTTTGAAACAACTAAAATATTTGCCTTTAAACTGCCCACAGACCATCAAATGTTCTGTCCTTGGCGTCTATGCGCAGCTCTAGAAATGACTGGAAATGGCAGATTGATGTGATTTGACAGCAACAAGAGGAACTGACCTCCTAAGTTTGAAGCAGACTGACATTGGAAACCAGAAGTCAAACTAAAGGCCTGATTCAGAAACACTGCAGATGATTATCCCAACAAATGACATCCAGTCAATCCTGCTGTGTCCTTAAACAGCTCGTCTTTTTTTCCCTACTTGTCGGGGGAACCAGAAACTCCGGAAGGTGTGCCAAGAAAATCCTCCAGTGAAAGACAACTTGCTTGACTACATGCCATCAGTCACACTTCTGTTCTTCAATTTCACTCTGTACTATAGACTGCAGCACAGTGGGAACGTGACCTTTAACTTGCGTTATAATCTGTAAAGTCATTAAATGATGCATCACCCATTTCTAAATATACTTCTAGAATCTTTAGCCATCATTAGCTTTAAAAAAAAAAAAGACATATGAGTGCAATGCCGCAACTGTTTTCAGCATTTTCAGTGTAGCATCTATGAAATCCCCCCAAAAATATCTGAAAATACCAATGCAATTTCCCAGTGTCCAAGATGATATCTTGCATGCACCAGTTTCGGATGTTGTCAGCCCATTAAATGGCTGTTATCACTGCAGATCATTCACATTCATTTAGGCCAGTAGGGCCATTCCCCACCTCTTAGTGGAGGAGTTTAATGGAGATCCATTATCACCTCATCTAATGCCGGTAGAGCAGTGCGTTTGCAATTATAAACATGAGCAACAGCCAGTATGTGGAGGTGTAAGTCAGCAAACTTTCACCCTGTAGGCCTGAGTTTGAGTCCTGTCTCAAACAAAAGGATTAGTTCAATTCTTTATTGTTCAGATGTTTACTTTCACTCATCATTTTTAATACACTGTAAACTTCCATTTTCAGTTTGTGATCGGCTAAGTTCACAAACTACTTTGTTAGGTTTAGCAAGTTTAGAGTTTACCTACAGAGATGAGGTACAAAAGCTGTCAGCGTGGTGTTCAGTGAACAACGTCACACTGAACACCAGTAAAACAACAGAACTCATCCTGGACTTCTGCAAATGCAGCATGGACCCAGCCCCAGTGACCATCAGAGGGGTACAGTCCTTCAAATTTCTGGGTATCCACATCACCAACAACCTCTCCTGGACAGCTAACGCCACAGCAGTGGTGAAGAAGACCCAGAGGTGACTCCAGAGAGCTCAGGAGAAACAACCTGGAGGAGAAGCTGCTTGTGTCCTTCTACAAAGCCACCGTGGAGAGCATCCTGGCGTACTGCATCACAGTGTGGTACGCTGGGTGCACAGCAGCAGACAGGAGAGCTCTGCAGAGAGTAATAAACACTACCCAGAATCACCGGCTGCTCTCTGCTCTCCCTCCATGACATTGCCAGCTCACCTCAGTAGGGCCACAAACATTGTCAGAGACTTATCTCACCACGGCCACCACCTGTTGAATCTGTTGCCCTCTGGCCAGTGCTACAGGTCTCACAAAACCTGGACAAACAAACTCAGAGACAGCTTTTTCCCTAGAGCCATCAGCGCTCTGAACACAATCACTCATCACACACTGAGTTAAAACTATGCAAATAACAAAATTTGTGCCATAAATATCTTAATTCATGCAATAACTGGTTAGCCACTGTAAATACTGCAAATGCTTGCCACTACACTTCCACTAAATATCTTATATTTTATATTTATTAATAAGGGATAAAAAAATAAAAATAAAAATTATACTGATATATTCTTGCTTCAGTTTTATTCTTTAAAGTGTTGTCGTATGCACTGTTATACAATGACAAAAAAGGCCTTTTATTTGATTTGAAAAGGTTCATGGTTTGGGTTTAAATATATCCTGTCTCGATAGTTACCACATGTTGGTATGTTTCCATTCTGCTGACTTCACTGGAGACTTAACATGAAAGAGGTTGTCTTTATTTTTGGTCTAACTTTGTGTTTGTCAATGATCGGATTGGATAATAACACTAATAACACACCTACTGAGCCTTCTAGAAGGTGGAGGAGGTTCCTATCGGCCATACAGTGCTAGTACTTCCCCTCTTGAAAGTTTTCCCTTTGTATTTTTTATTTTTCACTGTGGCTTGTGAGAAGCATCGCCACATCATGATGCTGACACCACCATGCTTCAGATCATGATGCTGCCACCACCATGCTTTACAATATGATGCTACCACCACCATGCTTCAGATCATGATGCTGCCACCACCATGCTTTACAATATGATGCTACCACCACCATGCTTCAGACCATGATGCTACCACCACCATGCTTCACTTTATGATGCTGCCACCACCATGCTTCACATCATGATGCTGCCACCACCATGCTTTACATCATGACGCTGCCACCACCATGCTTTACAATATGATGCTGCCACCACCATGCTTTAGACCATGATGCTGCCACCACCATGCTTTACATCATGATGCTGCCACCACCATGCTTTACATCATGATGCTGCCACCACCATGCTTTACAATATGATGCTGACACCACCACGCTTTACAATATGATGCTGCCACCACCATGCTTTAGACCATGATGCTGCCACCACCATGCTTTACAATATGATGCTGCCACCACCATGCTTTAGACCATGATGCTGCCACCACCATGCTTTACAATATGATGCTGACACCACCACGCTTTACAATATGATGCTGAGACCACCAAGCTTTACATCATGATGCTGCCACCACCATGCTTCACAATATGGTGCTGCTATCACCATGCTTTACAGTGAGGGTGGTGTGTTTGTAATAGTGTGTAGTGTTTGCTTTCAGCTAAACATAGTACCAAATTTGATGGCACAGAACCCAAGTTTTAGTGCCATGAGACTAAATAATCTACTTCCAGTTGAGTTTTGAGTCTCCTACATGCCTTTGGGTCGTAGACATTTAATATGAGCTTTATTCAACAGCGGCTTTCTCTTTATCTCTTTCCTATAAAACTTTGACTGATGAAGAACAGGCAACACTTGTAGTATGCATGCTTGTAATTCCCTCAGAAGGAATCATAGGTGTCTTGGTGGCCTTCCTCGCTAGTCTCTTTCATGGTCGATCACTCAGTTTTTAAGGACGACCTGTTGTAGGTGGATTTACATAACTGATATTGTAGAAATCTGTTTTCATTTGGACATGAAAGAGTATTTTTGTAAATTCTTGTCAAAGGAGCCTAATTAAATTGATCATGATATAATGTTGAAAAGCAATAAAAGGGGAAAACATGCATACTTTTCATAGGCTTTCTATGTATGGGAATGACCAGCGATGATAACAGGTGGATTTTATTGCCTGATAAAAACCCAAAGAATGACATAGATGATGATAGCAGTGATATAAAAGGGTAAAAGGATATAAAAGTCCTTACATGGAGACGCCAATAGCACAGAGTGATATTTCAGCTAAATGGATGAATTCAATAATCAGGATTACTTTTCCTGTCAATCAAGTAAATGGATTAGTCTTGTAATTGGTTCAGTGTGATTATGGATATGGGCATGCGACTCTGCTCATTTGTGGTTTTTCATTTTTTGCCAGGCTTCTCCCAGCACAGGTGTCCTCACACTTATCAACCAGCAATCACCAGGATCCATTTTCTGAGCCCCGTTTTTTGTTACGCCCTCTCTTTGACCGCTCGCCAGGCTCCGGCTGTGAGGATGCTGTCCAGGTATGCGCAGTGCCAGTCTCTCTGCTGTTATGTCCGCCTACACTATAATCTGCTGCGTTTAGCATCCCCGTTAGCAGCCCATTTGTGATTGCTTATACATGCAAGTGCCTCCACTTCTGTTGCACGACCCGCTTTTTAACTCTTGTCTGGCACACTAAAAGGTTTCATTGCACAAAGGCTTCACTGATGTGCACGTCTTGTTTTGTGCGTGACACCTGCCAGTCTCGCATTCACAAGCTGCCATTACGATGTTAGAGTTTAATGTTCCCCTGCTTATCTCTACTCTGCATATTTCACAGGACATAATTAAAATCCTTCTCCATATATTAGTAGTCCATGTGTCAGTCTGGCCTGAGTATAATCCACCAACTAGCATGTATTTCAATGGAAATTCAGAACTAAAGCAGGTGGCTTTTAAAATTGATTTATCTCAGGCTTTCCAGCTTGAAAACAGCCCAAAATAATCCATGCAACTGCCCACTGAATCCATAAATATGCAGCAGAGGAAACTTTCATTATCAATTACAAGAGGTAGCCAAGAAGCTGGAAACAATTTAAAAGCAAAACAAATTTATCACAAACTGTAAAGCACGTTTTATCAGGTTTCACAGATTAGATTTGCTTTTTCATTTAATTTTTCTTAAAAAAAAAAAAAAAAAAAGAAAAGAAAAAAAAGAAACTCCACTCCTGACTCATCAGTCCTGGGCTGGCTGAGGCCGTGAATCAGCCAGATAGACGGGTGGATTTCAACAATGGGGGTGGATTTGGCTCATTTCATTTCAAAGCGACGCGAGTCCATTTTAACAAGCACTCTTCAGTAAAACACTAAGAAGAGAGTAATGTGGCCAGCCAAGCACTGAGCCCTAATTACTGATGTTTTCTGCCAGAACGAGAAGTGTGGCAAATAACCGGATTACAAAGCTGAACACAAATTAATAAGGAGAAGATCAGGAGACGAATACCAATGTTCACAGTTGTGCTCCTGACAGAGACACAGATCTGATGCGAGGGAGGAAGGACAGGCCTGAGATGTCCACAAAACAAGCAGAAAATAAAATTAGTGATTAAAATGAGGCTTGGGAATCCCCAACAATGGAAAAAAATGATGAATATTTACACGTTATCATTAATATATGTGTTCATAATTGACCCCAAATAAAGAAAATAACACTGTGGTGCTTTAGAATATGGAAAGTAAACCACAGGATCATTTATCGGCAAAACACTGAGGGAGAGATTTCACTGAGATAGAGAAACTAGTGGAGCAGAGGTTAGGCCAGATGTGTCTCAGGCTCTACACTAGAAGAAATAAATGTTCATAAAAAAATGTGGAAATCAGGCAACAAGGATTAAAAAAATATGTAAAAAAAATATGTAAAAAAAAATATGTTAAAAACAATGGAATACTATAGTGTACATATATATATATATATATATATATATGTGTGTGTGTGTGTGTGTGTGTGTGTGTGTGTGTGTGTGTGTGTATAATGGCATTTTTATAGCTGATTTAAATGCAGTAAAATTGTGTATTTTTATGATCACACTGTTAAAGAGCAAGTTACTATTTCGAAATATACTCATTCTTGATGTGAACATTGTTTTTACTTTTGGCGTGTTTTTTGTTTTTTGTTTTTACAGTCAACATACGTAAAAATTTTTTGTTCCTTTTTTGATTTTACTAGATATTGTGTGTAATTCAATAAGTATGGAAAATTGGATACCTTAATACATCCAATTCATCAATCCATTCATTTATCCTCCCATCCATCCATCGATCCATCTATTCATCCATTTATCCTCCCATCCATCCATCCATCCATCCATCCATCCATCCATCCATCCATCCATCCATCCATCCATCCTCCCATCCATCCATCCATCCATCCATCCATCCTCCCATCCATCCATCCATCCATCCTCCCATCCATCCATCGATCCATCTATTCATCCATTTATCCTCCCATCCATCCATCGATCCATCTATTCATCCATTTATCCTCCCATCCATCCATCCATCCATCCATCCATCCATCCATCCATCATCCATCCATCCATCCATCCATCCATCCATCCATCCTCCCATCCATCCATCCATCCATCCATCCATCCATCCATCCATCCATCCATCCATCCATCCATCCATTCCATACAAAAGATGAAAAGTTTTATCAAACTGCAACCTGCCAAAGCACCTAAACTCCAGGTCACATCATGAAGTGTTTGTTGTCTTTCTATACAATCTATGACCTTTATTCTGTTTTTCTTACAAGCTTCTCCAGTAATACATCTACTGATAGAAGTTAAAAGCATTTCTAGCCCATTTCTTGTCCTATGAACACACCTCGAAAGATCAGCTCCCTCAAAGGCAGGAATGTTGTTGGGCTGGGAACCAGACATAATCACTAATAAAGCAGCTGATCGTGGTGAAAACAGCCCATTCATCCCCACAGGTCCGTCTCCTCACATGAATCCTCATTACCCACTCAGTCAGTTGTCCTAGCACTCAAACACAAGGCTTTCAATTCACATGCTACAGGCAAGAGCCTCCCTATCTCTGAAGCCGTGCCCAGGTATTGAAGCAATTATCTGACAGGTATTATCAACTAATGGATTCATTACTCATATAATAATTCTCTGAGTCCCAAATAGAGCATTAAGCCTCTCTGACACAAAATGCTGTTGCACATTTGTAAAGTTCAGCCTCCGCAATTCAGAATTTAATGGCTGATTTTTTATTATTTTTTTACAGTGATTTTTTTTCTCTCTGTAACATTGCTAATAACAAAACATCCAGCTTTGGAACAGAGTCTTTCTCGGCAATATTCCTCTCTTGAAATATCCAGATAAGGATGGGAGGGTTTTTTTCTTGAAAACACTGTTGAATAAATAATGTTTCAGCAGCTTTTAATGAATACCATTACCCATAAGTGATGGGAATTTCTGTGAATTAATCCGTTGAGAAGGATTATGTTCATTATGATTTATGGCATTTTGAAGATTGTGTCCTTCCCAGGCTAAATGGCACAATATGGCACAACATAAAGACAGGCCCAGGAACAAGCCGAGAAGGCTTTAGTTACCAGCAGTTACAGCTGGAAAGAGACGAGCAAAATGATGCAAAATAAGGTCTTCAAAAACAAAAAAAGAGGAAAAGAAAAATGTCTTTTTTATGAATACAGATGAAACCAAGTCATGATGGTTTCAGTACATTTTAATGGGAGCTGTAATTGCTCTGCAGTTGGAACCCTGACAGAAACCACCGTGGAGTCTCAGGATCATTGTTCAGCAAAACACTGAGAGAGAGACTGCAAATAGATAAAGAAGCCAGAGGAGCAGAGGTTAGGCCAGATGTGACTTTAAAAATGAAATAATCTGGCAGCAAGGGTGACAGAAAAAAATATGTTAAAAAGTGGTGGAATACTTTAATGTCCAAAAACTGAAGAAGAAAAATAGAGAGTAAAATAACTCCAAAATAATGACATTTTAAGTGTATTTTAATGCAGTAAAACTGTGTAATTTTGTAGCCACACACTGTCAAAGAACTATTATTATTGTAAACTATTGCTATTAATAAAAATACAGATTTTTAATTAGCATATCATTTACAGCTTTGTGTTTTTTTTTACTTTCTGTAAAATCTGTAAAATAACATTTAAAATATTATTTACGATTTTAAAATATTTAATGTAAAAATGTTCCTTTCAAACTCTGTCTATAAAAACAATTATATTATTTTACTAATTTGTATATATATATATATATATATATATATATATATATATATATATATATATATATATATATATATATATATATATATATATATATATACCCTTTGGATTTCATTGGATATTAACTGTAATTTAACAAAACAAGGAAAATCTGTATAACAACAGTTTAAAAAATATATTAATAATATTTACAATTTTTCCATTCCTTTCTGTACTTTTTCGCAAATAATAACCAAATATCTGTAAAAGAAAGTTTTTATTCAATTTTTTTTCTACTGATTTAGATACGGTAAAAAAAATAGTTAAACTTTTACAGTCACAGTCAAAGAAAAAATTATCATTTGTGAAGATACAAATTTTGATGTGGGCATTACTTACAATTTTGACCCTTTTTTGTTTGGTTTTTTTACAATGAACATGTCAATTAATACTTTTTGAGTTGACTAGACTGCAAATGTAGCAAAACTAGGAAAATCTGTACAATAAATAGTAGTATATTCACCAGGCTCATATATTCTGGGTGTTCAATATCGGACTGACTGGCCATGGGCTTAGTAAAAAACTATTTACAATTTATTCCTCTGAGTGTTCCTACAAAGCTTGCGTCATAGCAATCAATAATAATCAAAAGCCAAGGTCTTACAGTGCAAAATGACTTATTTTCCATTTCAAAGTTATTGCTTTCGTCCTTAAAACTCCTTCTGAGAGTGAAGGGAAAACAAAGAATCTGCTGTTTCTCTTGACGGCTTTTATCAAACCAATGCACTTATTACCGGCTAATTAACTGTCTCCAGCTTCTCACAATCTTCTGACCCTGATGTATGGACATGTAGAAAAAAAATCACAAGCGAGTGTAATATATTCATTACAAGACACGGCAAGCGGGATTGTGTGAATTCCTCAGCTTTTATCCTGAGTTCAGCACAAAAAAGGAAAAAATAGACATTTTTTTTGCGAAGGGAACTTGTTGCTCCAATATTGCACAAGCTGATGGAGCCACAGCGGAGCCTCTTGGGAAACATTAGGTGACCTCGAATAACCCAAAGTACAGACAGAAACATTTACAGACAGGAGAAAAAAGTGAGCCCCAGTGCAGAAGAGAACAAAGAGAACATAGTGTAAAAGTACAGTGGCATGCAGAACAGAGGCGAACACAACAGAGGTGAAGAGAACGCGACAGAAAACACCTTTACACAAGAGCGAGACAACAAAACGGGGAGTACAGGAGCGAGACAGATGAGAGCAAAGCGGTGCAACGCTGAGAATATGGGAGGTGTTGGAAATGCAAATGCGTGGAGAGCGAGGCGGGAAGAGAGGAGTCGGCGCTCTTTGTGTTCGGAAAATGAAGAGAAATGAGACGGAATGGATGCGGGGCCTGGAGGGAGGGAGGGAGGGAGGGCAGAACACTGTGTACCGGGGGCATTATGGGCTGAAATTACACAGGACACAATCTCTGCCGCGATTCAATTCATAGCCAGGATTCCTGTTCGTCTCCGGCTGCTACAAATGAATTCACAGCCCAGAATCTGCTCTCACTCGGCCTCCTCTTCTGTCTGCCTTGGTGCAGTGATGACAGCTCTGCTATTAAGAGTGTGAGAACTGCAGTGACTGGGCGTCTGCAGGTGGTATAGATGTATATTTATCTCTATATATCTATATATGTGTGTGTGTGTGTGTACTTGTGTATGTGTGACCTCTCCGAATCTATTATCGCCGTAGGTATCGAGGAACCTGACCAATCAGGGCCGTCGATGCAGGCCGGTGCACATGTATGTGGGTGTGTCTTTGATCTCTGGCTGTCCTTGCCATGCCCCCCTCCCCGTCACTGCCTCTCTCTAGTGTAAACACACACAGACACACACACAGTGCAGCCAGTGTTGGCAGTTGGCAGTAACACACACACACACACACATGCAGTGAGAGCCCCCAGCTGTTTCCAGTCTCTCTCCTGTCCGACTGACAGACACTAAGCAGACTGATCTCCTCAACTCGAGCCGTCAGCCACCTCCTCCTCCATCCTCCTCCATCCTCCTCCATCCTCCTCCATCCTCCTCCATCCTCCTCCATCCTCCTGCCCTTTGATTGACTCCCTCCCCTCCCCCCGCCCCGTCTCCCTCTTTTACTCCCTTTATCTGGCTTTCTTGTCATCCGCTGCCCTCCTGCCTCCTGTTTCATGTCACTCTCGCCTTCCCCTCCCTCCCTCGCTCCCTCCCTCATACTGTACATTTCTCTCTTCTCCAGAACATCGCGCTGCCTCTCGTTCATTCAGGTACCATCACATTGAAATTCAAGCATTTGCATGAGAGGCTGCCACGGACCTGTGATGTTTCTAAGTGCAATCATAACGGTGCAATAACTGTGGATGTTATGTGCAATATTTCACACAGTTCCTGCTCTAATTGTGTTTTTAACCTTTACGATATAGTGAATGTGGGTGCAGATGCATGGAAGAGTGTAGAAACGGTGGCGCAGTGACAACAAAGCTCTCTGATTCTGACACGATTTAGATCAGTATGGTTGGTGGATTCCTAATCTGACCCTAGTCTGACCCACTGGATGTAGTTTTCAGATAATCTCAGTCGGTATTCTCCCATCCTTTCGCTCTGTGCAGTTTTGTTCGCCACAGGAAACAAGAACAACAAGCGCCAGGTTGCAACTAAGACGAAGAAGATGAAACTTAAAGTAATAGTCTGGCAGCTCTCCTAGTTTTTTTATGCTGGATTATCTATTTTAAAGGCAGTACACGACTCCTAGTGTGCAAATATTCCACCAAATAACTTCAGCTGTTGCTATTTTGAAGAAAAATCGAAGCCGCATCTTTCGCTTAACCTTGGCTACAACAACTGGTAGGTAGGTACTTTACTGAGCCCGAGGGAAATTCAAGAAACCAGCAGCATTTTAAACATAGAGAATATACAGACATAAAAGACAAGAACAGAGTACACAGGGTATATAGAGATATTTTTTTAAAAAAAACTTTGATGGGATAAATATGTACAGAATGTATATACTAAAGCTAAAAACTGTGTAGATGGTGTGTAAGCAGGCAGAAAAATAAAAATCAAATAAGAACTGGGCAATTAGTAAATAATAACCAGAGATGTCAAACAAGCCAGAGCATTTTTTCTTGGTTCTATAGCAGAATGACAGTGAGGTGAAGTACTAATTAGCAGAAATAGCTACAGATGAGGCTAATGGAAATGTTTAGGTTTTGCAGTTATTTGCAAATAAACTCAAGTACTGATGATGAATTACAATTCCACCCTGGTGGTTTTAATAAAAGTCATCAAACTGCCAAAATTTAGATACAGTCTTCAGAGGGCATCACAGTGCTACAGAGGTTAATGCTGTTACCTCATAGCAAGAAGGGGGATAATAATAAAACAGGTTTAGCTAATGGACGGAAGGACAATCGTCAGGGTGGCATGAATGTCTGCGACACATTTCATAGCAATCCACCCCATTATTGTTGAGATACTTCATTTAAATATGCAAATGCTAACATCAAGGTGGCATAAGATGAAAACTCAGAGTCAGCAGGGTTCATCCTCTGGGAACCAGGAATGTCTGAACAAAAAGTTGAGCCTAATTAGAAAGTCTGCACTGTGAAAACTTTGTCCTGGTGGTGGCACAACAGGAAAAGTCAGAGAATCGATGAAGTCATTTCGATTCATTGTCTGACGGCTATGAATGCAAATTTATTAGCATTCCAGTATTTGGAGGGAAACCAACACAGTCATTTCCATCCGTACAGCCACACTGCTTCTGGCAAAGTGACATTTTTCTTTACCAAATTTCAGAGCATCTTCAGAGTAGTAGCTTAAAAAAGACTCAGCTAAGGTTACCTGAAAATCCAAGGCTAATTCAACTGAGACATTTTTATGCTAACAGCCCTGAAAAATTATTTTTAATTAACTGTCAGTAAAGAAACTCTTGAATCATTCATGTCCTGGACACTAACAACTATTAAAGGCAACAAATACCAACATTTTCAACACAAACAAGCTGTTTATAGGCTTAAAACTAAGATACAGCCAGAAAAGAAAGCAGAAAGTCATCTGTCTCGTGTTCCCAGTCAACTCTCCACATCTTGCTGTTATACTGCATTTATTTTTTGCCGCTACACCCCTCCTTCACTTGCACAACACACCGCACATTGTCTTTATTATCTGTCTGCTGGCCTCTTGACTCCCACAATATGTCGCCACATTCTGCTTCCAGTTTGACCGTCTTATCAGCCTCAGGGTAGACGAGCGAAACCGCTGTAGTAGGCGGTGAAGCTGCTGCCCCATTTATGTTTTCCTTGGAAATGGGACTTGACATAGAAATGCTTTATTTCGCAACTCTTACAGTAAATGCACAGTCCAGAATCGCACTGGGAGGAATAAAAGGGCAGATTATTTTGTACTTCTACTTGGGACCAAACTTTGTTCATTTTCTTAGAGTCTGTTTACCCCTGAGACTTCGGCCTCCACAACAAAAACAGCGGTGGTAGGAATTTCATTTGTGCTGCTAAATAAAAAAATGGTATTACAAGAAAATTCAATGCTTTATGACTTAAAGGTCCCATATTGTGGCCCTTTTCAGAAAGTTAATCACAACCTCACACGTCCCCATGGTGCGTCTTTCAGTTGTTCAGCTCAAAATACTATAAAGATGGTTCAATTCACCACATCTGTTTGAATTTTGTTTTTAGAACTGTTCTGCTTTGAAAATCAGTGCACTGCAATTGTTTCTGCCCACTTCAGGAAGAAAGCTCTCTCTGCATCCACTGTTTTTATATCTTAAGAACCACAAAACACGGGTAAAATGAAATTTCACCTCTAATGAAAGCAAATCTCTGCAGTCATGTTTGAAGATCATGGTGGAAATTATTCCCAAACCAGCGGATGTACCCTTTCAGGAAGAAAACTCTCTCTGTAACCCCTGCATTCATTTCTTATCAACCACAAACAACTATAAAAATAGATTTTTATGAGGACCAAATCTCTGCAGCCAGGTTTGAAAATCATAGTTGAAATAATTTCGGAGAGGTGGATGTAGACTGTTTTGCTCAAAAACCAATAATCTGCTGCTGCTCCCTTCCCTTTCAGGAAGAAAACTCTCTCTGTGTCCACTGTTTTCATATCTTAACCACCATAAAACACAACAAAAATGGATATCCACTTTAAATACAAGCACATCTCTGCATTCAGACTGAAAAATCTTGGTTAAAATCTTTCCCAGACAAGTAAATGTAGACAGTTTGGTTCCAAATGGGCTGTTTTGCTCTTAAATCAATGAGCTACTATTGTTCCCGCCCCCTTCAGGAAGAAAACTCTCCCTGGGACCACTTTTTTCATATCTTCACAACTACAAAGCACAATAAAAATGGATTTCCACCTTAACAACAAGCACATCTTTGCAGCCAGTATTGAAGATCATGGTTAAAATCATTCCCAGAGCAGTGGATCCAGGCAGTTTTGTAATTAATAAACACTAAAAACCATTAATAAACTGTATCTGATGCTTTTTGGAGAGGTGAGTTCGAAGTTAAGAAGTTTTTAGCCAAGTTTCCAGAACCTCTGAGGCGTTGAAAGCTCATTGTAGAGACATTCACCGATCAGCAATACAGAAAATATCATTCTGGATTCTTTCCAAACTGATAATACTGAAGAAACACTTTGTCCCTATATGCCTCCTTTTTCACCTTCCCTCAGGCTATTCCAACTCTCTCGACTCCGCCTCTCCTCTTTAGTTCCCTGCTGTTTCTTTCCCTCTTTTCTCCCTTTGTCTCCGTTTTCCCCTCCTTCGCCCACTTTTCCTCAAGGTCAGCCTCCCGCTCAGCTCCTCTCTCAGACACCCATTGTCCCTCAGCTGCTGCCTCCCTCGCCCTCCTTCTCTTTCATCTCCATCATTTTGGGTGTTCCTCTTCATCTCTTGCCCTCCACGCCACTTTTCCCCGGCTTTCATCTGCCGCTCGCCTTGAGTCAGCCGTCCTCTGATCCGCTGCCTCGCTCGTATCCCGTCGCTCTCAGGCCTCTCATTGTTTTTAGCTTTCTCCGAAGACCAATCGACCACATGTGCTCTCGTGTCACGGAGAGAAGGAACAGTGTCAGTGTCAGTGTCAGTCGGCTGCTTCAGGAAGGCACTTGTCTAAGAAACCTGTGGGTTTTGATCTGTGTGGCCCGTAAATTCCTTTCAGAGCTGTGAAACGCTGCTGGTGTTGCTGAAATTCTGCACTGGTTTTTTACTGTAGCTTCACTGTCAGCGGATTCTTCGTGTTCGTCTAGTTTCGCGTTTTGCTTAACAGTGTAAAACATGCATCCTGAGATTGGAACGTCAAACTATTTCCCAATTCTTTGCAACACGCAGGCAATTGAATTTTGTTCATCCCACTTGTGTATCTACAACTGTATAGGCTACAAAGTCCCCCCAAAAAGTAGCCTAGAATAAATAAGCTCAAACTAAAGAAATGCTAGAATCCTACATGTATGAAGGAAAATATATAAATAACTGTCCAGATACACATTCTTAAGTTTCAAATCCGATAAAACAGCTTTAACTGGTTGGGATAATAGATGCAGCTCAAGCTACAATTAAATGATTAGTCAACTATTAAATTATTCGCCAACCATTCCAAGTGATTTATTTAAGTAAAAAATGACAAATTCTCTGATTTTAGCTTCTTATATTGGAACATTTTCTGGTTTCTTTCCCCTTTGTGTTTTGGACGAAAGAAATCCCCGTTTTCTGACTTTTTATACATCCAACAACTCATCACTTAATCAGGAAAATAACTGACAGTTTGTCCAGTGATGAAACCAGTGCAGTATTAAGTATCAAAAAGTTGTCTTGTCCTGCCTGATAAACAGCTAATCTGGCACTCACTTAAACTTGTGCACCAAAAAAACCCACATTTTTTTAATAAACCACCAAATAGATTAGTTTCTGAGGACATCATCTCAGATCAGTCTTTAATGAGGTTTTTATCTTTGAAAAACGTCATATAACCACAATAATAATCAGTCAGCTTCTTTCCTACCAATATCTGTATTTATGCTGATGAATCAACATCATCACATACCAACACCATACCAATCAACACATCAAACCAAAGAAAAGTCCCAACTCAAGGTCTTGTCATTGCACTCACAGACTTTGTAAAATAAGCAGCAGAAGTCTCCGGTCATTATGTTAATTGATGAGAAACTGTATTAGTGGACTCACAGTGCAGATTGAGGCCGAGCATCCCTCGTGCTCACGGTGGCCTTTAATTAAGGCTTCAACAGGCAGAAAAAAGAAAATGTTAAAATTCAACAGCAGCAGCAGCAGCGCATGGGAAAACCGAGAACTCTCTTTCATGATAATTAATTTTTTCTCTTTTACAAATCATTTCATGAGTATTTTTACATCTTTATCCGACAGCTGCAGCAGAGAGATGACAGGAAATGAGGAGTTCTCCAGTTCACGGTCAGCTCTTTAACATCTGGGACGTTAACCTGCGGCGCCCTGGAGCCATTACGTTATGATTCACCGCTGATGGAGCACCGAGAGTCGGATGTTGCACAAGCATCGCAGCTATTACTGTAACGACCTCGTCCTAAAAGAGACCTTGGTCTGACTGACGAACTGGCACCACTTTAACCGACGCATAAAGGCAGCAGTGGTTTGTAAGAATCACTAAGCAGCGCATTTATCAGCCTGACAGCTGCAGCAGGTTGGACTCAATGCAGTTTGTTGGATGTACAGTAGCTCATGTGCACTCTAGCAAAGTTTTACTGTGTCCAAACATCTGATGGAGCTAAGATGTCAAAGTTAACTTTATTATCAATATCTCTAAATGCGCAGAACATACAGAAAAATCGAAATGCTGTTTCTGAGAATCCCACAATGTACACATAAAAAAGATATAAATACATGCAGAAAAGGATATCAAAGAATACAAATGCAAGATATCAATTCAGTGCAAAGTGCAGCAAGATACTTTACAGACTTCAGTTTTCCCCAGTCATGACTTTATTCTTTATTAAAACAGCAACTAGTTTGACCTTTTCACATCCTCCAAGCATGGCCAAATCTAAACACTATGTTCCTATACAACTGAACTGCATTCTCAGTTAATAGGAAACATGTTTTCTGCTAGATTCCATTTGTTTGGTACAAATCAAACATATCATCGCCCTTTATTTCACTGCATAACTGTCGATTCTTTCAAACCAACCAATTAGACATTCTGTGAGGCAGGACTGACGTGATATATTTAACCCAAACTGTGAGATCTTCCCAAACCTAGCCAAGAAATTTTGGTGCCTAAACTTAACCAAGTAGATACTATTGCAAGAGTGTTTATTTAAATTGAAAGTAAAACATAAATCTAACAATAATAATTGACCTACACACCCCTGTGTTGTGTCCACAATCAGTCACTACTATATAGTGCAGCATTTATTATATATTTGTCATTTTGTAGTGCTTTTTGTTGTAAGTTGCAATCGTTACACCCTATATGGTACAGACAAAATATCCCACAATGCACCATGAAAAGTGGTGTACAGCCAGTGGTCACTAAAAAACAAAATGTCCAATCATGCATTGCATTGAAGTAGAATGGCAGGCAGATAAGAGAAAGAATTGAGGATTTGTGGCATTTCCAAAGATTTCTGATGACTATTTTATAGTGTTAAGACATATTTTCTATGGAATATATCTTTTCTGTAAGTGTAGCTTGTTAAAACAGGCAAGAGACAAATCAATGAGTTGTGGCACGACAATATTCAAATTTACAAACATAATATGTATTGATATGCTCAATGGAAGCAGAGCACAACACAGAGAAAAAACTCTAAATTTTGGAAACTACAGTTTGTATAATATGAATTTATCATATACATGCTGGTAGTTTCACTGCCATCGATCTGATATGCTTTAATTGAGCGACAGCGTTGATGAAATTATTAGCGCTGAGACTCGAATAGTGTCTTAAAATGTTATTTTTGCAGAGGAGCTCCCTACATAGTTCGCTATATAGCTGAAATAGATCAGAAGTGGGGAATGAGTGGATGATCTTGAACACAATCCTGGTTTTACGCTTCTATCGTCTCCTCCTGCCTTCAAACTGAAAGACTTTCACAAAAAAAATTCAATAAAATAAACACTATCAAAACCCAGAGTTTTCTTTGTAAAAAAAAAAAAGCAGGGTTTCAGTCTAAAAACTTGGAAATGGTCAACAGCAACGTAAATAATCTGCAGTTAATCAGCTGCTATATGCAAAACTATCAGAGGAAGTAAAGTCTTATTTCATATCATGCTGCTATTTATATACAGTCAGATGTTTAGACGTATATTTATTTATAATACGGTTGTCTTTCCCCCTTCGTTCACGGCTCCTTCACCCTGTTCTACAATCTGTCACTGTCACAGCTTTTTATTCCATTTTAACTATTTCTATCTCTTCCTTTCATTCCTGACTGTCGCTCTCATTTCATCTGTCTGTCCCCGAGTCTCTTTGAATCCTTCCTCTCTCACAACTGTCACTTTCTTTCCCTCTTACTCACTCTTGTTTTTGCACTTCCTCACTGTCTCTTTCCTCCTTTCAGTTTTACGTCTTTCATGCCTTTTTATTGTGTCATTCTTTTTTTCCGTGTCACTCCGAGCTGCTTCCTCGCCGTCTGGCTCCGTCTCCCTCTTTCTCTCCCCCTCTCCATTTTTTTATTTTATTTTTTATCTCTACCTTTATGCCACTTCATTCTCAGCATTTGTCTCCTTTGAGGCCCGCCGTCGCTCGTGTCCGTGCGTGCATGTGATTGGTTGCGTTCCTAAGCTATATAAAAGCAGCATACTGAGAAAATTAAATAGAGATTTAACGGGTTTTTGTGTGACAGATGGAAAATGAAGTGTATGCTGGTGCGTAAAAATAAATTCCGAGTATTATTCTCATATGCATGTGTGTGCGGACCAGTGGAAGGGCAAAACAGAAATCTGGTAATAGAAAGAGAGAAGGAAGGAGGGAGAGGGAGGGAATACCATCATGTAGGGATTTGAGCATGATAAAACGTAAAGCATGCGTGAGTGTAGGCACGCGTGTGCAAATCAATGTGACATACATGTGTGGCCACATGTAGGTTGCAGTACAATACGCTTTGTGCATTTCTTATGCAGGAGGAACCCACATCTCGTGGCACAGTCACACTTAAATCATTCAGTTTTAAAGTAGGTCCAGGTTGGTGACGTTTAAGGTGATAGAAACACAACGGGGTATTGTGTTGTTAGCTCCGCAAGACGTGACAAACACACACAAGAAGAAGTGTAGCTGCAGATGCATGCTGGGAAAGACACAATATGTAAGTACTTACACTATCATTCAAAGGTTTGGGGTCACCCGGCCAATTTCATGTTCTCCATGAAAACTCACACTTTTATTCATGTGCTAACATAACTGCACAAGGGTTTTCTAATCATCAATTAGTCTTTCAACACCATTAGCTAACACAATGTAGCATTAGAACACAGGAGTGATGGTTGCTGGAAATGTTCCTCTGTACCTCTATGGAGATATTCCATTAAAAATCAGCTGTTTCCTGCTAGAATAGTCATTTACCACATTAACAATGTCTACACTGGATTTATCATTCATTTAATATTATTTTCATTGAAAAAAAAACCCATTGTTCAAGTGTAATAATCTGCTTTGTATGAGAAATTTCAGTCCAGGCCTCTTTTTTTTTTTTGCACAATACTGTAAATTTCCAAAGAAGGTATTCAAATAAAGGCTGCAAATAATGAACAACAACAACAAAAAGTACAGCTGGTCTTTAATAAACCCATCTTTACAATGAGTGACCCTTACTTTAACACTCAATAAAGACGCCCCGTTATGGTAGAAAAATAGTTCAGAAATGAAAGTTGTGCCGCCGTCCATTTTTGTGTCATCCTTTTGTGATTTCAAAATAAAACAGCCATTGTATAGAAGAAGCAGTTACCATAGGTTTATACTGGAAACATGCAAAACACAAGTGTAAATATACTGACATAACTGGAATAAATGTGGCTTCTCTGTTTAAAAAAAGCAGGCAAGGAGTAATACTAGGCTTGTTTGTGCACAATAGTAAGATCAATATTGCCTGATTTGTAAGAGAGGCACTGACTGGACTGATATTCGAATTTTTGAGGCACTACTATGATGATTTTTGGCGGCGGACAAAGTGTTGCCGTCTGACTAATGTTTGCTTGGAAGGTTTAGTGAAATGAAAAAACAGTGGGAAGAGGGTTACAATTACTTGTAGTATGATTAACTCATGGATTAATTTGGCGTAATTACACATCATTACTTCCGCCAGTCCGACCAAATCATCACACCACACTCACAGGAGAGTCTCGTTTCAACAGAAATACTAAAATAGTGACACCTTTAGATGACGCATGAGCTGGAAGTGTTAAATGTTACTGACAGTAGTGTAAAACCAAATGACAGGATGGAAAAATCAAAGTGTCTGGTCTAATTTGTAACTTCCCTTTTAATCAACTGAACTATCTGCGTTTCTGACACATTTTTAATCACTGGGGGCTAATTTTTCACTGCAATATAAAGTCCTGCACCTGTATGGAAACAGAACAACCATGATTAGAAATGGAGAGAACTGAGAAATGTCTTCTGTGCAGTGTGACAGTCATAATGCTATAAATAAAAGAAAATACTAAAAGGTGAATTTCTTTGATTATGTATTATACTAAAATGTCAAAACAATGAAATCAACATGAATGTAATGTTCCAAGTGCCCTAAGGTGTTACAATACTGGAAAAATGGTGACTACATACTATAGACATTTTAATAAATTCATTTTTAATTTGCTTTTATATTTGGCGCAGATGTGCTCTGTGTACACAGCCTGCACTTCAGTCGAAAAGGCCTTGAATATTTGTCAGTTTTTGTCTTTTTCAGTGTTGGTCACAGGTACGTGACTAATAACTTCACAGTTGTGCCAAGTCACATAGAATTGTTTTTTTTTTTTTTTTTACAGAATTTAGAGGACATGATTTAATGATGACAAATTTTTAATTCAGATGCATGGAATCGGTTGATTTTGATTCTGACCGCTGCCACAGATGAGTAGTTCATAGATCATCTGCAAGTTGAAAATCTGATGATTGTTTCTGTTTTTGCAGTTTCTGGTTCTGATAAATGCTGTCATTTTTTGCTGTTTTTAAAAAACATAACATGCCTTTTCCACTCGCCTGTAGGTTTGGGGATTCAGAGGGGAAATCAACACTTTGAGAAGCTTCTGACTGCAGCTGAGATGAATTATTTTCTACTGGAGAATTTAAATGCGTTCTTCCTTTTCTCTGATGTTTGTGGGGTAGCTGCAGGGTTAGTGGAGAATGTGAAACCTTGATTTATTTAGTTTTTTGCCAACTCGTGTTGCAAAACTGGAAACTTTAAACTATTGATATTAATTGCTACTTTTATTTTTAAATGTGCTTCCATACTTGGCTTCTGACTACTCTGTGTACACAGCCTGCAGTTCAGCCAGAAAGTCCTTAGAATGTTGTCTGTTTTTGTCTTTTTGAATGTTGGTCGCAGCTGAGTGATTAATGGCTTCACAGTTGCGTTGAGTCACACAGAATTTTTAGTTTTTTAGAGAATCTCATTGGAGCAAATGGTTTATTTTTGGCTAATATTTAATGAAACATGTAGAATCGAGGGATTTTGATGATGAAATATCAATATGCTTACTGATGCCACAGATGAGTAGTTTATGTATTGTCTCCAAGTTGAAAATCTGTGTCTGTTTTGGCAGTTTCCGTTTCTGATAAATGATTTCGTGGCTATTTTTAAAAAGATAACACGCCTTCTGACTGCGGCTGAGATGAATTATTTTCTGCTGGAGAATTTAAACGTCTGATGTATGTGGGGTAACTGCCGGGTTAGTGGCGACGACTCCTTCTGTCCTCATGTCTCAGTGTCAGCTCCTCTGCTAATGCACTATCATGAGTGCAGTCCATTAACCATCTAGCATCAACCCTTGATTTATAAATGCGTCCACAAGAACCATCTAAAAGCGGCCGACTTGAAACAAAAACAAAGCTCACTGTCTTGCTGAAGAACTGAAGGATCTCAGTGTCTCGGGTCCATTTTCTCACAGTCGCTGCAGCTTCTCTTGAGAAACTGGGGACGCTAATAGCGTCCAATCTTTACAACCTCAGCCGATGATTACGGCAATATTCTGAGCTTTAAAATAACAGCGAGCACATCAAAGGATGGAGAGCAGGTTGGAGCTCTCTGGGCAATTTGTCCACATTTAACAAGACAAGCAAATCACTGTATTCCTTTCAAGTTCTCCACAAAATATAGAATTAACATCTTTGATGGGTGTGATAACTCACCCAGGAGCGAGGGAAGGATGCCCACCGCCTACCTCCACGTTCAACTTGTCACGTCTCCTAGAGTGCTAAAACATAGCACTAATTAGCTTCCACAACAAAGTCTAAGGACCTCAAAGGAAAAGCTAACAAGCTAACACATCCCTGCGCATGCTGGCACCTCATTCTTCAGCAAATGGACAACTCTGTAGACTTTTAATGTGTTTGTTTAAAGTGACAGCGGTGCACATTATGCACATTAATTCACTGCTGACATTACATGAGCGCCATCTCACAACTTCAGGGGTCATTATAAAGCGACCCAAGTGTTCAATTAATAACTAAGAACTTTACTCAGTTTCCGTCCTTATTAACAGTCAGTAAAAGCTTCAAAGGCGAGCAGAGATCAGTTTGCTGCATCATGTCGACTCCGGAACACACGACTGCCTCACTTGGAAAGGTGAGGAGCTAATAAGCCTCTTTCTCTCGGCAGCACCTCTGTGAATTTCTATAGATGCAGCCAATTAAAATTCACCGTAAGTTGGCCGTGCAGGATGCGAACGAGTCATTGGGCGAGTTTCTTTGTTGTGTTCGAGCGAAGCCTCCTGTGTTGATTTGATTTACACGGCAAAAAAGCCTAACTTCAGCCAAAGTAACCGGACAAATTAGCGGCTCGGATGTGCACAAGTCGGGATTTGCATTCATCCTGCAAGTGCAGCTGCAGCATTAACATGTAGCTGAACGCTCTCACCCCCCAATTAAACACATAAATAAATAAAAACATTGCATCCCTTTTGGCAACCGTGAACAACATCCATCTGGCCGGCTGAGCTCTGTCGAAGGCTTCTCGTCTCTCGGCTCAGCTCAGCTCTGCCCGCTGATGAATGCTGCACCTTTCATTGAGATGTAGCCTCTGGCCTCGAGCGCAGGAACTTACACACACTCCCACGCTTCTGCTACAGTAAGCAGCACAACACCAACACACAGACACACTCACCGAGGAACCCAGTTGCGTGTTCACACATCAACATTAATAACCAATGCTCGCTTAAACTCTGTTGCATCCACGAACATGGCTGCACCCAAACATGCACAGGTGACTTCCGGCAGCAGCACACACACTCTTGCTCGCACACTCGAGACAAGACAGATGAAGACTGCATCTCGTTTACGAGGCAGCGCAGACAGGCCCTTATAAAACATGCATAGCGTGTATTCCCCAGCTATCTACCTCCGCATACACACTGAAAACAATCCAAACACGGGCTGCAGAAAGCACCGATTTGTGCTGGCTGGCATGCTCCATCATCTTCTGACAGGCAATTATTATATCACACTTCGCACGCAAACACAACGGCCGAAAAGATAGGCGGAAGGTAGGACACGAGGTGAGGTGAGGTTGGCGCACCAACAGTTCAAACGGACGCGCAGGTTAATAATTCACAGCCCTGGTTAAGAGGGGAGGGCGCGCTCCTTATTAAATTATTGACAAGCAGCATCTCGACTGCGTGCTGCTGACCTGAGGGAGGAGGAGGAGGAGGACAAGAAACATATGCGAGGAGGGAAGGAAGGAAGGAAGGCTGCAGAGGGAGGGAAAGTAGGAGAGAGTCGAACAAGAGACAACGGGTTCATGATATCAGAGAGCCGGAGAACATAAAATGAACTCTCAATAAATCCTGAAAGCCTTTAAATTGGAATTTAAATGGAAGTGAGAGAGACAGGAGCAGAGTGAGGTAAAAGCAGCAGAAGCTCCGGACTGGAGTTCTGCTTTATTTACCAGCCGGCCTGCCTCTCTCTGTTGCTAGGGGCTGCAGAGCTGCTCCACACAGTATTCATTTCAGAGCAATTACTGCTGCGCTCCCTCGTCGAGATGCTCTGGAAGGCAGCCGGTCGCTTCACCTGCCACCGGTGTCCAGCTGCCACCCAAGAACAAGGACTCGGAGAAGAAAGAGACGAGCTGCAGCGCAAAGAAACTCTTTTGGGAGCTGCAATCCGTGTTTTATGCACTCTAGATAAAAATACATGCAGGGATGTGTTTGTTTTTTGCGCTACATTTATGATAGGTGGTTAGCACATAAATATGACACATAAATAGTTAGAATTTGCATGCAATTTTATACCACACCACACTATTTACAAAAAAAGTCAACATTTTTATGCCGACATAACCCACATAAACAAAATACACGACAGGCCAAAAGTTTGGAAGCAACTTCAAGTTTCTGTTCACGTCTTTCTTAAAAACCAGTATGAACTCTATGGATTTTGGGATGTATTTACTGCATGATCAGACGTTCCTTTCATTGATATGCACCATTTACCTTCAGGTGTGCATTGGTGTTAACAGGCAATTGCTGAATAAATGTTAACAAAAGTAAACAAGGGCGTAGTTTTAGAGTTGAGGAGATTTTCAAGAGTCACAACTTCAGTGCAAAAGTTAAAAAAAACAAATCACAGTTTGCATTATTCATTTTAGCTCTTTGGCTTTTGAGAGTTTGCATACAGAAACCCCCAACAAATCTCATCTGTGTCCATATCTCTATAACTACCACAGAAATGGCTGGAAAGGAACAGCTGAGTAAAGAAACAAGAATACAGATTCAAATATCTGATAATTACAAGGTGGGTCAACAGTAGGCGTATGGTTGTTTCACTATTTGTTTCACGTTTTAGATGTAATATATCCAAACCATAATTCCAAACCAGTATTTCATATCCCTTATTCATGTTTTGGAAATGTTTAGCTATTGCTTTCAATTTTTTTATTTTTTAGCATTTTTACAGGGATTGTGAGCAATGGCAAACAAATTAAATCAAGAGCAAAGAAACTGGATACTAAAGCAGTACTGGAAGCGTGAAAATGCCAAGCAGGAGCGCACATCATGGCAAGGAGCCTTGTTTTGACCAATCCGAGAACATGATGTACATCATCTGCATCAGCGGCGTAACCAATGGAGGGAAAACCAACCGACTGATCAAGATCCTACCCAACTGCTGTGTGGTCCATCAGGATGACCTCTTCAAGCCCAAAGATAGATTGAACTTGGTGAAGACGGCTTTTAGCAGTACGATGTCATTACTGCTCTGGACATGGACGCCATGATGACATCGATCTATGTGTGGCTGGAGAACTGGGTGGAGTTTGAGAAGTCTCATGGCGTTAATAACATCTTGAACACAGAGATCATCCTGAAGTCGGACCACAAAGAGGAGGAGGAGACTCACATCGTTATTGTGGAAGGCTTCCTGCTTTACACCTACAGAGCTTTGATCAACGTGCTGAACCATCGCTACTTTATTTCCATCCCGTATGAAGAATGCAAAAAGAGGAGGTGCTCTAGGAACTACACAGTGTCACAATATCTGGCCCATGTATTTGCAAAACAAGAACATCATGGATGCTAAGATGATGATAAGATGTAACGTGCATATCTACTAAGTGTAAACCTACTTTTGGTTCACCCTGTATAGTAAAATTGTATTCTGATGAGTGACTCTTTATATAAAAATCCTGTTTATTTTGTTGTGAAGTACACCAAAGAAACGAAATGAACTTTTGACCTGTAGTGTATCACTAAAACACATCTGGCACAAGTCAACATTTGGAACTTTTTGATCATAGATGTACAAAAACCAACAAAAAAACTTTAAAAAGCAGAGAGTTTGTTGAAGTTTTGTGCTGCAAACTGGAGCTTTTTTGAGCTAACTCACAGATGAGCAGCGTAAAATCAAAAAAAGACATTTTTTTAAGCATCTCTCAAAGTACACTACCGTTCAAAAGTTTGGGGTCACTTAAAAATCTGATTATTTTTGAAAGAAAGCAGTTTTTTTTCCAGTGAAGATAACATTAAATAAATGATAAATCCAGTGTAGACATGGTTAATGTGGTAAATGACTATTCTAGCAGGAAACAGCTGATTTTTAATGGAATATCTCCATAGAGGTACAGAGGAACATTTCCAGCAACCATCACTCCTGTGTTCTAATGCTACATTGTGTTAGTTAATGGTGTTGAAGGGCTCATTGATGATTAGAAAACCCTTGTGCAGTTATGTTAGCACATGGATAAAAGTGTGAGTTTTCATGGAAAACACGAAATCGTCTGGGTGACCCTAAACTTCTCAACGGTAGCGTCCATAAACTTGAATTTCCTTGAACGACAAACTATTATCTTTGCTTGTCTTCTGTTTGTTCACCTTTTGCAGCGTATTAACAGGTCATTTTAACCAGTGAGCTGAGCTCTATCATGCATAGCCAACACACACTTGCACACAAATCCTCCGAGAAGCTAAAGACTGCTGTTGCACTTGTTTTATTGATCCGTCGACCTCGCAGGCTGCCTGTGAAGGTATTAAGCTGATCTGTGACAATGTCCTTCACCAGGCGTTGGGTTATTTCTCTCGTCTCTCCTCCGTTTCCACACTGACCACGCTGCAGCGCTTCATCTGCAACTTCCTGCATTTGCATTTTCTCCCCAGAGAACCTTTCACTCACAATTAGCTGCTGTTTACATCAAAGTCTCGGGAAAAAGCTTCGAAATGGATGAGTTATGGTTTTGGGGTCAGGGGCTGGATTTTAATGCTTCCTTCCATACTGTGCTGGAATTATGCATTTCTAGGAAGTTTTCTGCTTTTGCTTCTGGCTGCACACAGTTAAAAAGAAAATCAGAGACCTTTCCCAAAACTACTCGTGACACTTAAAAAGGGATAGCAGGCGGTTTGAGTGCGAGCCTGTCAAAGTAACTTTTTCAACAGGTTATTTTTCAGACATAAAATGCAAAAATCTCCACATTTTCTCATCATAATACATAAATAATGTCTTTAAATACGTGATAAACTGATGCAACCTGATGGCTGTTTACTCTTTATGGTCTCATGATCAAGTTTTGTACCTTGGTAACATGTCTCTGTGGTGTATTTTTATATGCTAAGGGATGAATCATGTGCAAAATAAGGAGTGGGCACCATGGCTGAGCAGCAAGACAGTCTTAAAAAAGTACAAACTGTCACTTCAGGGGTTCATATTTCAGAAATTTAATGAAGCAATGCTCTTAACTTGGTTTCAAATTAGAACACGTGAAGCTAGAAATACTCTATTAACTTGACAATGTGTAGAAGAAAAAGTGACATTTTCATTTTGTAAAAGATTCAGAAAGGCCAGTGTACAATTTTGTTTATTTATTGACCTATTTTTATTAACAGTGCCATTTTTCATGTTTCCTTTGTTCATCAGCTGTTAATGGACAGATGTTTTCCTTGGTTATCCGTACATTATAAATATGTAATATACCATAAATGAATGTGTCTCTATGTGTGTTTTTACTCCAGACATGTGGATTTTTGTGAGAAAGTCTAAAAAGATGCATCTTTGTTTTTCAAACTTTCCCTCTTTCTTTCTTTTTTTAAAAACTGCTATTGCTAACAGTTTTATGAATACAATATAATCCCATGAAATCAATACCTGACAACAGATTTCACTGATGTCAATCCAATATTTTCCCTCATCAGCTTGATAATACAAACAACAGTTGTGGTAAAAGGCAGTTTTACAGTGAGCTGGTGTGCTCGAGCTGCAGCGATGAGTGTAGATAGAAGCAGGGACTTTGCAGATCTGCACATTTTAGACAAAACAACATTATGAAACTGCATTCAAGTCATTTTTCATGTAGAAAACTCCTAAAAATGCAACTCTGATACACGACGGTGTTTTAGAGGTTTAATGAATGACTGGAAAAGGATTTGAAAGTATTACTTCCGTCATGGTGATAATTTACCACCAATCTGACACTTAATCACTGAAAACAAATCTGCTGTCTGGATAAAGATTAGACAAAAAACAATAAATTAGTTGTCTTTAATTAAACATAATTTTACTTTGTTCCCAGGAGCTTTAAAAGAAGTGATTCAGTAACTGACTCCTTACAGGAGAAAACCCAAATTATACAGCCAACACTATAAAATAATAGAGCACTCAGCTGAGCCTTTCAACTGTCTGACAAAAACACAGATTTCACAGCATCAATGCAACAAGTGCAAGAAGAGACGACAACACAGAGGCAGACGAGACAGAAGAAACGGGTTTGGTTACAAAGCAGAAGAAAAGTGAAACCTGGTCTTTTTTCTGTGTTTCTTTTTACATGTCAGCATAACCAGCAGCCAAACCACCACAATTACAATCCAGCAGCTGGGGAGCGTCTCATGGTGTCGAACACAACAAAAAGACCAACAAACATCAGTAAAACACACAGAGCTGCAGCCACACATCACTCAGGAACAAGACAGTCGCTTTACAAGACGTGCGTTACGCAAAAACAAAGAGGCTCCGATGGAAAAGGCCAAACTATGAGCTGGAGATGGATTACAGTCACAAATGTTCTTCTGAGGGTTCTGAGAAAGTTCTACCGATGGTTTTAGTGGGAAGTTTAATGTCAGTTCCCAGAATGTTCTTCTTAAAGGCAGAATAACTGAAATGTTTGGTGAAAACATTGTCAGACTGTCATGCCCTAACGTTCTTAAAACGTAAGATCGTTGTGCCAAGAATGTTCTTCCTTGGTTATCATTTAACATTGTAGGAACGTTGAATAGATTCTATAATTGTTCCATCAATAACATGTAAAGAATGTACTGTCACCTGAGGTCTCAATAACGTCTTCATGTAGCCATGACAACATATTTCCTTTGCTATCACTAAGGAAACGTTTCATACAACTTTCTATGAAGTGTTCCCTCAACAACATTCCTACAACATCCTCAAAATATTGTTGGAAATATGTTCTGCCATTTCACATTACAAGGATGTTTTATTGAAAAATCATCGGAGGCCTCAACAATATCTGGACATTGTTTGAATGTTGGGGAACGTTTTATAGATTCTTTAGTGTGTTCTATCATCGACATTCCCAAATATTGTCAGAACATTACAACCAAAATACTACTGTTAACACATCACATTACAAGAACGTTGTAGACAAAAAAAATCATCTCGATAACATCTGGAAAACATTTTTTGGATGTCAGTTTGAGAACCTTTCTATTTTGTTATCATGTAACATTGTGGGAATGTTGTGTAGATCCAATAATGTGTTCCATCAATGGGATCCCCCAAAATTGTAAGAACATTACAAGCAGAATATTCCACTTGTTAATATGTCACATTACAAGAATGTCTCATAAAGAACGTTATGTCATCTGAGGTCTTAACGTTGTCCAAATGTTGCATGGAGAATGTAGTCCCTCAGCAACATGCACAGAACATTGTAGGAAGAATGTTCCACCTTTGTGAATATAAAACATTACAAGAATGTTTTATTCTTTTTTTTAAAAAATCATCTGAGGCCTCGAGAACAAGAGGAAAACTTTTTTGAATGTTGGTTTGAGAATATCTTTCCTTGACATCACATCATATTGGAAATCAAAATATCCTTTAAAACGTTCATTGAATGTGATTAAAACATTTCCTTTAAGAAATGACTAGAACTCGTAGGTAATGTTGGACTTTTGTTAATATATCACATTACAGGAACGTTTTATAAAGAACATTCTGTCATCTGAGGTCTTGATAACAGCTTAATGTTTAGTACATGTTGCATTTAGTACTTCCCTTTTCATCACTGGGGAAAGGTTTTAGGGAATGTTCTAAAATGGGTTCCCTCAATACCTTTTTCTAAATCATCCTCAGAGCATTGTGCGAAGAATGTTCCACCTTTGATAATATATCACATGACAGAGACATTTCACAAACAAGTTATGAAGCCTCGATAACATCTGGAAAACATTTTTGTAATGTTGGTTTGAGAACGTTCCTCCTTTGTTATTGTGGAACATAATCCGTGTTACTCAGTAGATCCTCTAAATGTTGACGTTGCACCATTATATAAAGTTCAAAAGAACATTATCGGATATTCAAATATTCTTAAAACATTCTATGAATATTTGATAGTAACAGTTTCATAGTATGTCATCACCCTAAGAGCTTTGTTGGAAGTGTGTTCTACCTTTGTTCTTATATAATATTACAAGAACCTTTTCTTCAAAGAAATCGACCTCGATAACATCTGGAAAACATTTTGAATGTTATACAATGTCCTCTGAAAGTCATCCTAAAAGAACACTGTAATAATTTAATACAAACATTATTGGAAATAAAGCTATTTTTGAAATGTTCTTTGGACATTTCTTTATAAAAACTAACAGAACTTGTAGGTAATGTTCGCCAGAGTTGTGGGGACTGCTGGGTGTTTTGATATTCGGTGACAATGTGGTTATTTTTGCAGAGCTGTGAACTCAAATATTAATGCAATCAATTTTGCATTAGTTCTGTATGTACTTTTTGCACTACTTCAGTCATTGTATTATATTCAGCAACGAGCAACACCGTTTTCATAAAGTATTCTTACAACAATAAGCTCTTAAACTGTTTTTATAGATTACTACTATTTTTCTCCTACATTTTTATGTTTTGTATTTGCACATTTCTTGTTGTAATATTAAAAAACATCAGATTTTTGAGAATACACTGATAGGATTTCTGCATAATATTGCTCTCCTCTTCTATTAAGATTCCCAAGATTCCCAAAGGAGCTGGAAAACCCAAGCAGACAGAAATTCCTCACATTTTCATTGTGACTCATTCACCTGACACAACTTTCCTCTTCCCGCTCTCAGATTAAACCGTTCGTAACTTTTATTCGTCCTCGGAGACGCGTCCGGCCCCAGCACGCCGCCACGCTCAGTATACAGTATCAACTTAATTGCAAACCCGGCGATTCCCCCTCTGAGCTGCACACAACACAGCCCATAATTACACGGCCGCAGTAAGTCAGATCGCCAAATCCCCGCATGGATTTCGAAACATTTGGGATCGGCATGAAAGCCTGTGTTTCCACTAATCCTATGTTTTTACATCCACCATGGGAGGTTTAGAGTGTGTACTGTGGACCGCAGACACTTCAGAGGACAAGACGAGCAGAGAGCAGGGCATCGGGCCAGACTGCACAGCACAATAATAATCCATCCAAAAACTCATTTTCCCACAGTCCCCTCTGGCGGTACATTACTTTTGTGAATGGCTTGTTTGTGTACCATGCAGGCTGAATTTTATGTGTGCATTTGTGTGTGTTGTGCGAGTGACTAGCCTATTATACGTGTGTGTGTTTGCGTTGTATATATATGTGTGTGTGTTTCATTACCGCCTTCAACTGGACCGTCATGTGACAGGAAATGAGAATAATAAAGAGAGAGAGCAGGTGAGAGAGAGAAGAAAATCCTCCCACAGAGAGAGACATAAATCTTATGTGTATAGGATTAATGTCGTGGTCTTAGCAAAGGCTATTTTCCCTTTTCCTGAATCAGGAGGTTAATCGTATTACCTGTGAAAGAGGCGGGTAATAGCTTACCAGAAAAACAGGAGGAATACAACAGGAGGGGGCGTGAAGGCAAACAGAGGGGGAGAGAGAAGAGGGAGGAGGCGTGATGCTGTGGATGATTCATGCAGGAGGGAAGCGGGGAGAAAATGTTCCGGACCGACAGCCACCGCTGGGTGCCGACGTAAACATGCAGGGCGACAAGGCGACGGATAGGAACGTAGCGTTGCACCGACCAACAGGACGGAGGAGGTGAAGGAGGAGGAGGAGGAGGAGGTCTGAGGAGCCTCCATTAGCGAATCAGCAACTCTGACCTGCTCTAAGTGAATGTGTGAATGTTAAAGGTCCAGCGTGGGGGTTTTAGTGAAGCCGCAGGTTACAAACAGCTGAATCACCACATCTTCAGTTACAAAAAGGCCTCTTCCAAAGCCTGCACTCTGGGCTACCGTAGAAACTCATTCTAAGATGACAAAAACAGAATAAGCCTGACTTTTAGGTGATTATACACGAATGAAAACATGATTTCTGCCATGAGATCCCTTAAATCCTTCACACTAGTCCTTCAAAACCTCCAAAACCCACCGACCGGTTTGTAAAGCATATTATCATTTTCAAAAAATAATTTCAAAATCACAAAAATTACACTATTTATCGGAGCTAGAAACTGTAACTGTATTTTTTAATTAAATCTAGGCTTACAATTGTGATATTTCATGAAGCTTACTTTATTCTACATGTATCACATAAAATTTGCCAAAAATAAACCATTTTCAGCAGATTCCATAAAAAGCTAAAAAAAATTCTGCATTCTGCACAATTCTTTACAATTATGAAGTCTCCACTCAGCTGCAACCAACAGTCACACAACAAAAATTCAGGGATTCTTCAGTTGAACTGCAGGCAGTGTTGACACAAAGCGGAGAGGAGACAAGTATAGAAGCAAATTAAAAATGTAAGTAGTAAAATGTCTATAGTATTTAGCGTCAGTATTTTGTTTTTCAGTGTTAGTAACACCTGTGGGTACTTGGAAAGATGTTGAACATGTTGATTCCACATTTTTTTCAATTTTTGTATACTATGTATATATTTTTTCCTGTTTCTGATTAATGACATTCAGCTGTATCATACGGCAAAGAATACATTACTCTCTACTTCCTCATGGGTTGTGCTTTTTACATAGAGGTGCAGAACTTTAGAAGGCAGTGAAATATGAGCCAAACAGTGAATTAGCAGCAGTTAATACAGCACATGTAACTTCATGGTCAAATTGGAAGTATAACCTATTAGCAGGGACTTGTAACACATCACATATGTAAGGGTTTCAGGAACCTTGGCATTATGTTTGATTGCTCTTGGTACTATTTAGTGTCATTTGTCCACTTGCAGAGTAGTGACAGACCCTAAAAATTCTACGATTAATAGAAATAGACGCCAGGAGTGTGTCACCAAATGTTCTCAGCCGGTTTTTGTCACTGTAGCTTCCTTTCAGTCAACAAGAAGTTTGCCTTGGAACATGTGTTTAGATTTTGTGAAAGGTGTGGATCTATTACTAAACCAAGCAACTGTGAAAACGAAAACCGAAGCGGGTCAAACAAGGGACACAAACCTCAGTCTCTCTGCTGCTGTCGGCCCTCCGGCATCTTGATGTCACTTTGTAAACTGGACAAACTCCTACACATCTGGCTGTGTGAAATATTGATGCGTTCAGGGACATCTTATGTCTGAGACGCCAGCAGCTTTGACAGTATTTAGCAGTGAGAAGGTGTTGGTCCGACAGTGGGCTGGAACTATGACAACCTTTAACTTCTCATTCGGTTCAGATTCGGGCAGATTTTCCATTACAAGAGGTTGAAAGTATGTCTTACGAGTGGGTGGAGTTCTTGTTTTGGTCACATGCTGTATTCAGAGAAGTGAAGTTACAGAACATAACCTTAGATTTCTTCCTAACAAACAGCTGCTACACATATCAAGCATCAAGAACAAAGGGTTTCACTAGCTGGCAGTAGATTTAAACAAGAAAAGCATTCAGAGAGCGCAGTACTCCGCTAAGGCTGTTCATTCCCCCATATGGCATTGGCAGAAATGCAACATTTTTTGTAGAAATGCAGCATTTGTTTTTTAGTTGATAATCAGAAATCACAGCAACATAGAATGTGTCCATTTAATATAGATGTACCCACAAACAAAATGACCTTGCACTGAGCACAGGCGTGTGTTATACATGTGTACATTATGTACAGATAGCAAATTGCATGACCTAAATATGCAGCGAACGGCGGGAATTGATGGGACTAAGAAACACCCCCACAATTTAATCAATTGTTCCTTGTATCATTTCAAATTGATAAGTCCTGGTGGATTTGTAGTAGGATCACAATCATGTGATCGTCAGCAGTCAGCTGACGTAGTGTTCACTTGCTGTCATAGTTACAGTGACGCCGTGCCACTATCTTGCAATGATACAGAAATATTTAACAAATCTAATCACTTGGTCCTTGTGTCATTTCTGACCTTCCCTGAAAATTTCATCCAAATCCATTATTCCGTTTTTGAGTAATGTTGCACACAGAAAGACAAACAGACAGACAAACGTCCACCGCGTTCCTTGGCAGAGTAATGATGATTATTTTAGCGGAATATATGATGCTGAATTAGCCGCATGAAGAAATTACCAGTTTTCTTTAAAAAATAAATATGGAAAAAAATTACAGATTTATGAGAGATCTCATCGAGATTCATAGGAAATCCTAAAAGACAGATAAAAACCTCAACGACTTTCACTCAACAGATAATTGTGTTTCCGTGTGGTGTAGCTCTGTCATGCATAAACAGGTATTCCACCTGCTTTAAGGTCATCTTCGGACTCATCTGTTGCATCTTAACTACACATTTCCTGTCACACCTGGTTGATACGTGCTGCTGTTTGATCGCACAAAAGTTGTCATGTCTGAGCTGTGATCAAGCACATCCCCATCCAAATTCAGATGACGGAAGTTCAGAGCATTTACCTACGTCTTTGTGATGTCTGATTACGATCCATCCATCCAGGATGCCCGTTAACGCAACATGCATGCAGGGCCATCAAGGTAAAAAGAGACAGCCGGTGCAGCAAGGAATAAAAATAGTGAGATAAAGAAGCAGATAGGGAAAGAGCAATTTAATTTTCCTTTTTCCTCCAATATCTACTCAAACACTTTTTGACAAGGTGTGGCGCTGTGTCATTATGAGGATAGCCTTGTCCCGGTCCTGGGGGATTCACAGGGTAATTAGCCGGCGAGGCGGGTGAGACACTATCACCGAGTCTGATCTGCATTTGAGACACTGAGGGGAGGGTTGAAAGGGCCGAGTTTCCTGCTTCAATTACCTCCTGCGCCGCTGCCTGGAACACAGTTGGCTGAAAGAAATGACATTATCTGCTTCAAAGTAGTATTATTTTATGCCGTTTCATTATGTCAGTGTCATCTTTTATCTCTTTGAGGCCGGTCCCTTTTTCGTAATTATTAGGCTCAGGTGAAAGAGTGATGGATGGACAGGGGAGATAGCGGGGGTGAGCGTCTGGAGTACCAGGGACCACGGATGAGAGAGCATCGGAAATCCATCGGAGGCTCGGTCGGACGGACGAGGCTCGGATTCTTTCCAACACGCAAATGAGGGTCTCCGCTGTGAGTTCTGGCGG
The DNA here is from genome assembly GCF_022539595.1 of Amphiprion ocellaris. NCBI lineage: Eukaryota > Metazoa > Chordata > Actinopteri > Pomacentridae > Amphiprion > Amphiprion ocellaris. Next base: position 28,776,587 of record NC_072780.1, on the reverse strand, counting down.
TTAATATTGTCACGCTCATTGGCAAACATTCACACCTTGCTCCACATCACTTCCAGCCGCCCGCACAAAGGACCACTTTGTGCACTCGCTGCCGCAATAGAAGGAAATACATGGCAATTTCACCAAATTATTACAGAAACAAACTGCCAGATTTAACAATCCATGCCTGGATCCGGCTGCAAAACGGGGATTTCGCTGCTTATTGTTTATTTGGATCTCCCCTTCCACAGTTGTTACCTTGGCAACAACAACAACTACCCATCCTGCTTTTATAGCTTAATGCAGGGGTGTCAAACATGCGGCCCCCGGGCCAAACCCGGCCCACCAGAAGGTCCAATCAGGCCCATGGGACGACTTTGTAAAGTGTAAAAATTACAGAGAAGACATTAACTGTAAATTTTAAATGTACAAACTATGAATTTCAAAGAATTTCTAGACTTTGACAAGCTGTTTTTATCATAAAGTAACATACCAGATTGCTCATTGTTCCTTTGTCATTTTGTGACTCGTTTTTGCAATATTTTGTCTTGTTTTTGTCTTTTTTTTTGTCTGACTTGTTTGTCTCATGTTTTTGTTGTTTCGTGCTTCCTTTTTGTCTCGCTTGTGTTTTTTGTCTTATTTTTATCATCTTGTATTTTGCTTTATTTGTTGTTTTGTGCAGTGTTTTTGCCATTATGCGTCTTTTTTTTGTCTCGCTTGTGTCATTTGTAGATTTTTTGCCGCTTTGTAACTTTTTTGTCTAATTTTTGTCTCTGTTTTTGTTTTGTCTCATTTTTTGTTGTTTTATGTCTCAATTTTATAAAATTTTGTTTTTCATCTTTTTTCGTCTGACTTGTTTGTCTCATGTTTTTGTTGTTTTGTTTCTCGTTTTTGTCCTTTTGTGTTTCCTTTTTGTCTTGCTTGTGTTTTTTGTCTTATTTTCGTCATCTTGTGTTTTGCTTTGTCATTCTATTTTTGTCTCACTTGTGTCGTTTGTCCATTTTTTTTGCTGCTTTGCAACTTTTTGGTCAAATTTTTTGTCTCTTTTTTGTTTTGTTTCGTGTCATTTGTCTTATTTTTTGTTGTTTTGTATCTCATTTTTGTTGTTTTTTTGAATTTTTTTGTTTGACTTTTGTCATTTTGATCATAAATTAAAATGCTAGAGTTCCAGTTACCCATGACTGAATGTTTTGTGCCTTTATAGACACTACGTGATCTAGAAGTTGTAATGTGTAAATGCTAAACTGAGGCATAATGTTGTTGAAATTTAATTTATTTTTCTTAAGAAATTTCACATTGTTCTTGACGTTTTGTAAAGAGATAATTCCTTAAATGTGAACATTGTCAGATCATACTTTTTTTGCACAAAAGCAAAGGAAGGGTTATTTAAAGGTTATTTAAAGGTTCTTATGCTCTGCTTTTACTGGTCTGGCTGAATGTGGCCCCTGAACTAAAAAGAGTTTGACACCCCTGGCTTAATGCATCATGTGTCAACTTTAAAAACCCAGCTCTGACTATTGCGCATTCAATCTTCCAAATTCCTGTTAGCGTTTTCACGTCCTCCACGTTTGTTTGCTTTCATGGTTGCGTTTTTTTCTCTGACAGCTGACACCAAAGCTTCAGATGTCAAGAGGAGCTGATTAGAGGACACACGGATCAGAGACTTTTCCAGATAAAACCTCGGCTCTCCTCAGTCACAGTCTGACATATTTGTTTCATCCTGGAACTTGGCGTCGGTAAACTGCAAACACACAAGGCTCGTGTTGGCTAATCCAGTCATTCTGAGGCAACGAACGGGAACAAAACCCCCACGAGAGACAAAATGTTTAATTTTGATGTGTCCATATTTCTGGATTAACTGCATTTTTCTGTGTGAGTACGAATGTTTTCCCAGAAGCAACCAAGCTTGGCACCAGAAATTAATTTGGAAAAATGATTCTGTTCTGTTGCTGCAAATCCAAAAAAGATGATTACATTATGCACTTTTACAGGTTTATAATTTCATTTTTGGGGTCCACGAGAGAATGTGTACATGTTTCGATGCACAAAAAACCCATCATTTTCACCAGAGCCCTAGAACTGTTTCAAGACATCAGACTAGCCAATAGGAAGGCTTTTTGCAAATGTGTTACTCTGTGATGTAGATCAGTAGCAGAAGGAAAGTCTGGACTTGAAATGAGGTGTTTCGGGCAGAGAATAAATTCTGTCAGTGTGGTTTGTAGCTTGTTCCTTGCACAAAAAAGCTTTAAAACACTAAATAAAAGGGACAAACCTACAAAGCATCATAAAGGCTCTTTAAAATCTTTCCTGCTGCAGCTTTAAGGCTTTCTTTTAATTGATTGGTGACATCAACACTGATGAAAACAACAGTAAGAGTTAAAAATTTGCAACTTTTCAGCTGAACTTATCAGTTCATAAACATTTTAGAAGATTTTCTTGAGTCTTGTCCAGCAGACTTGTTTCCTGATGAGAGAGATTACATGAAACTGTTTAAATTTGCTGTGGGGTTGGATAGGAAACAACAGCAACCCAGATGTGACTGATAATTCGGTGTGAAGTTATTAACCCTCTGAACCCATTTTTTGATCTTGTGGGCTCATTTTTCACTGCGGTATAAAGTCCTGAACCTCTGTGGAAACAAAGCAACCACAGCTCGGGCTAAAAATGTCTTCTGTGCAGCAGAACAAAGTTGTACTGGCATGAATAATAAAAGCAAAAGTTGAATTTCTTTGATTATTTGTTTCACAGAAATCAACATGTGGAACATTTTTTTCAAGCGCCCACACACTTGAAAAATGGCAACTCTACAAACTGTTAAAATATCTTTACTACTTGGATGTTTGATACATTTCCATACTTGTCACCTGCTCTGGGTGATACACGGTCTGCAGTTCAGCTGAAATGTTTGTAATGTGTGCATCAGTTGTACCCTCTCAGTTGCAGATGACACAGTTTTTTCTCCACCAAGGAATGCAGCAGAGTTGTGTGACGATCGATATACGTTTGTCCTGCCGTCTGTTTGTCTGTCTGTTACCAACATTACTGAAAAACAGACAAGTTAATCACACATCCCTTTTCCTTTTACTTGATATATATTAGAAGTTAACTCAACATATTAGGGCTTCTGGAACTTGAAAACTGTCCTTTAGCCTCTGAGAACTTTGTGATTGACATTTTTCTCTATTTTCTGATGTGAGGTGGAAGATGTTGGTCTAAATTACAGCACTTTAATAATGTGGTGACGCTCAGTTTATGGCTCGCCTGAACACACACTCTAACACACACTCTTAGTGTCACACTTAGCCAAACTATAAGCTGTCTCTGTACACTTTCACCTTGTCCAAAAAGTCAATTTAGATGCACGAAAATTGTAAGTTACTAGCAGTATGCATTAGCATGAGAGCTGCACAAATTTAACCATTTCACGTTATTTCCCACTATTAGATTCTGCTGTTGTTCTGTGTAAAGCTCTAAGCGACACCCCAACACCGTTACAAAAAATGCTGCGGAGTTATGTGACGATCGCCGTACGTTTGTCTGTCTGTCTGCCCATCTGTCTGTTAGTCTGTTTTTGAGTCATAGTGCTAACGGATTTGGATGAAATTTACAGGGAAAGTCAGAAATGACACATAGATCAAGTGATGCAGTGATGCAGCTTATAGTCTGGATCCACGGATTTGTTAAACATTTCTGTATCATTGTGAGATAGCAGCACGGCATAAACAAGAGAACACTACGTCCGCTGCCTGCTGACCATGACATATTTGCGATCCTGCTACAAATCGACTGCTGTGGACTTATCAGGATTTATCCGTCAGAAATGATACATGGAACAACTGATTAAATTGTGGGGGTGTTTCCGAGTCCCATCAGTTCCTGCCGCCCGCTGCATATTTAGGTCACGTGATTCGGTATCCATACATAACGTACACATGCATAACACACGCCTGTGCTCAGCGCAAGGTCATTTTGTTTGTGGATACATACATAGCAAATGGCCATCTTCTATGGTGCTGTGATTTCTGACACGTCGGAAATGATACGACTGAGCAGCCTTGGCAGAGTACTGTGTTCTCTGAGTGTTTTTCTTGTTTATTTCATTTTTTTGACAGATTTTGATTAGTAGAACTGGTCTATTTTTAAAGGGTAGAATGAAGGGATTTGATGAAATATTACAATTTTGAGTTCCGCTTTGGTTAATTTTCACCACATCACAGATGATTAGTTCAAGGACAGATGGAAAGTTATAAAAACCTGATGATTCTGCTTTTCCAGCTTCTGATTCTGATCTGTGGTGTGAAATTTGTGATTTTTATAAATGATAACGGGCCTTTTGAACCTGTTGGTGGGAGTTGAGGCGTGCATAAAATGAGGAGTTAAGAGTGATGAATGATCACTTAAACACAAATTTCAGGTTACATAGCAATTAAACAAGAAGATGAATTACAAATTATTGCACTTATAAAACTTGGGTAACTCACCCAAAGGCACTTGTTAAAAGAACTTGACCTCTAAACTGACCTGGAACACGGTGAGTGCTCATCACCACTGCTGCTAATTTTATGTTACAGTGAAGCAGCGACAAGGCAGCGACAGGGCAGCGAGCCAACTGATCTGCAGATTATATAACATCAGCTCCCTGTCTTTTATCACACACAGGGTTGTGAACAGTCTGTGTCATGTAAGTGGGAGGAAACTGTGTCTGTGTGCAACGTTTGTGTGCATATGTGGGGGAATGATTCAGACAGCAGGTGAATCACTTCAGGCAGACACACACATGCAGCGGGGTGTCAAGGCCGGCCTGCGGAGAAGACAGCGCACAACTCCTCCACCTGATTTGGTCCAGTTAACCCGCCACTGACACGCACAAAGGCGGCCGCCCATTCAAATCTGGACGGGGCTAAAAACACTGTGTGGAGGGAAAAAAACATCTGCAGAAGACCAGAAGTTCAACGCCCCGCCGACCTCACCGGGAGTTAAAGCGAACCGGCCGTGAGTTACATGAATGCGGATGGGCGAGTGTGTGTTCTATGCAGATTACAGGACGGCCATGTGTCAGCTTCTGTGTGCAGCCTCAGTTTGTTCAAATGCCATAAAAGGTCAGCTGTAGCCCGGACAGCAGCCCGTGACACGCACACGCCTCCAAGACACACACACACACACACACACACACACACACACACACACACACACACACACACACACACACACACACACACACACAGTGGATCTTTGATTTGCATACACATATCACTATGCTGCAGGCGTTCAGTATCAGTGACGTCACGTCATCACCTGAGCAGCAAGGACACTCTGCTGCTGCTTCTTCATGACACACTGAAGAACTGAAGCACAACAAGGACACTGAGAGCAAAAAGGTGCTTCTGTACATTTATTTTAACAGCCAAGAGACACAAAATGGGCACAAAGAGACACAAAACAACCACAAAGAATCACAAACCAACTCCAAAAAACACACAAAGCAAGGAAAGGGGGGAAATGACCACGTGGACATGTGAAATGACCACAAAGAGATGCAAAATGACCACAAAATGACACAAAACAGCTACAAAGATACAGGAAACAATCACAAAGAGACACAAAACAAGCAAAAAGAGAAAAATGACCACACAGATATGCAAAACAACCACAAAAAGACACATAACTACCACAATGAGACACAAAACAAGAAGGAAAAAAAAGACATCGATATGCAAAACAACCAAAACAGACACAAAACAATGCCAAAGAGACACAGAATGACCAAAAATGGACACAAAACAATTCCAAAGAGACACAAAACAAAGAAAAGGGGAAAAATGACCACACAGATTTGCAAAATGACCACAAAGACACACACAAAATGAGCACAAAGAGACAAAAAATTACACAAAATGAGCACAGAGACACTAAACAACCAAAAAGATACAAATGACAACACAGATATGCAAAACAATCAAAAAGAGACATGAAACAACCACAGGGACACATGACCACAAAGACACACAAGACAACTCTAAAGAGGCACAAAACCACCACAATGACAAACAAAAGAATGAGACACAAAAAAAGAATGAAAGGGAAAATGTCCACACAGATATGCAAAACAACCACAAACAGACACAAAACAAGAACAAAGAGACACAAAATGGCCAAAAATAGACACAAAAAACTCCAGAGACACAAAACAATGAAGGAAAAGGGGGAAAATGACCACACAGATATGCAAAACAACCACAAAGACACACAAAATGAGCACAAAGAGACACAAAATGATACAAAGCAACTCAGAAGAGACACAAAACAAGCAAAAAGATAAAACTGACAACGCAGATAGGCAAAACACCGCAAAGAAATGCAAAATGATCACAAAGAGACACAAAATAATTCTAAACAGACACAAAACAAGCAAAGGCGGAAAGATGATCACACAGATATGCAAATGAACCACAAAGAGCTGCAAAATGAGCACAATGAGACACAAAACAACTAAACAGAGACACAAAATGAGCAGAAATAAACACAAAATAATTCTAGAGTCACAAAACAACCACAAAGAGACAAATATAAGCAGAGGGATATCAGAGGACTAAAAGGCAGCTGAAATGTTGAGCTTGAAAGTGAAGAAAACAACCTGCAGCAGCAATAACAGACTTAGGTTCAGGAAGTCAGTGTGAATTATTTACCCGTTTTACTGTGCGGCAAAATAAAACGGTTTTCATCAAAAAATGATGCCGCACACACTGACAGCCGGGGGAGAGAGGAAACACGAAGTCAGCGGAATAACAGCGAGAGGACGAAACGCAAACGCGAGTTCATGTTTCCTCACGAAGAAGTCCCCCTGAATAATGTGTTGTTAGCGAAGCCACAACAGCAGCATCCCTCACCGGCTTCCCACCCACTGGCAAAGACCCCCGACAACGTGAATCTAGTTTGTCTGCTTGTTTACATGTCTATATGGTGTTTTCTATGCTAGAAGACATATCGTGAGCACAATAAGCAGCCATCGGAGCCATTTAAAGCCTGTATGGGACTATTTTCATGGGAAAACCTCATAAATACATAACTTTGACACACAGAGATGGACTTTAATTATTCTTGAAGGAGCATCTGTGCAGTGATGGGCAAGTTCCTCATCTTAATACCAAATTTGTTGGTCCAATAAACCATTATTTTAAAGCCTATCGAAGTAAGAAATGCAATTTGAATCTATGTGGGAACATTTTGTTGTATGTCATACTCGTCTCCCTTCTGGGTTCTATTCAATGAAAGGCAAGAACGATGCAAATGTGGGAACTGATCAAGCTAAAAACAAAACACAGTCAGCACACAATTACATTTCGATACAACTGAACTGCCTCCTCAACTGCATTTATGGGGGAAAATGTTTTTTTTTTTTTTTTTTTTTACTTGATTACATTTGTGTCAAAAATCAGTTTCTAATCAAGATATCTTTGCAATATATTACTCTGCCAAGGAATGCAGCAGACTTGTGTGATGACCGGTGTATGTTTGTCTGTCTGTCTGTTCACAACATTACTGAAAAACAGATTAACGGATATGGATAAAATTTTCACAGAAGGTCAGAAATGACACAAGGACCAAGTGAACACTACATCAGCTGCCTGCTGACGATCACATGATTGTGATCCTATTTCAAATAGACCGTTGCGGACTTAACGGGACTTATCCATCGGAAATGATACAAGAGACAATTGATTAAATTATGATGGTGTTTCCGAGTCCCATCAATTCCTGTCATCCGCTACATATTTAGGTCACGTGATTCGTTATCCGTACATAACATACACAAGCATAACACACACCTGTGCTCAGCGCAAGGTCATTTTGTTGTGGGTACATCTATATTAAATGACCATATTCTATGGTGTCATGATTTCTGATCATCAATAACTTAAAAACAAATGCTGCATTTCTACAAATAATTGATTGATTAAATTGTGGGGGTGTTTCCAAGTCCCATCAATTCCCGCTGCTCACTACACATGTAGGTCACGCGATTCGGTATCTGTACATAACTGTGCTCACAGCAAGGTCATTTTTTATAAAAGATTTCATCCGTTGGAAATGATACAATGACTGAAAAGCCTTGGCGGAGTACTGTGCTCTCTGAGTGCTTTTTTTGTTTCATTTCTTTACTGTCATTGGTTTTGAGCTGACAAATCCCATAAAAGAGCAGGTGCAACGGGTCCCCCTTTCAACCAGAAATAACTTTAAACATGTTGTAAAACTGCTGTATTTAAACTCAAACTTTAACAGTTCTCAGAAGAAACATTATGAGGCTGATGGTCTCTCATCCATCCATTGAGAGATTTTTGATTATTTTTGTTGCAAATTTGAAGTGACAGTGAAATAAATGCTATGCTATGATTAGATGCAAACTCCATCTTCCTCACCTGCCTCATAATGTGGACTTTGCATGTGTTTCTCAGCATCTCTGCTCACAATTTACATTCATTTCCAGACTAAATAAATTGCAGTATTTAAAAATGTAGTTTAGTTGTATAAGAACCTAATTTTGTGGAGACAGGAATGCTTCAACTATTATTAATATACTACAACTGGACATTGTTTGACAGTTCCTTTTCAAACAGTAAACTCTTTCAGATTTCAGCTACAGTTTTGGAGGCTTATTACTGATGTAAACAAACCAATTACAGCCTCAAACGTACATGAACACTAAATCTTCAAACTCTCTGTCATAAGCATTCAATCCTGCAGGCCCCAAGGGCTCCCTCAATCACTCCGAGAGTGAATAAAACATCTTCAGCCGAATAAATCACAGCACAGCTGCCAGTGGGGCGACAGTGTTTCAGCAGCCAGGCGCCTTAGCACAATTACAGCGCAGACATTTAACTAAGGACCTTGTCGGGAAGAATAATGTAATGGCGCTGAATGAGAGAAAGATGGAGCGACAGATAGTGAAGGGTGTGGCCACAACACAGCCATGCAGGAAGGTGATGCTGGAATAACGCAGAGATTAGAAGCAGAGCCTGGCGAGCGCCGGGGTTGCTTTGGGTATAAAATATTCACGATACGCCTAAATGATTGAGCGACGAGCGGAGGACTTCACATTACCCCTCATCATCTGCATTCCCCTTCAGCGTCCAAGGAGAAGCACATGAGAGGAACGAGAGTCAGAAGGACAAAGAGGTGAGGGTCAAACTTTAACTCCTCCATGTGGAGCATCCTCGTCCATGAGCCTCATTTCAACCGAGTCCAGCTGTGATTGGAGCCCTTCTGCGACCAGAGGAGTGCTGATAATAAAGCTCTACATTAACATGCAGAGGACGCCCTTGAAACTGGAATTGAATTGCAGTTGGTAAGAAAACCTTAGTGTAAGAATCTCTGCGATGGCAATCAGCACTGCCGGTTTACCAACAAGTGCTCAATGTGACTTTCATTAAGATAATTTCAGCGGTTCAACATCCTCAGTTGCCCTGATTCTCGCCTTTATCGACCGCCAGAAATACATTTCTACTTTTTAATCTTCTATATCAGATAATTGCACCGGTCCCATGAACTTATTTTAATCTGCAACTGTTGCCTCTGGAGCGCCGCTGGAAAGCTCTGCATTCTGCTAGGTGCAGGCTTATCCAATTCATTGTTACCGTAACGACGCTGATTGAAAGGAATCAAATTTAATGCAATCAATCCCCTTGAGAAATCAGAAGGCACAAAATCTGAATTCTAAGTGCGACGAGAAAGCCCGGTCGAGGTGCAGGAGAGGAGCATTTGTGTGACCAAAAGAGGAAAGAGGAGATGAGGAGAGAATGGAAAAATACTCTTTATTCACCGAGAGCTTTAAACAATAAAGGTTTATCACAAAGTGCTCTAGAAACCAACAGCAGACATGAATATGTAATGGCAGATGAAACGAAAAAACAATCACAAAGGAAAGATATGAGCAGAGTGCACTGCTGATTAATGATACTTATCACCGATTGTCTCTCGGTCTCCACACCGCCACGATAAACTGCGTTAGACAAAAGTCGGACGCACAAACAAACCTCTCACAAGCAGCAGGAGTGGAGGCTTACAGCTGGGAGTCCGGAGCGTGTTGCGAGGCAGCGATGCGTAATGTGAAACAAGCTCTGGGGACGAACACAGATACACAGAAAAATGTGCATACAGACACATCCAGATGTACAAAATGTGCACAAACACACACGGGGGCGTCGGCTACAAACACACTTTTCATTTTGCATAAAACTGCAAAGTGTTACATTTTCACTTGGAAACAATCAAGCGTGATGGAACAGTTTCAGAAATCAGCTCTGTCCAAAGTAACACCGCCTAAAAAACAGATGATCATTTCTGACTGTGCCGGGATAAACAGGCCTGTAGGGCTAATAATGCCGCTGGACACCAGAATTGTTGTAAATCACAATAATATTAGCTTCCCTGTCACACATGGAGGCTGTAATAGCACGGCAAAATGCAGAATTTAGCTACACAACAACTGCTAGCACACACACAACAAGGTCAGCAATGTCTGTAATTCATGAGATCCATGTTAAATATCCACTGATGGGAACTTGAAAGAGGTGTGATAAATCAAGGAAGATTGTGGCAGAGTGCTGTGTAGTATGGTCTGACTACTCCTCAAAAAGACACAAAATGACCACAAACAGACTCAAAACAAGCAAAAAGAGAATATTGACCACATAGATATGCAAAATAACCACAAAGAGACACAAAATCAGCAAAAAGAGGCACAAAATAATTCTAAAGAGGCACAAAATTAGTAAAAAAAGACACAAAATAATTCTAGAGACACATAATTACCACCATGAGACACAAATATTCAATAAAACCAAAAATAGACACAAAACAACTAGCAATACACCAAAAGCAACTCCAAAGAGACACAAAATAAGGAAAAAGGGAAAAATGACCACACAGATACGTAAAACTGCCACAAAGACATGCAAAAATGACCACAAAGGTACAGAAAATGACCACAGAGAGACACAAAGTGACCACAAAGAGATGCAAAATGACCACAAAGAGACACAAAACAAGCAAAAAGAGAAAAATGATGACACAGACATGCAAAATAAGCACAAAGACACACAAAATGATCAAAAAGATACACAAAATCATATACACAACTACCACAATGAGACACAAAACAACAACAAAAACAAAAAATGACCACACAGATATGCTAAACAACTAAAAAGGGCTCAAAATAATGCTAAAGAGACACAGAATAAGGAAAAGGGGGAAAATTAGCACAAAGAGACACAAAATGACCACAAAATGACACAAAACAACTAGAAATACACTGAAAACAACTCCAAAGAGACAAAAAACAAGGAAAAGGAAGGGAAAAATTACCACATAGATATGCAAAACAATACACAAAACAATGCGAAATGACCACAAAGACAAACAAACTGACCACAAAGGGGAATAACATGAGCACCAAAAGGCACAAAATGACATAAAACAACTCCAAAGAGACATAAAAAAAAGGAAAACGGGAAAAATGACCACACAGATATAAAAAATGACCACAAAGACATGTAAAATGACCATAAAGAGACACAAAATGAGCACAAAGAGATGTGAAACAACCACAAATAGACACATACAGGAAAAACTGCTATGGCATGTTTATATTTCTTTAAACCAATCAAATCTGTCTTAGCCGGACCTAAGAGCAGGATGCAATAGCGATATTTACCTACTTTAATATTGTTTTGGTGGAAGATTTGCATGCGGATAGGCGACGGGTGACATTAAAATGGATAAGTCATGGAAATAACTAACAGGCCTGCTTCATTGCATGATCCAAACCTTTGGCAAAAAATTTCAAAATGTAGGATGCTGCCTGGAGGTTGTTGTTTCCCTCAGTGGAAAGGATTTTTAAAACACTAATAAGTAGAGAGAGGAAGGGGAGGAAAAAGCCAATGGCAGGCTTTTACCCATGGTCTACATCCGGTGAGTCAGACTAATCCGTGGGTGATATCATTCATAGCCTTGTAGACAAGCAGATGTGAAGAGCATAAATGGCCTTAAAGCCCTGATTAAACCTCGTTGTAGGATGCTGCCTAGAGGTTGTTGTTTCACACAGTGGACGGGGGTTTAAAATGGTAGCAAATAGAGAAACCTACGTAAAATGTGCAACCAATGGCAGGTTTGTACCCAAAGTCTACATCTGGTCAGTCAGAATAGATGAAACCCAATCAGGAAGCTAGCATGGGTGTTTGTAGTACTGTTTCCAAAAGTTTATGTTTTATCCAGACTGAAACATGGACCTAAATCTCAAATGAGGTCAACAGTGTTTCCAAAAGTCTCAATTTTGAGGTTCCTAAAGCTGCAGAGAGGTAGGAAGATGGGCGTAAATGGCGCAAAATGTTTCCTTGGAGCTTTAAAAAATAACTGGACTTTTCTTTTAGGAATCTTGAAGATATGCAATTGTTTAGTTTTTTTGTTTTTAACTTAGGTTCCTCAGATTATCAAGACCTGGTTGACTGAGCATCCACAGACACGTCGCAAAAGTTATGTGTTTATAAAATGAAAACGTATTAGCGTGGCCACAGTGAAGTCATAGTGGAATCAGAGCCAACCTGCGCCCACAGGCTTATCCTCACCATGTGTTGATAAGTCTCACACACACACACACACACACACACACACACACACACACACACACTCGGAGATTTGCCGGCTGGTGAAATCAAGCCCCGCTTTGTGACTATAAGTCCTGAAAATTAGATAGCTCGCCGCTATTGCGCCCTATTGAGGAGATCGTACAAAAACACACTCACACACATGCAGACGCAGACACACAGATTATAAAGACACCTAAATCTTCTCTTTCTCTTGTCCCCGGCTCACCACACTCCTGGCATGTGCTACTGCAGACTTGATTACATTCATATGGGTTTCTGTGTGTGTGTGTGTGTGTGTGTGTGTGTGTGTGTGTGTGTGTGTGTGTGTTTGTGTGTGTGGTTGTGGTTGTGGTTGTGTGTGTGTGTGTGTGTGTGTGTGTGTGTGTGCGGCCTGATCCTCCGGATTTCCAGAATCACCGTTGCAATCTGTTGCATGGATGGATGGATGGATGGATAGAGTGGAGGAGGAGGAGGAGGAGGCAGGGATGGAAAACATACCACAGGAAAAACTAATTACAGAACAGAAGGTCCTTGGGCTAAGAAACACACACACACACACACACACTGTTTTACACACCGTTGCTGCTTCTTTCTCCCAGACAGACACTCGTGCAGCCACTTGTTATTACACATATGCAGTGAAGGATGGGTTATCCCTGTCCTCTGCAACCTTTACCTCCATAAAGATAACCACCGCGTGATTGGACGATCATCCCGATGCAGTCACCTCTACTGTCGTAAAGGTGAAATACAATTGGTCACTTCATAAAAGCCAAGGATTCTCTGTGAAAAACTCGACAACAGAGGGCCGGAGATCCAGAAAATACTGCATTCCGCACACACACTCACACTGGCGCATCCAAGATAAAAAAAATATGTCCGCACAGACTGGAACTATCCAATAAATCTAATTTGACCTTATCTTTTTACTGCAGAGATGTTTTGAGCCACAAACTCTTCCTGGGGGCTTTTTTCCTCTCCATGAACACCAGCTGCATCAAAGAGACAGAACATTGGTGGCGAATAAACAATAAATGAGACAGCCCCGACACTCTTTTAGAATTTACATCTCAGTTGGATTCATCATCAGCCGGCCGCCGTTGCTGAACCCACAGTGTGGTTCCAGACTGGGGAGTTATAGGAAACAAGTCGCCTATTGTTGATGTTTGTCAAACCTGACTTTGTTTTCACCCACGCAGGGCTATACGCAGTCACCAGATATGTTCATAGCAATACTTTAATGCAAAATATTAACTCTGGCTCAGTCATAACAAAGAAAAGCACTCAGAGCACAGTACTCCGCCAAGGCTGTTCATTCCCCCATACGGCATTGTCAGAAATGCAGCATTTTTTATTTTTTACATATTTTTTTATAAATGCAGCATTTATGCAGTTTATTAGTTATTGATGAACAGAAATCACTGCAAAACAGAATGTGGCCATTTAGCATAGATGTACCCTTGAACAAATGACCTTGCGCTGAGCACAGGTGTGTGTTATGCATGTGTACATTATGTACGGATACCGAATCACGTGAGCTATATATGTAGTGGGCGGCAGGAATTAATAGGACTCCAAAAAAAACCCACACTTTAATCAATTGTTTCTTGTATCATTTCTGACAGATAAGTCTCAATAAGTCCGCAACAGTGGATTTGTAGCAGGCAGCTGAAGCGTTCACTTGTTGTCATGGTTACAGTGACACTGTGCTGCTATCTCACAATGATACAGAAATTTTTAAGAAATCCATGGATCCAGACTATAAGCTGCATCACTGCCAAAATCTAATCACTTGGTCCTTGTGTCATTTCTGACCTTCCTTGAAATTTTCCTCCAAATCCATTAGCAACATTACTCAAAAATGGACTAACAGACAGACCAACAGACAGACAAACATACAGTGATCATCACATAACTTCACAATTTTTCTTGTAACAGTGTGGGAGTGTTGCTTAGAGCTTTACAAGAACAACAGCAAGATCTAATAGTGTGAAACACCATAAAATTGTATATATAACTTTGTGCAGCTCTCATGCTAATGCATACTGCTAGTAACTTACGGTTTTGCATACATCTACACTGACTTTTTGCACAAGGTGAAAGTGTACGGAGACATCTTAGTTTGGCTAAGTGTGGCACTAAGAGTGTGTGTTAGAGTGTGTGTTCAGACGACCCATAAACTGAGCGTCACCACATTATTAAAGTGCTGTAATTTAGACCAACATCTTCCACCTCACATCAGAAAGTAGAGAAAAATGCCAATCACAAAGTTCTCAGAGGCTAAAGGACAATTTTCAAGTTCCAGAAGCCTAATATGTTGAGTTAACTTCTAATATATATCAAGTAAAAGGAAAAGGCATGTATGATTAACTTTCTGGACCTCAAACTCCACCAGCAGGTTTGTTGTTTGAACAAAATCACCAAAATAACACCATTTATCAGAGCTAGACCCTATAAAGACAGAGAGAATTGTCGGATTTTCACCTTTCTGATGGTTCTTGAACTACTCATCCATGAAACTCAACCAAATCTAAGCTTAAAGTTGTACATATTTCATCAAAGTCACTTTATTCTACATGTAGCATTTAAAAATGTGCCACTTACTCCAAACCAGATTCTGTAAAAAATATAAAATTCTGCGTTCCTCGGCAGAACTGGGAATCCATGACTGGCTCAGCTGTGACCTACAGTCAAAAGACAAAAATTCAGAGACTGTTTGGCTGAACTGGGTTGAACTGCAGGCTGTGTTTATGAAAGCATGTGTGTCAAGTAGTAAAATATCTACAGCATGTAGTCTTTGTATTGCTATAACCTGATGGCACTTGGAAAAATGTTGGATAATTTGATTGCAGGTTTTTAATCAACTTTTAAAAATTATTGTTGATTGAAATGTTGGTGATTCCTGTTGCTGAGTCGTAAGTTTATTAAATATATTTTTTAAAATTTATTTTGAATTTTTGGGGTAAAATACATGATCAAAGAAATGCAACTTTTATTTTACTTATTTTATCAGCATTTTCCCTTCATTATATTGGACAGAAACACACAAAAAACACTCACAAGCAGCGTTGGGTTTGGAGAGTTAATCAAAAATTGTTGGCAATTAATTTTCTCTCAATTGACTCCTAAGTAAATCAATTAATTAAGGGGGTTAGAAGCAGAATGGTCTAACCCACAAACAACCAAACAGAGTTTTATATAACTTCTATTATATTTTATGGTCAAGATTTTAGTGGCAAAGTGGTCGAACCCACAACCCAAATATTGCATGACAGTGTTAGACCATTCTTGAAAACACAAAACTTTGAAGCCATTTTGTTCAAAAACTAAGAAAGTGGGTTCGACCACTCTGCTTCCAAACCCTTCAATTAATGGTATGTTGGTCTACAGAATAATTAATTGCCTCTTAAAATCAGCAGAGCATCAAACGCTGTGGGCACGTTTGAGCCTCCAGTCTCTTCTGCATTGTGTTCAACCTGCTCTACACAGTGAGGTGAAGCTTTTACCAGGACTTTTAAACTGTAGTTCCAGCTGTGTGGGTCAACTAATGAAGATGTGGCCGTGATGTCAGGTTGTAGGTTGTACAGAACACCCCTGACAGTGGACCGGTCCACATCACAGCTGGGAGCAGGCGATAGTACCGGCCACTGAAGGCTCCAGTTACACCTGTAGTGAAGCTCCACGGCAAGCTGACAGACAACTCCAGATTAGATCTTGACTTTGTGGGACTCTAAGCCACACACAACCAGAGGCGGGGGGATTAAAAAGTTGATTTCCCAGGACTACTCCTAAAGGTGGAGTATTAAGTGAAATTGGATTCCAATCCCTTCCTGACTGTATCTGTGGACGTTAAAATAAAGCTCACAGCTTTGGAAAAGATGCATCTTAGATAGACATGAAGCAGTCCGGATTCTTCAGTTTCTCACCAGGCCTCTGTAGGAATATTTGGACTAGACAAGGGACGGCTCCTCCTGAAGCAACGATATGCATTCAACACAGACAGAAAACCACATAGACGCCCTCTTAAGTGAACACAGCAAGAATAGTAGTGTATATGAACGGTAGTGTGTATATATATATATATATATGTGTGTGTGTATATATGGGTCAATATATAATTGCGGGACTTTATGTAACATAGTTGACAGGTATCATAGTTGACATTTTTGCTGTTTTCAGGCCTATAAATCAACATGGCCACCTACAACCAAACACCACATGGCATTTTTAGACTATTATATATACAACTGAAACATTATATATACAACTGAGTAAAATTGAAAGTTATTTATAAAGATATTGTAGTAAACCTGTTGACATGCCATAAATCCACACTTGACTCACACACTACTTTATATTAAATAACTCAGAAAGCCTTGGAGTCTGGCCAGTCTTTTCTTCAGGAGGAAATGACATCATGTGGAGCAGGTCATGTGATCTGGAATTAACACACTTCCTTGAGAGGTGTTTTTGTAATGAGTAACTTAGTTGAAAGTGATTTCTCGGACACAGATACAATTTGTATTATTTTACATATAAAATTTGATATATTGCCAAAAAAGAATTATCTGTCATGATTATCTCAACTTAATAAAAAGAACACAATCAAAACTATTTTTGAATAAGCTCATTTTATTATTGTTTAACTAATTAGAAGGTGGTTGTTATTAAATTGGGATGGTTATTTAGTTGACATTTTAGTGATATCCAGTCATTTTTTATTAATAAGTGATTGTTTCCATAATAAATAATTATGGAATTTGTAAAGACGTGATCATAGTGAACATAAAAAACTTTTTTTTAATGTTTAATAAAAGTGTATGTAAGATATATTCCATGGGCTTGGAAAGTCCTTCAATTATATGTATATTGTATGTATACACACTATTTATGTTCAAAACTCTGTAAAATATATAATCAAAGTAATGTTATTTAGTTTTTTTTTATTTTATGGCATTATTGATGGCATTTTAAGTGTTCTAGTCACGGTTGTGTTGTTTAGATAGAGGTTCAGGATTTTATATTGCAGTGAAAAATGAGCCTACAGTGACTAAAAATGTGACAGGAGCAAAAAACACCCAACACTGTGTTTGGAGAACTTGCGATCTTCACTTTCACCAACTTCCTGACGCTGAAAGGAGTGACCAAATCGAGAATAAATGAAACAATTCATCACCGGCAGAAATATGCGTCCCTGCTTTGCTGCGCTTTCTTGTTCGGGCACATTTTCTAATTTGCTGTGCTGTCTCCTCTGGATGCTGGATTGTGGATTTGCAGTGTTGGAGCGTTTCTGTGTCCTGTCGAGGAAACACAATGTGCTGCGCCGTGTGATTCTCTGCTCTCTGTTCTCTCTGCCCAGCGCCTCCATCTGCCTAATCCTGGCCTATATCGCACACACACCTTGTGGAGGAATGCATCCGCCTCCAATCACAACAATATGCACCCAGTCTGCTGCTGTGTACATGCAAACCCTCCTGCTCCCAGATGTAGAGGCCAGCGAGCTCGCCGGGGTTCACGCTTCTGCTTCCTGTCGCGCCTCCAGCAGCACTCGTTGCAAACGCTCTGCATCCTTTGTGTGTGTGTTTGATGCGTATTGGGAGACGCGACAGTGTTCAATCACAACATCATTGTGCTGATCTGTCCTTCTGAGGGATTTAACCAAAACGGACAATCACATCTCCTCCCCATTCATTCTGCCTCAGCGTGGCTTCTATCCCTCTGCTCTGCCTTTCTGCTGTCTTTGTTTCTCTTTCTCTGCTTCTTGATATGTACATGCAAGACCTGCAGTGGCAACAACAGCGAAGCAAACCCAGCTTTCCTGAAATATGCTCAGATTCTCCTGTCTAGGCTACAATTATGAACAAACAGAATCTATTTTCTTGCATAGAGGAATTCTTAGCACTTGCAAACAGGTTTAAAGTGTTGTTCAGGTGTCACTTACTTGAGCAGAATATACATTTTTTTGTTTCTTATATAGTCAGAAATAGCAGGAAAATGCTCTGACTTTCTATTTATTTTTTTTGTTTCTCTTTCTCTACACCTGCAGTGGCAACAACAGTGAAGCGAACGCTTTGGAATATATGTATTTCTATCCACATTTTTCCAGGAATATGGTCAGATTCTCGTCTAAGTTATAGCTACGAAAAAATAAAATATAGCTGAACTTTCTTAGTGCCTGCAAAGAGGTATTAAGTGCAGTTCAGGTGTCATTCACGTAAGCAGAAGATGCATTTTTTTTGTTCCCTATATGGTCAAAAATAGCAAGAAAATGCTCTGACCTTCTGTTCTCTTTGATTCTCTGGTTTTCAATACATACATGCAAGACCTACAGCAGCAATAACAGTGAAGTGAACCCTCTGGAACATTATATTTCTACAGTTCTCCAGAAATATGGACATTTTCTTGTCTAAGCTACAGTTATGAACTAACAAAATCCAGTTTCTTGCATAGAGGAATTCTTAGCACTTGCAGATAGGTTTCAAGTGTTGTTCAGGTGTCATTTACTGGAGCAGAATATGCATTTTTGTTTCTTATATAGTCAGAAATAGCAGGAAAATGCTCTGACTTTCTTTTTTTGTTTGTTTCTCCTTCTCTACAGCTGCAGTGGCAACAACAGTGAAGTGAACCCTCTGGAATATATGCATTTATTTCTACATTTATCCAGGAATGAGGTCAGATTCTCATCCAAGTTACAGCTATGAAGAAATAAAATATAAATTTTTGTTAATGGGCGCTCCATTTATTTGAGCAGAATATATAGTTTTTTTTGTTTCTTATATGGTAAGAATATAGCAGAAACATACTGACCTTCTGTTTTCTTTGTTTCTCTGGTTTTCAATATGTACATGCAAGACCTGCAGTGGCAACAACAGCGAAGCAAACCCTCTGGAATATATGCTTTTATTTCAACTTTTTGGGGGATTTTTTAAAGTTACAGCTATGAACAAATAAAATGTAGCTTAACTAATAATACAGAAGTCACTGTTGGCTTTTTTTTTTTTTCCTGTGTAGAGGAATTCTTGGTGCCTGCAAAGAGGTTTTAAGTGTCACTCAGGTGTCATTTCCTTGAGCAGAATATACATTTTTTGCTCCTTATATGGTCAGAAATAGCAGGAAAATGCTCTGACCTTCTATTCTCTTTGTTTCTCTGGTTCTCAATATGTACATGCAAGACCTGCAGTGGCAATGGTATTTTATTTACACAATTTTTCTGAAATATGGTCAGATTCTTGTCTAAGCTACAGTTATGAACATACAAAATCTAGTTTCTTGCATAGAGGAATTCTTAGTGCCTGCAAACATGTTTTAAGTGCCGTTCAGGTGTCAATCACATGAGCAGAATATACATTTTTTCTGTCTTATATGGTCAGAAATAGCAGGAAAATGCTTTGCTCCTCAGTTTTCTTGGTTTCTCTTTCTCTGTTTCTCAATATGTACATGCAAGACCTGGCAACAACAATGAAGCGAACCTTCTGGAATATCTGTACATATTTGTACATGTTTCCTGAAATATGGTCAGATTCTCTTCTAAGTTCCGGTTATGAACGAACAAAATCTCCCACTTAGAGGAATTCTTGGTGCCACTAAAGAGGTTTTAAGTGCCCTTCATATTTAAAACCATTTTCTTAACTTGGGTGTCATTTACTCAAGCATAATAAACATTTATGTGTCATATATGGTCAGAAATAAGAGAAAAATGCACAGATTTCAGTCGAATAGGGTGGAACAGACTCACTGCCTTACTGTACAAGGACAAATCCTGCTAACTGTTGTGTGTAGTCTCCCCTAAAGGCCCATTCTGAGCAGGAACAGCCCTGATTACATTGTATTCTCCCATACATCAAGCAAACATACACAGTGCAGGTTAGAAAAAGCAAGTAGACGCACGAGGTAGTGACATTAAATAAAGCTAAGTGACGTCAGAAGTCCCATAAATGACACAAGATTAGAGGTGTGGGATGCAAAAGACACTCCAACACCTTGACTTTGCTATTCGCATGAACCGTCAGCATGTGTGAGCCACAAAGTAGACGCAATAAAGAGCTGGTGATTTGCATAAAGCTGGAAAAGGTTGCAGAGCAATCTCATAGAATTTAGATATTCATCACAATTAGACATGCTGTGTATAAATAAGGATGATCTAGCACTGTGAGCACCAAGCAAAACGCTCAGTTAAGGAGCAAACAAACAAACTGCAGAGCAGTAGCTGAAGGCTCAAAGGAATCATGGGAGCTGGTTAACTTCTCCAATCACGAGTCTATCATATGCAAATCACGGTGCATGTCGGCATGCAGGAATTAGCTGAGAACAATACGCAGCATTACGTACGGAGTTCTAAAAAGGCACCGCATCAACACAACATCAAAACATTACCCCAGAGGTGAAAAACAGTGGAGGGAGCAGCAAGATTTCGAGCAGCTTCTCCTCATCGTGTAGTCCCACGTTTTTTAAGGTGTCTTACAGAATAACACGAGGGTGGACAAAATGGAGCAGGAAATGTTGTCCTAAAACATCCCATTATCTGAGTTCGACGATGTGTGATTCATCTTCTGAACCTCAAAACCCACCAGTGAGACTGAAAATGTCACCAAAATGACACCATTTTTCAGAGAACCATCAGATTTTGATCTTTCCAACTGTCCTTCAACTACTTCTCAGTGAAACTTGACCAAATCTAAGCTTAAAATTGTCACATTTCATCAAAATTGCTGTATTCTAAGTTCAACTCACTCCAACCAGATGCTGTAAAAAAGAATAGAATTCATTTTTTTTCGGTGCAACCAGGAAGCCATTAGTGACTCGATCTGAGGGTGGAGAAAACGGAGCAGCAAATGTTGCCCTCAAACATTGAAATATCCTCAAATTGTTTGAATTCAAGGATGTGTGATTGACCCTCTCAAGCCCAAAACCCACCAGTGGGTGTGAAAGACGTGTCCAAAATGGCACTGGTCAAAAACAGTAAAAACGTAGAGAATAATCAGATTTTGAACTTTCAATCAGTCCTTGAACTAGTCATCTCTGAAACTGAATCAAATCTAATATTAAAATTGTGTTATTTCAATAAAATTGCTGCAAAAATTCAACAAAAGTAAACTGTTCACTCTAACCAAATGCTATAAGAAATGTAATTTTTGATGCAACCAGGATGACATTAGTGACTCACTTGCAACCTACATTAAAGTGACAAAAATTCAGATACTTTTCGACTGAATCTGGCTGAACTGCTTACATAGAACACATCGGAACAAAGTACAAGGGCCAAGTAAAAATGGAAATTGTAAAATATCTCTAGTATGTGGCGCAATCAGTGTATTTTCCAAGTACTGATAACACCTGTGGGCTTGATGTAAACTTGCTTTGATACCTCCAGACCTGAGCAACTTGTCCTCATTGAGAGGAAAGTCAGATTTTGAACTTTAAATCAATTCTTGAACTACTCATCTCTAAAATATGACTAAATGTAGGCCTAATATTGTCATATTTCATCAAAATCGCAGTATTCTACATTTAAAAATTCAACAAAAGTAAACCGTTTACTCTAACGAGATGCTGTAAAAAAGAAAAAAATTTGTAATTTTGGGCGCAACCAGGAAGCCATTAGTGACTCACTTAGAACCAACATTTAAGTAACAAAAATTCAGATACTGTTCAGCTAAACCTGGCTGAACTACAGGCTGTGCTTACGTAGAACGCATCTGAAACAGTACAAAAGCCAAGTAAAAATGTACATAGTAAAATATCTGTAGTATGTGAAGAAATCAGTGTATTTTCCAAATACTGATAACACCTGTGAGCTTGATTTAAACCTGCTTTGATGCCTCCTTACCAGAGCAGGTTGTCCTCATTGAGAGGAAATTATATTGCCAAGTTTTTAAAGGAGTCTCACAAGATAACATGAGAGTGGCCATCTGCCAGCTGAAGCTCTGCAGGAGCTGGTGAGGCGGGAGGATAATGACCCCAATCACCAAAGTAAGTCTATTACAAAATGACTTCAAATAAAGGAAATCCCCCTTTTGGAGCGACCCGGTCAGAGCACAGAGCCAACAGAGATACTGTGGAATAACCTGAAGAGAACAACTCAGAACGGACACACTGAGAATGTGGGTGAGCTGCTGTGAGAAAGAAATGTCCAGAATTACTCCTGAACACCGTGAAGATCTCCAGATTACCGTAGCAAGAAGGAAATAGAATGTCCTCTAATTCTTTGAATTGCAGGATGTGTGATTAATCCTCTGAATCCCAAAACCAGTTCAGAGGACTAATCACACATCTTTGAAAACTACATCAAAAATTACATCATTTATCAGAGCCAGAGTGTAAAAACAGAGAGAATCACCAGATTTTAAACTGTCTGTTGGTCCTTGAACGACTCATCTGTAAAACTTGACCAATTCTAAACTCAGAATTGTCAGATTTCATTTAACTCACAGCATTGTAAATTTAGAAACTCAACAAAAGTAAGCTGTTTACTCTAACCAGATGCTGTAAAAAAAATTTTAAAAATTAAAATTTCAGTTTTTTTCAGCACAAATGGGAAGCCATTCGTGACTCATCATGATGGTGGACAAAATGGAGCAGGAAATGTTGCCCTTTAAACACTGAAATATCCTTAAATTTATTTAATTCAAGGATGTGTAACTGACCCTCTAAACCCCAAAACCCACCAGGGGATTGCAAAGCAAACCAAATGCTGCATGCTGCTAAAAACAAGAAAAATAAAGAAGGAATTTTTGGTGCAACCAGGAAGCTGTATGTTTTGTTTGAAGATGTCCAGATTTAAAAAGTAGGCAGGAATTATCCTAATTCAATAATAATAATAATAATAAATTTTATTTATAAAGCGCTTTTCCAAAAGCTCAAAGACGCTGTACATAAAATACAATAAGATAGAACAAAACAGATAATTAAAATCAGTAGATAGTAAACAAGTTCAAGATAAAATACAGAATCACTTAAGGAAAGCAGATCTAAAAAGGTGAGTCTTTAAAAGGGATTTAAATGTGGTGAGGTTGGTGCAGTCACGGAGGGCATGGGGGAGTGAGTTCCAGAGTGTGGGGGCGGCAATGGCGAAGGCTCTGTCCCCCCAATGTCGCCGGCTGGTCCTGTGCGGGATGGAAAGGAGGTTTGTGTGGGAGGAACGGAGATTCCTGGGGGGGGTGTAGGGGAGGAGCAAATCGGTAAGGTAAGAGGGGGCTAGATTATGGATGGACTTGAAGGTGAGGAGAAGCAGTTTGTACTGGATGCGGTGTGAAATGGGGAGCCAATGGAGGTTCCGCAGGACGGGTGTGATATGGTCGTGAGAACAGGTTCGGGTGAGGAGTCGGGCAGCAGAGTTTTGAATGAGTTGAAGTTTATTGAGAACTTTGGAGGTGGAGCCGAAGAGAACGCTATTGCAGTAGTCAAGGCGGGAAGTGACGAAGGCATGAATGAGGGTTTCAGCGGCTGAGAAGGAGAGGAAGGGGCGGAGACGGGCGACGTTGCGGAGATGGAAATAGGCAGTTTTGGTGATCTGATTAATGTGGGGTTCAAAAGTGAGGTTGCTGTCAAATATCACACCGAGGTTGCGGATGTGAGCAGAAGGAGATAGGGTGGTGTTATCAATGGTAATGGGGGGGTGGGGAAATGGTGTGAGTGATTTAGGTCCGATAAGGATGAGATCAGTCTTGTCACAGTTTAGCAGGAGAAAATTTTTCCTCATCCAGGATTTAATGTCGGCCAGGCAGCTGGAGAGAGAGGGGAGGGTGGTGGTGGCGGTGGTGTTGGTGGAGATGTAGAGTTGGATATCGTCGGCGTAGCAATGGAAGTGTAGGTTGTGGCGGCGGATGATGTTGCCGAGGGGGAGGAGGTACAGGATAAAGAGGAGGGGGCCAAGTACTGATCCTTGAGGGACACCATGGGACAGGGGGGCGGTGGGTGATGTGCAGTTGTTGACCTTGATGAATTGTTGTCGATTAGTGAGATATGATGTGAACCAGGTGAGGGCGGTGCCGGTGATGTTAATGGAGGATTGAAGGCGGGACAGGAGGATGGAGTGATTGATTGTGTCAAATGCTGCAGAGAGGTCGAGAAGAATGAGGATGGTGACTTGTCCAGAGTCTGAGGAGAGGAGGAGATCATTGG
The DNA here is from genome assembly GCF_022539595.1 of Amphiprion ocellaris. Lineage (NCBI taxonomy): Eukaryota > Metazoa > Chordata > Actinopteri > Pomacentridae > Amphiprion > Amphiprion ocellaris. Next base: position 28,751,844 of record NC_072780.1, on the reverse strand, counting down.
TGACCTTGAGGAGAGCAGTTTCAGTGCTGTGATGAGAGCGGAATCCGGATTGAAAGGTTTCATACAGGTTGTTGGAGGTGAGGTGAGTTTTCAACTGGGCAGCGACGACACGTTCTAATGTTTTGGATATGAAGGGGAGATTGGAGATGGGCCGGAAGTTGTGAGGGGAGGTTGGATCCAAACCAGGTTTTTTGAGGATGGGGGAGACAGAGGCGAGCTTGAGGGGTGAGGGGACACAGCCAGTACTGAGGGAAGTGTTGATGATGTTAGAGATGAGGGGGGCGATAACAGGGAGGCAGTTTTTGAGGAGGGCAGTGGGGATGGGGTCCAGGCAGGATGTGGAGTTTTTAGTTCCAGTGATGAATTTGGGCAGGTCCAGGGGGGAAACGGGCGAGAAGTGGGCCAGGGGGGGAAAGTTCAGAGGGTTTGGTGGAGGAGAGGGGGGATCAAGTGAAGTGGGAGAGGTGACAAGGCTGCTGTGGATGGAGATGATTTTGTTATGAAAAAAAGAGAGGAATAGGTTGCATTTGTCAGTGGTGAACGAGTTTGAGACTGTGTCCGGGGGGGCAAGGAGTTTATTGACAGTTGAGAAGAGGGATTTGGGGTTGTTGGAGCTGGTATTGATCAGGTCAGAGTAGAAAGTGGACCGTGCAGATTTCAGGGCGTCTTTGTATTGTTGGAGGAAGGCGGAGTAGGCTTGGCGGTGAACTGTCAGGTTTGTTTTCTTGACAAGACGTTCTAGCTGTCGTTTATGGGCTTTCATGAGGTGGAGTTCAGGGGTGTACCATGGAGCAGAGTGGGAGAAAGTAACTAATTTGGATTTGAGGGGAGCAAGCTGATCAAGACAGGAAGAGAGAGTATGATTGTAGTGGTTGATGAGGTCAGTGGGGTTATTGATTGACGGGGGAGGGGAGACGGACAATGCAGTGGTCAGTGAGGCGGAGAATACAGAGGGGGAGAGTGATCTGGTGTTTCTAAAAAAGATTGTCCGTTTTTCCTTGGGCAGGGGGGTGGGGAGGCTGATGTCCATAGTTATTGCTAGGTGGTCAGAGATGGAGAGATGACAGCTGGAGATATTTAGGACTGTAAGACCAGAGGAGCAAACCAGATCGAGGATGTGTCCATGGTTGTGGGTGGGGAAATTGACATGCTGGGTGAGGTTGAGTGATTGTAGGAGATCTAGGAAGTCAGAGGCAGATTTACTGTGAAGGTTGTCCATGTGAAAGTTGAAGTCACCAAGGATGAGGACTGACGGAGATGTAGCTAATAGCTGGGTGGCAAAGTGGGAAAAGTCAGGGAGAAATGAGGGGTTTGGTTTAGGTGGGCGGTAAATGATAGCAGTGACCATTGGGGTGGGACCGGGTGATTTAAAAACAAGGTGTTCAAAGGAGGGGGAGGCAGGGATGGAAAGTGGGATGGTTGTGAAGACCTGTTTGTGGATGACTGCGATGCCGCCTCCTCGACCTTCTGGGCGGGGTGAGTTGAGGTACGTGTATCCGGAGGGGGTGGCTTGGTTGAGTGGGTAGAAGTCCAGTGGTTTGTGCCATGTTTCAGTTAGACAGAGGAAGTCCAGTTTATTGTCCAGGATGAATAATTGTAGAATGGGGCCTTTGCTGGTGACGGAGCGGGTGTTGAAGAGGGCAAAGTTCAGGTGAAGTGTGGATGTGTGATTAGGGGAGGGCTTCTGGGGACAAGGCTGTGAGGTCCGTGGAAGTGGGCGAAGGTTAGCAAAATGGCAGTTTCTGAGGGAGGGCTGCCGAGGTTGTCTGAAGCTGATGATGGTGGGGATTTGGCAGCTTGTTGAATTCTGGTACTGCGGGGGTGACGGGCAAGGGGAGCCAGAGGGGGGAGGCAGTGGGTGTGCTGGAGGGGAAAATGGGGGGAGTTCCAGGTGGGGACAGAGGGGGGCGCTGTAGCTGGGAGGCGGTTCAGTGGAGCGTGAAGAAGAGATGGATGTAAACACTGGCACTAGTCAGTCTGAAGTGTGGACGGTGTATTGGATATTTGAGATTAAAAGTGATCTGCCGGACCTGTTTGGATGGATGCCATCACTGTTAAAATATTCTGGCCTGTTCCAGAAACAGTTAAAATTGTCAATAAAGTTAATTCTGCTGGCACGGCAGAACGAGCTAATCCAGGTGTTCAGGCTGAGCAGTCTGCTGAAGCGCTCAGAGTTGTTGTTTACCGTTGGTAGGGGCCCGCTAATAAAAATAGACTTTCCGCAGTCTTTCAGTAAGTCCGTCAGATTTAGAAAATCACGTTTTGTCTGCTCAGACTGGGGGCGCGCTGTGTCGTTGCAGCCGACGTGAAGGATAATGCGGTGTACAGAGGAGGGGAGTGAGCGGAGAACGGAAGGAATTTTAACAGCGATGTCTGCAGCTGTAGCACCGGGGAATGACAGTGTGATAGCGTTAAAGAACCTGATGCCTCTCATGATACTGTCGCCAATGATGAGCGTAGAGGGGGCGAAGAGTGGGGCAAGTGGTGGACGGGAGGTTGTGAACTTACGGGAGAGGTGGCGTGGAGGGCTTCCGGCTGAGGTTGCGTCGGGGCTGGTGTGCAGAGGAGCCGCCGCGGGTGCTAGCTGTCCCTGTGGCTCGGTGTCGGTAAGGGTGGAGGTGATGGTGGAGCGATGGAAACGCGGCGATGAGGAGTCTACAAACTCGGGTTGTAGACAGCTGCCATGATGGTCCAAGTCTTTGCCGACGGACCCGGCGGAGTGGCGGCGAACCGCGTCCCGCAGCAGACGTCGTCGGGAGGTTGCGGAGGATATCCGGGTTTGGGACCGCTGGATTTGTTGCTCTCCGGAGGAGGACCGAGTGCTGCCGGTCGCCCGCGGAGGGGAGACCCTGCCGGTGGAGCCAGGCTGAGCCCGGGGGCCACCGCACGTTTGCGCGGAGGTGGTCTTTGCGCCGGCGTCCAGCGGCGACCGGGAAGTAGCCGCCCCCGATGAGGAGGCCGGCCGATCCGCAGCGTTGGACGTCGGGGGGTCCAGAGCCTTTGGCGGTCCGTCGTCTGTTCGGATGGGAGCCGCAGAGGCTCCGGCAGCTGGCAGGTTGGAGGAAGAGGAGGCGTCGCCGCCGATCAGCGTCGCCGCCGGGTTGGCGGGCCGGGGCTTGGCCGGTAGGGACAGAGCCGCAAAGCTGATGAGATTTGGTCGGGCCGGGGAGACGGTGTGGTCGTTGCGGCTGCTTTTGCCACGAATGACGACCTCGGACCAGGATGGATGTCGGTTCGGGGTTGAACAGGACGAGGGCCGGGGGCTGACGGGGACCCACGGGAGGGTGTCATGGAGGGAGGACTGGACTGAAGCGAGGTAGCGGGATTGCTTGCAGGCGACGTTCATGTAAGAGGTGAGTATATCTGATTTGATTTTTAGCTCCTCAGTTAGACGACGGATGTCAGCCTTCAGGCGGATGATGGTTGTGTTGGCTGCATCTAGTTCAGAGGTGTGGGGGGGGGCAGACAAGGAAGTGGTGTCCGGTGAAGAGTCCCTGGCTGTGTCCGCCATGTCCCTGGCTTCCGAAAACTAAACAGTGAACTAGGATTGTTACTGTGGTGCTATAAAGCCCTTATCTGCTGCTGTTTGCATCCAAACACTGTAACACTGTAACACACCGACGTGTTGAGCCACCGCAGCTAGTTAGCCGCTGCTGATAGCACTGTCCGTTAGCAGTTAGCTGCGGTTAGCCTCTGACCGGCGAAGTCTGAAAGTTCTTTACAAGGTGGTTTACGCTCAAAGTCTTTTCATCAGAAGGTGTAGCTTTGTATAAAAATAAAAATCTGTCAAAAGTCTGTCACGGCAGGACAAGGAGTTTGTCTCGCTGCGACTAATAATAATGTGGGAGCGGGAGCCCGACAAAACACGTCCTTCAGTCAGCCGTCATCACGTGATACTACGTGATGATTCAAGGATGTGTGATTAATCCTCAGAACTCCAAAACCCACCAGTGGGTTTGAAAGAGGCGTCTCAAAAACGACGTCATTTATCAGAGCCAAAAAGTGTAAAAACACAAATAATAATAATAATAATAATAATAATAATAATAATAATAATAATAATAATAATAATAATAATAATAATAAATTTTATTTATAAAGCGCTTTTCCAAAAACTCAAAGACGCTGTACATAAAATACAATAAGATAAAACAAAATTGTTAATTAAAATCAATAGATAGTAAAACAAGTTCAAGATAAAATACAGAATCACTTAAGGAAAGCAGATCTAAAAAGGTGAGTCAAAGAATCATTAGATTTGAAACTATCTATTGGTCCCTGAACTACTCATCTGTAAAACTTCACTGATTCTAAGTTTAAAATGGTTATATATCATCAAACTTACAGTATTCTACATTTAAAAATTCAACCATTTACTCTAACCAAATGCTGCACAAAAACAATTCTGTAATTTTTTGGCACAACCAGGAAACCGTTAGTTATTTCTATAAAGAAGAAGCCTCAAAAATTCTTCCTGAAAATTGTGCAGGTCTCCAGAGTACAAAAGCAAGCATGAAATGTTACTCTAAAACATCTAAATGTCCTAATAACACCAGCTGCATTCCTCCCATGGTCCCATTTAAATGTGACAACCTCAGAGACAAATGGGTCCATTCTGACACCAAGAAACCAAAAATAATACCCCATTAAATCCTTTATCACCTGCATTAGCACACATGTTGAGTACATGATGAAGTATCACCGTTGTCTCTTATATGATGGACATTTGAAAAGCTTTGACTATCTGGACATAAGACTGCATCATCCACACAACATGTGTGTTATACTATAGCCTGAAACGATGTTCCGACTCTGCAGCGTCACTGATGTTCTAGAAAAAAACTCTCCTGAAAATGCTGACTTCATCCACTCACTGCTCCACAGAGAATCACACTGGATCCACACTTTGAACACAGCGGAGCCCTTTGGCTTTAATGAAGAACTGAATTTGTCATGTTTCCTCTCAGATGTCAGATTTGACAGATATTTATACTAGCACCAATGGACCTTAAATCTCTGTGAGTTTAAGAGATTGTTGTTTGGTTTCTGACATGATGTTGGTCCTCTGACACGGTGAATCGATTGATTTGTTGTGTTTCGTCTGGGTTCATACTTCTGACACTTGTTCTATCTCTGTTCTTGTGTTTCTGAGACTATTGCACTGATGCTGTATTCAAAACCCACCTGCTACATATTGCTGACAAACATAATAAGAAATACATACTGAATAGCAGCATTCAAGAGTTAAATCGTCCTAATTTGCAGTGAACTATAACAGGCTTGGCTGGTTTCCAGTTTGGGAAAGTGGATGTAACAATAAACATTGTAAACAATGGTACGGCTCATGTGTTAATGGTTTTCCCAGTGATGATGACTGAAGCAACCACATTCACCAATGTTATGCTAATGTATTGTGAGTTCAAGCTGGTTCTCCTGGTGTTTTTGTTGCTTTGGAAGCGTAACATTATCCTCGCTTCAATGACACGTGTGTGTTTTCATCAAACTGACAGTATTTTCTTGTTTGTTTGTGTTTAAACACACGTGTTGGTTCTATCACATTGTGAACATTTTCCCCTGTTCAGTAGCTCTATAATTTCAATAAAATGCATCAAAAATGGTCACTCAACCAGCAGCATCAGTCGTTGTGATAATGTTACCTCAAAATAGGAAAAAACAAGAGCAAATAAATCATACTTGGGTCATAAAAAAATAAAACATGCAATTTAAACCAGCCAAGACATTTCTGGTAGCAAAAGTCTGTTAATGTTGGTAGAGTTTGGTATGAAACCGTACAAAACGGATGCTGTGAATCTTCCTGTGTGTTGCATTGTGGGATGTAGTAGGTAAGAAGTCACACTAAAGATTTTTCACAATCACTACAACATCCGGGTAGATTGGTATATTGCAGATTTTGCTTTTGTTTTGTCTTTTTGCATACTACCTACTACACTTTAGCCGAATCAGTACGTACTGCTAGCTGCTAGTATAACAGATGGTTCTGAACACAGCATGCTTATGGCAACTCCCACTCTTGGATTCATCATTCAGTAGATCAGGAACCTTCTCAACCACTTATCTGTTACAATGGTGCACCTGGTTTAGGTTTATGTTTGTATCTGCCTCCTGTTTTTGTCTACACCCATTCTCTCGAAGACACAGTTGTGCTGAAATGTTACTCTGTTTGCACAGTAACAGGCTGTGAACTGAGCAGTGGGATCCAGCTCCTTTTGTACGCTGAGACGAACCTGTTTCGGCTGCATTCTGTTGGAAGAAGCACAGAAAGGCCTGTTTCCATTGTGTTGCCTGGTTGTGCCGCTTAAGCAAACTGCGTCGTGTTTGTCTACAAATGTGACTGATAAAGATCAGTTTTATGACCAATTAATGCAGAGCACCAAGCCACTCCAAAGGATGCAGTCTGGAGTCTCTTCTTGTGTGTCTGGTAGTGTATCTGCCAGTTCATCAGCCAGTCGTTCAGTCAGTAAGTAAGTCTGCCTCCCTGCCAGAACGTCCATTACTTCATTTCTTCCTGCGTCTCCCTCTCGACGCCGCCGCCTCTCCCTCCATCCATCTATAATGCTTCCAATTTCACACTTTCACTGTCAGAACATGCACTTAATTACATCGCCAGCAAGTTTACACACTCCCACATGCACGCACAGAAAACGCTCAACACGACCGGCATCTATAATTCCGGCGCTCGCCAATCACACCGACTCCCCCGAGGTACGACGACTGACTTCAGGAGGCGGGATGTGAACCCGGACTCCACATGGCAGGATTTCCCAAATGTGAAACGTATGCTGCTCAGAGTTCTGGTCACCAAGGCAACAGCAAGGGTGTCGTGGCAGCGAGATAGGCAGCTGTAGAGCTGAGTAACAGCTGTTCATTTGCAGCCACATCTGGCGGCATCTCTTCCCAGTCCATGCACACAAGCGCAGACAGCACAGAGGGTCTCGGGAGAAGGGATTGGCGTGTTGGCGTGTGCGCGCTGTCGTTCACGTGTACGTGTGCGTCGGCGTGCAAATGAGAAAACACGGGACGACAGTCACATATGTGTCTTCTCACCGTCCAGGCCGACCCGATGTCACACTCGCCGTACTGGGAGCACGGTGCATCGATTTCATTTCCAGAAATATATCCGCCATTGCTTTGTTTTAGCCTCCTCCCGCCCCGGATGAAAAGTATAATTATGTAAAACATCCATTTACACACTTGGTTGGCGGTACGCTGCAGAAAGCCAGAGAACGATGAGGCATGTTTGCATTCGGAGAGCAGCAGCTGAGAGATAAGTGTGTCTGAGCAAATCAACTCTAGTCAAACACTGTGTGCGAAGACCTGCTGCCAGACTTAAGCACTAGAATCAATAGTCCACAGCTGCAAGGTGCACTCCAATACAACATGCACTCCAAAATATCTCGCGGCTGGGAGGAGTACCTGCTCACTCGAAAGGCTTCTTATATACTCAAAGTGGATGTAAATATTTCAGGTGACCTCATTTTTTCACTCAGGATTTAAGTTTCTTTTCACTTACTTTTTCGCATTTAATACCATCATCTCAAGCTTTCACCTCACATACTTATTCTCGACCCTTCCATTATTTCACATCCTTGCTCATGTCCTCTCACATTTTTCTTCAGGTTCTCTAAAATGCCTATTTTCTACCACTGTGTCCTTTGTTTTTGTTATTATATTATCCCATCCTCTTGCAAAAATGTCTCCTTTCGCTCAGTTTTATTTCTCTGATATTCTCATCTTACAGAGTGCCTGTTAAAAGTATTCGCCAACCTTGGAAGTTTTCCTCTTTAATTGCTTTTCAAAACTGAATCATGGTCAATTTTATTTGGTTTTTATGACAAGACATTGCTAAAATGAAAGATTCTCTAGTCAATATTTAATATGAGCTTTTTCTACCGTATAGTGGCTTTCTGTTTGCTGCTCTCCCAATAAGTTTTGACTACAGTTGTTGTATGTACAGCCTCTTCCATCTCAGCCATTGAAGCTTGTAGCATCTTTAAAAGGAGTCATAGGTGTCTTGGTGGCCTCCCTTAGTAGTCCAGGTTTAGGGGACGGCAGATTTACTCTTGTGCCATATTCCTGCCATTTCTTAATAATGGATTTAACTGGACTCCAAGGGATATTTAGCAACTCGTAAATGTTCTTGTATCCATCCCCATTTTTGAAAACCTTTTAACAGAGTTTCTTTGGGTATTCTTTGTTCTTCATGGTGTAGTTACAACCAGGAGTGCTGATTCACAGATACAAGTTTCTCCACAGTACAATCACTTACGATGCATTCGCTGCACTCAGACAATCTCTGTTTCAATAATTGTGTGACTTGGCTGCACCTGTGTTAAATTAGGTGAGTCACTTTGAAGAGGGTGAACACTTATGCAAGTACCTACTTTAGGTTAAGTGTTTTTTGTAAATTGCTGTTGAAAAAGACAAATTAACTGACCACAATTTAGTGGTGAACAGCAATAAAACTTTTAAAGAGGTTGAATACTTTTTAAAAGCACTAACTGTCCCCCTTTCTTAAGGACAATTTCTCATGTCTTCCTATTTGCGTACAATCCATCCTCATCTCTTCCTTTCTTAAACTTTTCTCATCTTCTCATCATCCTTTTCTTAGGTTATTCACGTGTCATTTATAAATCTTGACTTGCTATTAGATCATCTCACGAACAACATTTAACATTTTCCTAGTCAACTTCGTTTTTGTGTACTTGTGTTTCTCATGGATTCCTCTAACCCTCTCCTTTCTCTCATATCTCTTTAACATTTTTATCCCTCTTGGGACATTTAATCCTCTCCGCTTCCTCTGTTACTTTACATTTTATCATCTCCTGTAAGACATGGCCTCATCATTCCCATTTCTCCAGCATTTTTGTTAGTCCATCAGTTCTTGCTTACTGCCACCTTCCATTTCCTTCCATAACATCATCATCATCCTGCTCTTTCTCTCTCATCATCCCCTGATGCTTCAGTCTTTCAGTCTCTCATCTTTCTGTCTTTCATCTTTCCTTCCATCTCCTCAACACGTCACTCTATTCCTCGAACACAAAATACAGACAGCATCCATGCATATTTGCATATCACTTCTTTTAAGAGATAATTAAAAACAAGTGTTTCCAAAAATGGGATCTCCGCCGAGCTTCAGGTCCCTCCCATCAAAACAGAATTATGAACTGCAAATTAAATTAGCGCTTTCAGGATAGCGAGCCTTGTAAGTTCTTAAGATGACCAATTTGTGACACTAATAAAGCTGAGATGCTCAGCATGGAATGACAATGACAATGTGGTTTATCTATCTAAAATGTGCGTCTTTATCTGTAGGAGTGCAATCTAAAATAAAGAAATGGTGGACTGAATAACTGCAACACCATACCGACAAAGTAATTTGCAATAAGTTTTTCTATAACATAACTTGATGGCTTGTGGGGGCGGTGCAGAACATCAGCTTAAAGTGTCAAACAGCATTATCTCAACTCATGCTAAGCAGCTGACAACCAAACATACACCAAAGAAACATGGGGGTTTGCACAAACTGGAAAATATCCAAACCGAGCTGCAAGGTCACACAGTCACAGTGAACAACTATCAGGCCAATCCACTCACTCACAATGAAGAACGGTGGAGATTTAAAAGGCTCGAGGCGTATTTAAAGGCTTAAAGACATGCCATAAACACTCAGCTGATCTTGTGACATCTGCCCCCTTTCGTTTAAAACGCTTCTTGTTGGTCTTAAAGAAAAGAATCCATCCTAAAGCACTTGGACAGTATAGGAATAGGGGGGAAAAAACTGCATTTGATGATGTTTTATTGCACTTCTGGATCGATTCTGTTGCTTCTTCGTGTGGATAAATGGCAAAGAACACACAATGTGAACCACTCATAAAATGTAATGGCAGGATTTTTTCGCTTATCTTGAGAATTGGCAGTAAACATCACTTCTCGGTGTCAGCTCCATCCAAAGCAAAGAGCAAGCGAGCACTCTCCTCTTGTAGCAGCAATCAACAATCACAGGGAAAGCAAATTCCATCAGAGAAGAGGGAAAGATACCAATTTCTCCACTGACAGCAGCCTCAATAGACGAGGGGGTAACACAAGAAGAAACTGCGATACATTTTAAGTGATGGAAACAGCTCTTTTCATCGTTTGAACTCGTTTGCTATTTGATTCGCTTTTGAAAAGACTGTGTTATTAAGCTATCTGTACGTCTCAGCTCTGGCACGCTCTCAAAAGTAATTCTGGGAAGTGCAGCGACTTAATAACTAAAGTATACACGGCAGGTTGAAGGAAAGAGGGTACACATAAATGCCTGTACTTGATCATTATAGTTTTATGAAACATAAGAGTATAAATGGCTTTCAGGGTGGAATCCTCTACAAACTGCGCATCATAATGATAGAGAAGGTGGCTCCAAATAAGAGAGAAAGCGCTAACTCTCTGGAACCACATCACAACCTACACTTGGCCGGTGTGCAGTTTTCTGCTGGCAGGTTGTTGTTTGTGTCAAATAAAACCTGATTAAGATTTTAACAGCGCCTCCTTTATTCTGCAGCGATCTGAATCCATGGACAGAGTTAAAGTCATGAAGAGGACAACAGAAACGACGATGGAATTCATGTCTGTGGTTGACAGTCACGACCTCAGCTGAGGTTTCCATAAAATAAAAGATTTCACTATTGGCATTCTTCCAGTGCTACAGCAGGTAAAACATGACCATGTCGCTTTGTGAAACTCCAATAAATCTGCTAGTATAAATGCACAGCAGTGGTTTCCCACATGGAGTTCAGGACCTCCCTGAGGAATCGCAAATAAATAAGAGAATTAACAGAATAAGAAAATGGAAAGACACAGAGGTTATTCAAAGTGCGCTCCAGGCAAAGGGGAAAAAATACAAATAAAGTAATAATATGGGAATAAAGAATAAATACAAGAATATATATATATATATATATATATATATATATATATATATATATATATATATATATATATATATATAAAGTAAGTCTTAAAAGTAAAACATGTAAAAGATAAAATACAGAGGAATACAATTAAATAAACTAAATGTCTGTGCCACTAAAGTGCCACAATTTTTTTTTTTAGAATTATAAAAAATGATTGGCTTAAACAGCAAAAAAAGACAAAAAAAATATGAAAAGGCTAATCATGTAACCCATAAAGTAAATAATGAAAGAGAAAAATTATTTAAAACTATGAGAATAAAAGTGCAGACATTTTTCTTAAAGTACAAGCAGTTAAGACCAGATTTTTATTTTTTAAGTTTTTTTATATTTAATATTTATTTCAATGCACATTTAAGTATTGTTGCAGTAGTACCTGGTTGTGCCACTAGGTGAAACCTATTACCGTTTAATGCTGTAACGACCAGAGGACACACACACACACACACACACACACACACACACACACACACACACACACACACACACACACACACACACACACGTTAGTTTAAGCTAGGTAATGCTAGGATATCATTTCTGTAGCTCAACAAAACATTTCATGGCTGTTTGTGCAGCTTTTTTCACGTTGAAGGACGTAAACAAAGAATCAAGAATAGGCATGCCAACACCTATGCTGGTCCAGTTAAAGTGGCCGCCTCATATGCAAAATTTATCTTTACTTCTTATAGTATTTAATTACTACATTTTTTCTCATGAATAACTGGTGTTTCACATCTCCCACCCACTAAAATAGTACTGTAATAACTTAGTGGCAAGAAGAAAAAAACATCCATCAGCTATAGCAACTTAATCCTGAAGAAAGTCCCAGTGCATTGGAGCCTATGCCAGCCCAGCATGAAAAGTCCACAAAGAAATACCTCAGCTAGACAGACTGAGACCTTCGAGCCACAGCAACAATGAAGAAAAACAAATCCGTCTGGTTATATTGGCCACCACATATTCGACCTCTGACAAGCCATCACAACTAGACGCTGCTTCATTCTAAGGACATGGTAAAATGAGTTCTAAACTCGTGTCCTTGTGTGAATTCCTTAGCCGTCTCCTGTTATATGACAAATCATTGTTACAAAATCAATTTTGCATCAGAATATCTTTTGTCTGTTTCTGTGGAAGGTGGAAATATCTTGTGTTTGCAGACTAAATCCAGCCATCACATCAATCCTCATCTGACATTTCAAAGGTTGCGGCAGCAAACACAGTGATTCTATGGCTCAGGTGCGTGTTTGGATATATTTTCCGACAAATATGTTTTTCACATTTCCAAAAGAGCATGTTTATGATCTTACTCTTTTTTTCCATGTCCTCCGTCTGTTGCTCTAACAACACAGATCAGTGAGATGTGGCTTGAGGCCAACAGCCCTCTACCGCTCTACATTCACATTATTTGCTATGCCACTTCCATTTTTGAGCCTGCTCAAATCCCTCACGCTAAAACAGTAACTCTGATTACACCGTAACTTTAAGGGGTCATAGGCCTAAAGTGCATGTACTATCTGTAGTCTATTCACAAGGGTGCATAAGAAAGACAAAGGAAAATAATAAAAGAAAGTGGTGAAGACAAAATAGATAAACAAAGAGAGGCAGAGGCAGAGTCATTGCTTGAGTTAGGCGATGAATGTGTATGTTGATTCTAACCTGGTGTGTATCACACAAATTGTCCCTGGCCTACAGCAGAGTGTGTATACGCAGGTCTGACATGGGAGTGGAAGTCTGGCACGATTTAAAAGCTGCCACTCCTGAGCCAAACTCTTCCCCTCAACATTCTCTTTAATTCCCGTCACACCAGCCAAGACCAACTGAGCAGCTGTGGCGTGTGATTCTGTCCGGGGTTGTGTTTGCTTAATGCCTCACATCACCTCCTGTCCTGCTGAAACAACTGAGGTCACCCACCCTGATGGCAGCAGGATTTCCTCTTCCACTTCTACACACACGCATACATACACACACATACACACACACACACACTGATGTGCACACACACATATAGACACACACATACACGACTACTGTACCAAGACTGGCCTGTCAAAGTACATCTGCCAACAGGGGACCAGTGTTTCTAGTCATTTGGAAGTAACAAAAATTCAATAAAAATGTTCTCTTTTAAGGCATTTTTTCGTAGTAAAACTGCAAATATGCATTATTTATTTATTTACAAGCCAGCGGAGGACCTCAATAACCTGCAGTAGAAATGTATGTATAAGCAAAATGAACTGGATTTTCAAAAACATAACTTCAAAGTTCTAAACATTTAAACATCTCACCCTTTCTTAAAAATTCTTTTAATCTTAAATTTGTTTTACTTACAAATCCTTACTTGGCTTGGTTGAATTGGTTACATGCACTAATGTCACACACTTTCTATAACTACTTTACTTTACATGTAACTAATTTTCAAGGATATAAAAATAAGGTTTGATATGTATTGAATATATATATATATATATACATATATATATAGCATTTTTAACAGTTTTTAATACTATCTCACGAAACTGTCTTTGCTTTTCATGTTACAACAGAGGCTTTAATATTTTGCTGTATCACTACTGAATTGCTAGAAAGTGAAAGAAGCATGCATTTCACTGTGGGCCTTTGTCATCTTATGATTTGATTTTGCATTTACTTCTCATTCAATTAAACCTTGAGGGCAAATCCTTTAATGGGAGGAAACTCACACACACACTTTATAAGACACCCAGAACAACTGTGGTTGATGTAAGAAGAAGAGAGAGAAACGTCGACACATGACAACATTACCCATTCAAGCAAATTTTCACATATTCACACAAAAATGTCTAACAGATTTTCAAGGGAAGGTCACTGTTAACAAGGTCGAGGACGACTCATTTAACCGGAGTTCCAATCGTATAGGTCAGAGCCAACCCAGTAAATCCCCTGAGCCCTCCGTAAGTCTGATTTAATAGTTGCTATGCCAACTTGTGAGGCTACCGAGGAGAACGCAAAGTTTATTGTTTTCTACTTCAGTGCTGCTGAGGGTGCACCCATAACAACAGAAAAAGAATTTAAATCAGTGATTTTTTCCTCATATCTCAAGCATTATAAACTCAAGCTCTTCATCAGGGACATTGCTTGGCAGAACCTGCCCTTGCATTCAAAACAACCTGAGGTTTCGGTGCCATGGAGTTCACAAAATGCTGGAAACATTCCTGCAAGATTCTGGTCCATGCTGGATACAGATTTGGAGATTAAAGAGCCCATTGAGGTCTACTGAATTCATTAACATGGAACCAGAAGTTTGCTTTGCATTATTCGTATAGGATAGAAGTAGCCATTAGAAGATTGTAAACTGTGCCCATAAAATGATGCGCCATGGTCAGCAACAACACTGCAGATGTTTCAGGCTATGGCACTTAAACAGTGAATGATTGGTATTAAGTGGACCAGATTCTGCGGCTACCATCTGTCTGCCTGAGCAGAAACTGAGATCAGACCAAACTACGTTTTTTCCAGCCTTCAAATGTCCAGCTTTGGTGAGCCTGTGCCCACCGCAGCCTCGGATTTCTGTTCTTGGCCGACAGAAGCGGAACATGACGTGGTCTTCTGCTGTTCCTGCCCAACTGCCTCAAGGCTGGACTTGTTGTGCATTCTGGGACGCTTTTCTGCTCACCACAGTTGTAAAAAGTGGTTAAGTTACTGTGGGCTTTCTGTCAGCTCCAACCAGTTCTCGTTTTTCTCACCATTCTGAGTAAAGTCTACAGCCCTTGCAGAACTACTCAAACCAGCCTGTCTGGCAACAACAACAATCATGCCACGGTAAAAGTCAGTGAGATCACATTTTTCCCCCGTTCAGACATCTGATGTGAACATTAACTGAAGCTGCCGGTCTGCACTGCTGCCACATGATTAGCTGATTGGATAATTGCATGAAAAAGCAGGTGTACGAGTGATACTAATAAAGTGCTCGGCGTGTGTGTAAGCACGTTTGATTTTCAAAAGGGTTCGGTTTCAATCGCGCAGACTTTTAAATCGCCTGGAGTGACTTTGTTCAAATGGAGGGGAACTGTGAGTGCAGCCTATTCATTTCACTGGTAGAAGACTGCAGATCTGCACGGATCATTTTTAGGGCTGAGGTCTGGCATGTTGTGATAAAGTAGCGAGGAGGTTGGATAATTTGAATTCTATCCACTGTGTTACCTATGTCAATAATGACAATCTGCTGAAAATACCAGAACAGTTTAAATGTCAGTACCCTTTTACAGCTTTATCAGAATACTTCAGAGATTTCAAAAATTCATTTAACCATCTGAATTTTAAAACCCGCCAGTGAAAGGCATACAATCTTTTTTAAAAATTGGCAAAATGACACAATTTATCAGCCATGAATTGTTAAAAAAAAAAAAAAAAAAAACAGAGACAATTGTGTGATTTTCAACTTTTGGACAGCCTTGAAATACTGATCTGTGATGTGCAGTTCTTTTGGTGAATGTAACCAAAGATAAGCCTCAAATCATCACATTTAATCAAAATCACTTTATTCCATATGCTTGATTTCAAAATTTGCCAAAAACAAAGCATTTATGCTAACCAGATTCTATACAGATGTAATCATGCTGTGTTACTTGATGCAACAGTGACGGTATCTGTGACCTGAAAATAACAGTCACATGACAAACATCCGGCAACTTTTCAGCTAAACTGGACTGAACTGCAGGCTGTGTTCACACTGAGTCAATAGATCTGGAAATAAATTCTAAATTTAAGCTGTAGAACATCTATAATATGTAGAGCCACCATTTTTCTCGTACTAACAAAACCTGAATAGAGTAAAATAAATAATAAAAGAAATGTAACTTCGTTTTTTACGATTTATGGAACTTTATGTGTGTCATACTTGACAATTGACATTTCTGAGTTTTCTCCCCTTCTAGTCACAATTGTGTGGGTGCTGGACTTTATATTGCAGTCAACATGAGCCAACAGCAAATGAAAATTTGACATGAGCAAAAGAAAAAAAAATGGCATGAGGTTTGAAGGGTTAAGGCCAGAAGTGTTCCTAACAAACCAGTGACACCCCTGGCAGCTTTAGCCTAAGCATTGCTCCACATGCATCCTTGTTTTCCTGCTTTCACTTCCACTAATTCAGTCATCTATTTCACACACATTTGATCCAAGAGATATACTTCAGTTCTAATTAGTGCAGCTGACAAGTCACAACAATGCACACGAGAATGTCTTGTTACTCAATATGAAGAGCAGTCGTCTACCAATAAAATAGTGAAAGTTGGGTGAGCATATCCACGGAAGCCACATTGCTAATGATAAATGGCCCTATAGTGTATATCTCACTGGGTCATCATGAATCTCCTGAGCTCTCTGACAACTGACACACAAACCTGACCTAACAATGCTCTACACTGTCTTTAAAATATCAGCTTTTCACAAGGAAATAGCAGGAAGTCAGCTGTTCAATAAGTACCTACTGCATGACTAAGGGTTACAAAAGAATTAAGACCCAAATTCCACTGTTTTCCAGCAGAAAGCACACATCTCCTCCAAATTGAGTGTGTCATGTTTTGTACAAAGTTCAGGCTCTCCGCGTTTAACATGCCTGAAATTTTACAGTGCATTACATCAATATGAAAATAGCTGCAGGCGGAGTTTCCCCAGAGTTTCCCCAACATTATCTGATGTAATGCTCCTTGCACCCTTTGAGCTCTTGCTCGCACAGTTTGGCTTTGCACTCGAGTAGGAGAGAAGCACATCCCCCTGTGGTCACATCCTATGAAGTGTTATGTTCGGAGTTGTATTTTAGCTCACACATTCTGCAGTGGCCTGGGCATGAAACAGCCTGCAGGCCACATCTGGCATGAGAGCTGATACTATCTGGTGAACAAGGTTAAAAGAAATCAAAATCATATTTCGCCACTGGTGCTCTATATCGACAGCACAGTAGGAAGGTCTTTAAAAACTGTGAAATGCCCACTCGTGTTTAAATAAATTATGCTTATTTTGAAGACATGAGGGCTACTTGTGGGCTCATTGCTAGCAAAGTGATGCTGAATGTGGCACACTTCTTTTTCTCTTGAACAAGAAATGTGCTAATTCCAAAAAAAAGTGGTTCTATTCAGGAGCGAGCAAGACCAACTAGCTGAGATTAGCCTAAAATAGAACTGTTTTGGCTTTGTATTATTCACATGTTGTGAAGTTAGCGCTGAAAACGAAATTACCCATGTGACTGATATTAAAAGAGTATATATAAGTGCAAGGAGAGCGGTGTGGTGCACTACTGAGGAATGACGACGATGAACATGCAGCTGCAGAACACCAAGGAACTGAACGTCTACATTCGATTTCACGCAAAGTACGAAGAGAAAATCCCTGAATTTAAAGAGGAAGATTTTAGGATCTGTTGACAGGACTGCACCCACAAAGAAACTGAACTTTATATCACAAACCGAGGGGATTATTTTAATGCACATCTCAGTTAAGGCCTCCAGATATCTGCAGCTTCTTTGTTGACCTCCCTCCTACCACCGCTCCAGAGATAAACATCCACAGTGCAAAACCCGGTACGGGAAGTTTTCCAACATGAATTGGGGATTTGAAAGCCTCAGAAAGTAACATGCTTTTGGATCTTATTTCCTTTTCCTTGTGATATGGCCGGGCTCAGAGTGATGTGCAACTTGAACTTATCGATTGTCAATTTGATACAGTGCTGGCAGAGCGCATTAGATCTGTATCTCTGCTGAATTTCTATTAATATTCTCCGAGTGTAAAAGCGTCCGCAGCTGAACAGACGAGCTCAGGGGAAACTCTTTCATTCGACGTATATAAGAGAAGACAGCTTCGGCGAAAAAAGCTGAGAAAGATGTTTATCATATAAACATCTGTCAGCAGCGCATATGGACACTTCAGCAATTACGCCTGACCTGAATGTACTTGAGGCTTCATTTCTTCTGTAAGTAAATGAAAAAGAAAGAACACCAATCTGTTGACAGCTCATTGTATCACACAAAGTCTTTGAATTAACACCTCTCTGTTACAAGTACTGATGTGTGCTCTATTTAAAGCTCCATAACCAAAAACCCTCAATGCCTTTCTGTACCCTGAAACCATAAAGGCTATAATTGATGCTTTTCTATCAATTAAACTGACACTTATTAATTAATTACACCATTCACAAGCTG
The DNA here is from genome assembly GCF_022539595.1 of Amphiprion ocellaris. Taxonomy (NCBI): domain Eukaryota; kingdom Metazoa; phylum Chordata; class Actinopteri; family Pomacentridae; genus Amphiprion; species Amphiprion ocellaris. The sequence continues at coordinate 28,733,699 of NC_072780.1, read as the reverse complement.
ACAAAACATGTATTTGATTCATACAAATTGCAGTTACATAATATTAGACTGAATTATGGCAGCGCTGCCTCCAAAAATTGTGTTCTTGTACAACTAAGCTGCATTTTCATTCATGTTTTGATTGAAATATATGTTCTACTGTTGCTTCTTTTGAGCCAAGCAATCATATATCAAACAGGGCGAGACTCATCACCTCGGTGATCCAGAAAATAGAGAAGACGTATCAATACAACTAAATTACATTTCCAATTATGTTTTGCAGGAAATGAATTTTCTGGAAATTACATTTGCTTGCAATGCAAATAGGTTTCTAATCAACATATCTTTGCCATTTCTTTTATTACTTTTACTGTTGCCCATTTACAGCCAAACAATTATATATTAGATACGTTGGGACTCATCACCCTGGTAACCCACAAAATGGAGGAGAAATTTTGAACATGTTGTGAAAGAGGTGTGTTGTAACTCAAACTGAGCTATTTTCTTAAATCTGACTGAGTAGTTTTGGTTCCTAAATTGAACCAAATCAATGAACCTGCTGTATGTCTAAGAATAATGGTAACACAAGTCCTGTTGTTGATTGATTCCACCAGACATTTCTGTCGCAACATAAATAAAAATGCAGTGTAGCTGTTTAGAAAGGGGGGTATTCTATGAATATGAAGAGTGTCCATGGTTTTGTGAGCCGGATTCATACCAGAGACAAAATGTCTGAAAATGTCATGGTTTCTATGAGTTTAATTTTGACTGGTCTTTTTAGCCATACTTGCAGTGTCAATGGTTAGATCCATCATTTTGGTTCAAACTATTGAACACATTGCTTTCAAATTTGCTACAGATATTCATGACGCTCTGTTTCTGATCCTCAAGTTCTTTTTTTTTCAACTTTTAGCAAAAATGTTTCAACAATTATCAAGTCGACTGGCATGAATATAAATCATAATGACTTTGGCAATATGTTGACTTTTCATCTAGCGCCAACAGCAGGTCAACGATGTCACTAATCCAATAAAATATCTCAAGACAAATGTGATACAAGCATCCATCAGGACAAATTTTAATTACTCTGGTGATCCCTTAATTTTTCATCCACTACCATTATCTTGTCTACTACAATTTATGCAATACTTTGGTTTATGACCACATTTTCTGGCAATCCTCAGCTAAACCAGGATGAACTTAGGCAACATTTGATCTATTTAGCATCATCACAGTGAGTATATTACTTCTCAAAAGCCCCACAGATTCACAGAAGTGTGATGCTACTCTGCTGGAACTTTAAGTGTATTAGCTGGTATTAGCTTGATATGTGGTGTTAGATGTCTACACAGCTTAAATATTTATAATCCCACCATAACTTCCATTTGGCTGCTCTTTGGGAGCGATCGATTGTAATACACGTTTTTTCTCAGGAGATGGACTCTTTTATGAGATCGTAGTTGTTCAGAGATCCATTTCTCAAAGCACTTTAAGGACTTTTCATGCCCTGAAAGTGAGACTCAAAGTTCATTCTTGACCTGGAAAATGAAAACCGTCTCCATTTCTATACTTCTGGGTAATATGTGAACAACATCGCACCAACAGGAGGAAACTATCTGAGGCTCATGCAGAATACGACACCAAATTGTCATTCATCTATTCATAATTGAGGATTTGATCTCATATGTTTTGCTTTATTTGTATAATTTTCAGATTTTAGGGAAAACACACTTATTGAATCAGCTGAATTGGGAGTGAAACCAGTCCCAGGCCTGTGCCTCTCAGTCTGGCTGACTTAATCAGAGACCTCCCCAAACAATACAATCACAATATTGTATCACAATGTTTGGACCAACAAACAATAATGGCGCATATTTTTTGGTTACAGCAACTTCTGCAGTTCGATCTCCTCCCCTTTACTCCATATTTCATTTGATTATATCGGGAGAGTAAAGAGCTGAAGCAAAATCTCTCAGCACCGAAATCAATTATGCACATAAACAAAACAAACCCATCTTCTGTGGCTCATAATCCGCGGTTTCAGACATTTGAGTACACATTAAGGGAGTATTTTAGACGAGGGATCACGTTCTGAGAGATCCCTGGTTCGCGTCCCGGCTTTCCCGGGATCTTTCTGCATGGAGTTTGCATGTTCTCCCTGTGCATGCGTGGGTTTTCTCCGGGTACTCCGGCTTCCTCCCACAGTCCAAAAATATGCTGAGGTTAATTGATTATTCTAAATTGCCCATAGGTGTGAATGTGAGAGTGCTTGTTTGTCTGTATATGTAGCCCTGTGACAGACTGGCGACCTGTCTAGGGTGTCCCCTGCCTTCGCCCGAGTCAGCTGGGATAGGCTCCAGCACCTCCCCGCGACCCTAGTGAGGATTAAGCGGTGTATAGATAATGGATGGATGGATGGATGGATCACGTTCTGAGCTCACGGATTGAGTCGTCATGTGAGCTGCTGCCAAGTTTTGCCGAATCCTTGAAGAATCCATTAACTTGGAAAAGAAGTGTGCAACCGCAGCAGAGATGGAATGGAAAACAAAAATCAATGTCGAGAAAATCAATCAAAATCCAATCCTTGTATGTGTCTGGGCCCAATCAGCGATTTCTAGCGGGCATAAACCAACGGTGCCTGCAACATGGTCACTCTTGTGCTCGTACTTTCTGTACCTGTGCAGGCTGTGAGGAACAAATGGCACTTTGTGGAGAAAGGTGAAAGCAGGCAAGCTGACAGCATAATGACTACTATTACTAAATGACTGCTGACAAGAAAGTGAACCCTGTTAGGCTACATTATTGAAATTGAAGCTATTAGCCATCATCAGGCCATGTTGGCTGCAGAAATAGCCACATTTTTTCAAGGACACACACTCACCTGTACTTCAGAAATATTTAGAGATGAATATAACAGAATGATTTCCCTGCAAAAATAGAGATATAACCATACTGTGGAATGAGACCTGAAATGCTGTTTTTCCTTACAGTCAAAGAGGTAAGCTGAGGTGTTTTATTGCCATCTTTTCCCTTTTCTTACTGACTCCATTTAGCAGTTCACAAACACAAAGGCACACAAGCTCCTATAAATGCATAAGAATTCTCCAAAACACAACCAGCTCTTCTTTCTGGGTCCTTTTACACTTTCGAGTAGCTCCACTGTTGCAGATTTTTGGTATTTGGCAGCCAAAACTAGAATATTTTGAGAATTTCATGTGTTTTCCAACGTGGGGATTTTTGTATTCTCATCCTGGGAGGCCATTTTAAGGGTTTTTCCACAGAGAAAGGAGGAAAAAGAAGGAGTCAAGACAGAAAACGTGAAGGAGAGGAGTGAGATATTGACAGGGTAAGGTCGAAACAATAAGTCTCACGTTGGTGGGGGGAGAGGAAATGTAAGACCACAACAGAAAACTAAGCTTGAGAAAGGAAAAAAAACACGAGAGTGAGAGCTAAACATGGACAAGAAAAGGATTTAGAGAAGGGTCAGTTATGTCAGTTCTGACAGAATTTTTTTAGAAATGTGTCTCTGATTTTGTTCATAGTTTATTTTATTGTTATTTCAGACCCAAAACTAAGTTCTGTAAAATGCTTGGGCTGAATAATGAGAATATTAAATGCATTCAGAGCTGGGATTTTTTGTATTTTCAGCCTGAGAAGCAATTTCAGAAGTTCAATATCTCTGGAAATCCTGATAATAACTCCCACAGACATTGAATTTGGTGAGGACACAGACAAAACTGTTTTTTTAAACTATGTGTTCCATTTGTTAAAGGTTTTTCGATTATTTAATCAGTTATTTTTTTAAATACACTTCCGTTCAAAAGTTTGGGGTCACTTGGAAATGTCTTTATTTTTGAAAGAAAAGCATTTTTTTCAATGAAAAAAAAGTTAATCAGAAATCCAGTCTAGACATTGTTAATGTGGAGAATGATTATTCTAGCTGGAAACGGCTGATTTTTAATGGAATATCTCCATAGGGGTACAGAGGAACATTTCCAGCAACCATCACTCCTGTGTTCTAATGCTACATTGTGTTAGCTAATGGTGATGAAAGGCTCATTGATGATTAGAAAACCCTTGTGCAATTATGTTAGCACATGAACAAAAGTGTGAGTTTTCAGGGAAAACATGAAATTGTCTGTGACCCCAAACTTTTGAACGGTAGTGTATTTACTATGTTATTTATTCTGTATGCTGCTGGACACGGGTACAAATTTTGTTCCCTCATGTTCTTAACATGTCTGAATGACAATAAAACTGAACTGATCTGACAAATGAACGACTCCAGCAGAATTTTCATTAATTATCAAGTATGGATCCATCCAAATGTGCAGTTCATACACCGACAGAGACTTTCGAGGGTGCCTTGTTTGAAAATTTTGCACTTTTTTTCTATTTTCAAGGGGATGATGTTCTTGAAAAAAAATCACTGCTGGTGCATTTTAACTTTTTGGACTTACTAGACATAATTGTATCTGTGTCCTCACCAAATTTCATGGCTGCAAGAGTTTTATTTCTGGAGATAATGAACCCTTAAAATGCTTCCTAGTTAAAAAGTAGAAAAAATTCCCAGGTGTTAAAACACATAAAAATGCACAAAATTCAACCGTGACATTATGCTGCACCTAGTTTTGGTAAACTCTGAACAAAATCTAACACGGTGCAGCAACATCCTTCCTTTATTCTGTCAGAATTGACACCGATTGACCTTCTCTAAACCTTTTATTCCCATGTTGAGCTCTCGCTCTGAAGTCTTTTCAGTTTTCTGTTATGGTCTTACATTTCCTGCCTCCCCCACGTGAGACTTATTGTTTCGACCTTGCCCTCTCCGTATCTCCCTCCTTTCATGAATGTTCTCTCTCCTTTATGCCTCTTTCTCTGGAATTTCATCACTTGGGCTCATTAGGGAAAGTTGTTGAAGCCTTTCACATAATTTTCTTCTCTCGCCACCCCCGGCCGCCGCCCCCGTGCCTCTCATTACCGGCATTACCGTGCTGACCTTTCTACCTGAGTCCCCCTGTTGATCCATTCTTCTCCAGTAATAAGGCAACACCACACCGCTTCATGCTAATCTCTTGGCTTTTCTCTCATCCTCTTCACCACCTATTTACGTGTTGTTGCTTCCTGGATCTCTGCTCTCCGTCTCAGTGACTTCCATAAAGGAAAATGATAATTTAACATACAGTATTTGAGGAAGCTACATTTGGTGAGACAAAATAGAGTTTGATGCTTTTTACTAAATCTGAATCCACTTGGATCACCCTTAAAATGTGCTTTATCTAGATTTGAACACACACTACTGTTCAAAAGTGTGGGGTCACCCAGGCAATTTCATGTTTTCCATGAAAACTCACACTTTTATTCATGTGCTAACATAACTGCACAAGGGTTTTCTAATCATCAATTAGCCTTTCAACACCATTAGCTAACACAATGTAGCATTAGAACACAGGAGTGATGGTTGCTGGAAATGTTCCTCTGTACCCCTATGGAGATATTCCATTAAAAATCAGCTGTTTCCAACTACAATAGTCATTTACCACATTAACAATGTCTAGACTGTATTTCTGGTGATTTAATGTTATCTTCACTGAAAAAAAAATGCTTTTCTTTCAAAAATTAGGACATTTCTAAGTGATCGTAAACTTTGGAACGCTAGTATTAGTACTGGTATTGAAAACAATATTTAGTGGGTTATTAAGTGATTATTTAATGATCACAAACAAACTTGAAACTGAGATGCAGCAAGAAGTGTAGAATACTAAGCAAATATCTGGCACATTTACAGAACATTTAACTATTTTTCTGCTTATTTTGTTGAAAGTGGAAGTTAGATTATGTCACTGATGAGTTTGTCCTTTATACACTAGCGTACAAAGCATTTGGGGTCACTTAGAAATGTCCTTATTTTTGAAAGAAAAGCAGTTGTTTTCAATGAAGATAACATTCAATTAATGGCTGATTTTTAATGGAATATCTCCATAGGGGTACAGAGGAACATTTCCAGCAACCATCACTCCTGTGTTCTAATGCTACATTGTGTTAGCTAATGGTGTTGAAAGGATAATTGATGATTAGAAAACCCTTGTGCAATTATGTTAGCACATGAATTAAAGTGTGAGTTTTCATGGAAAACATAAAATTGTCTGGGTGACCCCAAACTTCTGAACGGTGGTGTATACAAAAGCTGAAACAGGAGATTCTCTCAGTGACTAATTCTCCAAAAACTGCCAAACAACGCTGCAGTTTTAAAGGCGTGTTGTGTTAAAGGAGGCATTTCTTTTATTAAAAATCAATCTTTAGCTCGGTGCTTTACCGAGACAACCTTCAGACGGCACTGTGGCCAACATCTTAAGGAGCTAAATTAACTGAACTGAAAAATGACATGAAGGTTTGATCCATTATCAAAATAGTTCTTGTTGACTATTTTTCAGTTAGAAATTAGAAATCTGCTACCTGAAAGGCATGAAAAAAGAGCAAGGAGATTGAAGACTTTGTAACTATATTAACCTCTGAGCTCAGTAAATGTAGGTATTTTTAAAAAAAACTGGCTGTTTTTTATGCTCGGAGACACATTACGAGCAAAATAAAAGTGAAAATGCAGCAATGACAGCATGAAAAACACACATTCAGACTTAAGGGGTTTCCAACACAATCTGCCCACAATTACGTTTGAAGAATTTTCTGCTGGATCGCATTTGTTTCTGACGTATCGTAAATACATTTCTAATCAACTTTTTCATTTATTTTATTACTTTACTGCTGCTGCTTTTCAGCCAGACAATCATATATCAAATGGGGCGGGACTCATCACCCCGGTAACCTAGAAAATGGAAGAGATGCTGCAAACATGTTGCAAAAGGCTTGTATTTTAACCCAAAGTGCCACATTTTCATGAATCGAACCATGTAGTTTTGGACTCTAAGCAAACAGCGAGAGAAAACAGGAAGTAAACGTTAAGAACAAAGGTACAATTTGGAAAAGGAACCTTGGTCTTCTTGTTTCTTATTTACACCTCCATCCTCAACTCCTACCTCCTTAAATAGACTTTGTCGCTCTTTCAAACTGCAAAACCTTCGTACTAGATCACAGGTGAGAAAAAACTCCATCAGGATTCTTTAAAAACATAACTGAGAATGCAGTTTAGCTGTATAAAGATGTAATTTTTGGAAGACAGAGTTGGTGTTTCACATAAAACACATGTAAGGAACCAATACTTGCAGTGTGTGGTGGGTTTCTTTATCATTATTCTTCTTCATAATCGGTTTCCGGTTTGAGCATGTATGGTTGAATTATGACAATATTGCAATGTAGTAGTGAGCTGGTGTGCTTGAGCAGGGACTTGACAGATGTTTTCTATTCCTCATGTTCTAGAGGAACCAGTGTAGAGTTACATCTAAACCATTTTAAGGCAAGAACTGCGAATTGTATGCTAAAGCTGCCATGTGTGAAACTCTGATTCTTTGGAGATGAGTTTTTAAGGGTTTAATCAATGACAGGAGTCTTGCTTTGCCACAAACAACCTCCAACCGGCTGTGTGAGCTATATTATAACTACACCATTGTGGGAACTAATCGGATTGAACAAAAACTGTTGGAAAGCAGTTAAATCGATGACTGGAGAGGCATGTGGAACTGCTACACACCTGGCAACCTTGTCTTTACAAAATTGCATCCATTTACACCTAAACTGCATTCTCAATTACATTTTGAAGTGAACCTAATTTAGTTTTGAAATAAATATGATTTGTCACTTGTGAAATTGCAGGAAAAGCAGAAATCTTAGACCAGATTTTCGTGCAGAACACCAGGATTTGTGAACTGAGATGCTTGAGAAACCTTTGATCTAAGATTTAAAGTTTACTTTTTTTCACTTTTGGTTTTTCACTCACTTTCTGGTTTAAGCAGCAAAACTATGTGGTTAGAGTTTGTAAAATATCACACTCTGTTAGACGTTTTTACATGTTAGAAGCTTTGTTAAGGTTCAGCATCAAACATACCTGGTTAGGGTTTGGAAAAATATCATGGTTTCGGTTAAAATCCAACTTTTTCACAACACACTTGAATGTTTTCATCTATTTTTTAGGTTACCGGGGTCCAAATAATTAATATATGACTGGTTGGCCAGTAAATCAATTAAAGAAATAACAAATATCTGTTGATTTAAAATGGATTTAGGATACAAATGTAATCTGCAGAAGATACATTTCACTAAAAACTGAATTGAGACTGTAGTTTAGTTGTATAAAGATATTTTTTAGAAGCTGAGCTGCCATGATGCAGTTTATTACGATGTAACTGCAATTGTACCAGCTCTTTAATGGGAAAAATACCAAATACAGGTGTAAGTCCAGTTGATAAAAAAGACATCTGGAGTTGTTGAGTTTTAAATAGTGCACAGGATATGACTAGAAATTTATTTGAAACATTTCAAACAGAGGTAATCCTCCGCAAAATATGTTTCCATCAAAACGTAATTAAAAATGGAGTTTAGTTGTAGAGAAATGTCATTTTTTGGAAAGAGAGCTGCTATGATGCAGTCTAATATTGTGTAACTGCAACTGTACTAGCTCATTAATGGGAAAAATACATGAACAGATGTAAGTCAAATAGAAAGGCAATTAAATTTTTTGGGTTATTGAGCTTCAAACTATGCACAAGATATGCTGACTAGAAATCCAGGAGAAAATACCCTTAAAACTTAACTGAAAATGCAGTTTAGTTGTGTGGAAATGTCATTTTGTGGAGACAGAGTTGCTCCCAAAAAGCAACTAGTGAGTCCAAATGAGCAGCATTTATTCTGTAATCAAACGCTTTGGTCTGGTAATGAATAACCAACAAGAATCTGTGTCTCATTATTAATGATCAAATGGTATTCCATTACCAGACGGACACGGTATCAGAGCGTGCAGGCTGTTAGATGGAGGACTGGCTAACAAGGTGAAAAGGACAGTCATCTTTCATTTCATTGAGACTGCGACTCTGCCTCTCTTCCTCCTTCTGTCACTTCATGTTTTCTCACTCTGTCTCTGCAGGCAACACAGATTCCCTCATTCCTCCTCATCCTCACAGCTTCCTCGCTGCCCTCCTCCGTCCTGCATCCATCTCGGCGACAGCTCGTCTCTTCATTAACACTGAACCCTCCCGAATCTGTTCTAACCTTCACAACGCCGGATTATTCTCTCTCTTGCTGGCCTTTTTCTCCTACCCGTTCCTCCTGTTCCAAACGTTCTTTTTTCCACAACTCTTTTGCTTTTAGTTCTCATCATAAGTTCCACTCCGGTAGTTGTTTTGCTGTTGTGATTGAGATATTCGCATTGACAGGACAGGGAGTGGCAACAACCACAACAAGTGAACTGAACAGTCATCCAGCGTGACTCAGAACACAGAACTGATGCTGTTCCCACATTGAACTTACTGTTTACATCAACTTACAACATGCAGCACTTCAACAAACCCAGCCTCACGGTCCAACACATGCCATTTTTTACCAAAAAAAAAAAAAAAAGACTGTAAAATGGTTCGATTTTTACATTTTTAGTGGTGATTCTTGGAGAAGAACCCATGCAACCCAGAAAACAACCGGACCTTTGTGGTTAGTGTGGGTGTGTTTAAACCCAAACCGTGAACTTTTCCTGAACTTACCAGAGTAGGTTTGGTGCCTAACCCTGACTGAGCAGTTTTGAGGCTGTAAACAGTGACTGAAAACCCAATAAAGCATAAAAATAATACAGAAAAAGAATTAAAGAATGACTCAGAGTCTATCATCCATCTGGCCTCCTCATACTGACTTCTGCTGCTCTTTTTATGTGCAAAACGACATCAGAGCTGCTAATATAGTGATGTGGATGCAGACTAATGGGGAAAAAACTGGCCAAAATAAATGTAGGCATCTGTTGTGGGAAATTGCTGTAATTTTTGAACTTGAAACACTTGGCTGTATTGTCGGCAGATCTAAAATTGTTTAAAATATGGAAAATAACCAAGTTCAATGTCAAAGAGTCCCAGCTTATTGCTAAGATTTTTTGTCACTGGCTTCTTCTAAATGGCTTGTTATGGTTCAGTTTCATTACCATTTAAGAAACTTTAAGTCTGATGGAAAGTTGACAATCCAAGAAGACTCAAAAGTGACTAAAACTTCAAACCTGAGGAGGCCTGCAGTCACTATTTCACACAACTTTAACACTTATCAGCTGAACCTAGAAGCTTTTGTTTCTCTGAAAATGGACAAAGAAACTGATTCTGAATGCCATATTCCCATATAAATCAATGATAAGCTACTGTAAGAGCGTATATGTGACTTTACTTCCACATATCTCACAATGTTGTGGCCTTTATGGCAGAACTAATGCACCATACCAACATGGTTAATGCATAGTTTTAGTGTGAGATTGTATTTGTTTCAACATGGAATCGCAATTTAAACCCCGTCTGCACAAAATTACATTTATAAACAAGCAAACTGCATTCTCATTTAAGTTTGCGAGAACTTTCTGCTGCATTACATATCGTAAATCAACATTTCGCTGCTTACTTTACTGTTTTTTTCAGCGAGCAAGTCGTATATTAGACAGTGTAGGGTTTGTGAACCTGGTAACCCAGGAATCGTAGGAAAAAGCTTCAAACATAAAGTTAAAAAAGTCAGATTTTAACTGAAATTATGACAATTTTCTAAACCAAATCAATCTGGAAGTTTACTTGTTGATTACTTTGGGCTTTCAGTCGTTTTCACATGTGAAAACCCAAGTAATCAAGTGAACAACCACGACCCCAATCTAAACCTCCTTCTTTGAAGTTCAACTGTCAAAGTTTTCAGTCAGTAATCAAATATTCAGTATTATAAGGGACTTTTGTTGTTTTTTATCTTTTGCAGAATAAAAAACCACCTGTACAGAGTCAGATCTGCATGTATCATATTAAAACCTACATTAAACATCCAGTGGTTTAATATTACTGCATCACACTGCTTAGTAACAGTCGTCTGACAACTAAAAAACTAAAATCATTCACCTCCAGACTGTAAACTGCCTCAAAAACGTTGCTGTCACATCCACACGTCTTCTTTCAGATTGTGTCTTTATTAGCTGACACATCGCCGAATGTCGTGTTCTTTTAAAGCCTGAGTGAAACTGAATGAAATCTCTAATCGTACATGTCATCTGTTGACAAATAAAACCTGAATGTAGGAAATAAGAATGCGGCTGTGATATAAAATGACAGGAAGCTTCTCCTGACAGACGCTGCTTCAAACAGTGACACTGACAAATCTCTGCTCTGAAGATCGAGCGGGAAAGTTGCGCAGATGAAACTTTCCCTCATCTGACTGACCTTGTAAAGGTGATTTATGCTTTTCTAGTTCTTTCTTTAGCTTGTAATTTCTCTTTACATCTGTGTCGGATTCATCTATTTCATCTGCACTGACCCAGACTGATGCACTGAGACTTTAAACCGAATGTAATAAAGACGCTCCTGGGTTTCTGATACTCGCTTTAGCATTCTTGTTGCTTGTTGACATGCTTGTTTGCTTTCAACCTGTTTTTACCTCCGACCTGCCGCAGCAGTGAGGTTCTGATGCTGCTACAGAGAGTCTCAGGGTGAATAAAGGACATTCAAACTGAAATCCTGCCAACTGTGACCTTTTCTTGATCTTGAAGACACCTTTAAGGCTCACAGTTAGCGTCTACCTACATGTCTGTCCATTTAGACCTGAGATCTATAAGCAGGAAGATCTCAGTTGTTTCTAAAGTCTGAAGTAAGAAGCCAAACATGACTGATGAAGCTGCCTGATGGGTTCAAGCTTGACAGCACATTGTTGAGTGGAAGACTGAAACTTTAGCCAAATGCTGGTAAACTGGATCTTTTCTTCTTGAACCCCAAAATCCATTAGCGGGTTCAAAATGCTGGCAACAGTTGGAAAAATAATGATGAATAATTGACAAATTTACATCATTTTTAACAGCCAGAAATTGTAAAAACATAGACAACTGCCAGATGTTCAACTTTACAACAGTCCTTAAACTACACATTTGTGACACAAAGTTCTCGTGGAGAAGTTAACCAAATTGAAGTTCGAAATCGTGCAATTTAATCAAAAAAAATTTGCTAAAACTATAGAATTTCCTCTATCCAGCTTCTGCAAAAACCCAAAATTCTGCAATCTCCAACACAACTGTGAAGCTCTTAATGACTCAGCTGTGACCAACAGACCTACCACAAAAATTAAGAAACTTTTTGGTTGAACTGCAGGCAGTGTTTACAGAGCACATACCAGACAAGCATAGGGACAGAATTAAAAGTGTAAGTAGCAAAATATCTATATTATCAAGGGAACTAGTATTGGTAACACCTGTGAGCACTTGGAGAAACATTGTACATGTAGATTTCATTTGTTTTTTTATGTTTGGAAAATGAATAAACAAAGAAATTCAACATTTTAAAAAAGTTTTTCATGGTTTTGGGCATTCTAACTGTCATACTGATCAGAAGACATCTTTCAGTTCTCTTTCCTTCTAGTCATTGTTGTACAGTTTCCATAGAGGTGCAGGACTTTATACTGCAGTGAAAAATGAGCCCACAGTGACTAAAAATGTGACAGAGGCAAAAAAATTGAGAGTTGAATCTCAATATTATGTGTATTACGATGTTCACATTCACTCTGCGAACTGCCAGAATCTGTATCACTATGATCTGAACTTTAAGGAACATTTTTAAGCTCTGTAATGGGTTGTTTATTTGTACTTTAAGTCATTAAAAAAAGTCATATAAAAAAAGGGAGATTGTCTTGTTTAACTGGCAGAATTATCACAAAGGATGGAATTAGGATTTTCAGGGGCAGGAACAATAAACTTTGAACTGTCCATGTTAGACTATTTTGTCACACATAGAGTTTAAAAATTAAATTCTAGGTTCCAATTTATTGCCTGGGAACTGTATTTTAACAGGATTTTACAGGCAGAGATGTTAAAACATCCATTTGCAACAGCATACGAACAACGATTTTTAATCTCCTTCAACTAGTTCCATTTAATGCTGTGTACAGAGCAGCCTTCTGCCCGAACAGAAATTCAATTCTGGCGATGAAAAGTGTCTTTAAAGCTTTAAGTACAGACAGAAATAGCAACACGCTGTAAGGCCATGTTTGTTGTCAGGCTTGACTTGTGAATGTAATGTGTCTCCTGCTTTAACTGGAGGTGTGGGAGCTGTTCACGCTTGGCAGATGTTTGCATTTTCCACATGTCTCCCAGCTGGAATGTTTCACAGAATAAAAAACAACTCCCTTAAATGTTGCTTTTTCTTCTCCAGTTTGGCTTACATGCATTTGTGTGGATTTCTTTATTATGCTGCTTCACATCCAATCAATAGAATTCTGTTCATTTTAAAAGCTAGAAAAGAGGCTACGTGCATTAACCAGCAGCTGCTTGTATGAAATCTGAGCTAAATTCTGAAACGTTTGCAGCACAGTTTATAAATGCGGTGTGTTATTGGTTTATTCTTACTACTTTTAAGTGTGTTAATTGATCTGATATTGATTTGTTGATGCAATAAAGCCACACAGATGAGGCTGCGTCTCCGAGACGATGCGGCTGCCACGTTCGAATAAAGTGTGAACGTTCCGGCTAATTGTGTGTTTAATTTTAGCTTGAAAAAAAATGTCGCGCTCGCCGCTCACCCTTTCACCAAAACAGGAAATAAATAAATATTAAAAGTCACACCTCATTAGAATAAGCACCTGGGTGTCATTATTATGGCTGAAACCAAATGACAGGCCTCTTTAAAGCGTTCCAGCATCAGCCAGCCATGATCACAATCATCATCACTGTGTGTGCGTGTGTGTGTGTGTGTGTGTGCGTGCGTGCGTGTGTGTGTGTGTGTGTGTGTGTGTGTGTGTGTGTGTTCGCTAACCTTTCACCACAGCTCAGTGTAACACTCTAAATACAGATTCCACATCAGTGACAGCAGGTCCCCAAAGAACTCAGGAAGCGCTTTGCAACATGGGAAAACAGACAGAGTGTGTGTGTGTGTGTGCGTGTGTGTTGGCGTGTGTGCATGTGTGTGTGTGTGTGTGTGTGTGTGTGTGTGTGTGTGTGTGTGTGTGTGTGTGTGTGTGTGTGTGTGTGTGTGTGTCGCAGTGAAACAAAGATCTCTTTTCCAGCTCAGGCATCTTGTTCTGATTGCTAATTAGCTACTTGTCAACAGTCATTCCTGTGTGCTCCCCTGTCACTGCGCCGTACACAAACACGAATTCTGCAGAAACAGACGCACGTCGTTTTCACGTGTGCACAAACGCCCAGGCGTACTTTCCACGCATGCACACAACTTCATCAAAGTGCATGCATGTGTTATTACTCTGCCAGCCAGACTCACTGATTGTAGAGTGCAGGTGTCACATCACACATTTCACAGGAGCGTTTTCCTTCCTCTTTTGTTATTACCGTTGTCAACGACAACCTGCACACTGGAAACTGCAAGTTTTGACACAGTTTCCTCAAATTATCAGTGAATTACCGCATTTATGACTCCGCCAAGTAACAGTGGAATCATGCTATGTTCATTTAAGCCAGATCATACAAAGAAATCCTGGATTTGTTAAATTTAAACTCCTTTTATGGCACTTATCCAGGTTGTTTTCTTATTGGGTTTCAATTAGCTTCATGTGAGGGTGGCTGTTGGGGTTGTGTGTTATGTGACGATGAGCGTACGTTTGTCCGTTTGTCTGTCTGTTCAAAACATTACTCAAAAACGGTCTTACGGATTTGGATGAAAGTTTCAGGGAAGGTCAGAAATGACCCAAGGATCAACTGATTAGATTTTGGCAGTGATGCAGCTTATAGTCTGGATGCACAGATTTGTTAAAGATTTCTGTATCATTGCAAGATAGCGGCACGGCGTTACTGTAACTATGACAACAAGTGAACACTACATCAGCTGCCTGCTGACGATCACATGATTGTGATTCTACTACAAATCCACAGCTGTGGATTTCTGGGGACTTATCTGTCAGAAATGATACAAGGAACAATTGATTAAATTGTGGGGTTGTTTCCGAGTCCCATCAATTCCCGCCATCCCCTACATATTTAGGTCATGCGATTCAGTATCTGTACATAACGTACACATGCAGAACACACGCCTGTGCTCAGCACAAGGTCATTTTGTTTGAAGGTAAATCTATATTAAATGGACACATTCATGATTTCTGCCATGAATTTTAACAAGATTTCAATGATATGACTGAGCAGCCTTGGCGGAGTACTGCGCTCTCTCAATGTTTTTCTTGTTGTGCAAATGTTTTCACTAAAGCATGGATTACAGCTTGTTCAGTGCATCCTGAGCTCTGCGCCATGAAGCAGGATTTGACACTATCCAGCTCACTTTAACTTTGGGTTTGCAGGGCTGAGATGGTGTTTCATCACCATGGCAGCAGATGCTGATCTCCTAAAATGCTCCAGAACGGGTCATGTTTGAGATAACCGATCAACTCGTGGAGAAACAACCACCTACTGCATCGTCATCCCTGGGAGATCGGTGCACAGATAGGGAGCGTTTTTCAGTAATTTCAAAGCCTTATCATTGTTCCACATGCTTTTGTGCAGCAATCTAATCCTAAAACACAAACTAATTAAAAGCCTCACAGCCAGCTTGTTGACCTCGCAAGATCTATGGTAAATCTACGCAATGGTCTGAATGATGCTTTTATATTTGTTTTCCATTTGCTCCCAAAACTGTTTAAAACCTCCAAGGCTGCAGCTGAAAGAATAAAACCGCCTCATGCAACACGAGATGGAAAGTACGATTACTGAATTCATCCTCCACTTCACCACGAAAACAGCTTTATTTTTATTGCTTGATTATTTACCGTTTGGATAATTTGTCTTTTGAGAGTAAAAGGACTGCATCTGCAATTTTGTTACACAATCTTGTGCTGCGTGATTTAACCGAATCTTAAGTCTAGAATAAAAATCTCACATCTCAGTAACTTACACACAGTGGTATCGATAAGCCGATTAATCACATAATCTGCAGTTTTTTTGCAGCTTTTCTTCCTGTGTTGACTTCAGCAGCTGTGTTGCTTTTAGGGTGGATTAGATTTTGAGAGATCTTATACTGGTTTAGGATTATAGTTTGTTCTTTTTGTGAGAAATATGCAGCTTTAGACCTGTCAGTGATCGGTAATTTGGTGCCAGAAGCACTTGTTTCACTGCTCATAGTCAGAATCAAAAACTCTGGCTGACTTATTAGGTTGAAATTTGGTTCATCTGTCTGTGGCTGTTGGGTTTATTTAAGTCAGATAATGTAAAGAAATCCTGGATTTGTTGAACTTAGACTTGTTTTTGGCACTTATCCGAGTTGTTTTCTTCTTGGGTTGAAATTAGCTTAGAGTGTTTGTGGCTGTTGGGTTTATTTAAGTCAGATAATGTAAAGAAATCCTGGATTTGCTGAACTTAGACTTGTTTTATGGCACAATTCAGGTTGTTTTCTCCTGACTAGATCCTTGCTTGTGTTGTATCTACTCCCAGATGTACGTCACTTTGGATAAAACCATCTGCTAAATGAAATCGTAGAACTGTAGCTTCAAAGCACAGGCTGTGGGCTTAACACCACCCGAAATTTGTGTGATTGGGTTGAACAATTCCAAATAACAGACTGCAGAATGATAACGAGATGCAGTAAGACCATTCTGCAGCACTAACTCAGTACTGTGGAGATAAACTATTAATCTGCTGATCATTTGGCTCAGATAAGACCCGTAACTTGTAAGAAAAAGCTGGAAAATAATATCACAAAAATTTATCAGAGCCCAACACGATGTCTTTAAATTGAATATAATTTTTTTTTCCAAACCTCAAAGCATTGAATTTGCACAGATACAAAACAGGGAGAAGCAGCAAAGCACATACACATACACCAACTCCATCTTCTAAGCACACAAAGCCTTTCGGTTTCTCATTTCCTTTTTCCTCACTCGTAGACACACAGCTGCGTTTGCATCACTTCAGAGGACATTACATTCATTTCCTTACCACCACTTACTCTCACCTTAATCCAAACTGAGCCTCACTCCAGCCTCCAGCACTAAAATGCAATGATTTGCATGATAATAATTCGTTTTTATGCCAAAAAGAGAAACAATCTGCCTGTAAAAAACAGAACTATGTCCCCACAACATGTGAAATAAAAGCACACAAACACTGGCAGCAACATGCAGTCATTGTGCACTGTGTGTCTAATGAGGTGCAGTATAGACAGCGGGCCTAATAGAATAGTCACAGTGTGTTATTGCAGCACCGTCTGAGGTCTGTCTGAGCTTCCTCACTCACGAAACACTTTGCAGGGTCTCAAATCACCCAGCAGAGAATGAACACGTGACGATGCATTTTCGCTGTAGCTCCTCCTGCTTCGCTGCCTTCAAAACAAAGAGATTCCCAACTGGTACGTTGGGATTAATATACTTGTCCAGCCAGCAGAAACAACAGGGAGACATCAGTGGACAAAGATGTCAGAAATCTTTGAATTTAAATGTAAATCTTGCATCCACATTTTTTTCCTCCTTAGATATCAGGAGAATACAGGCGGTGAATTCACACAAGGTTTTAATCCCTCTCTCTGTCCACTTCTTTTAGGGGGATTTAGAAATGCATAGAAGTTAGAAAATCCAACAAGTCCTCATACCTAAACAAGGAAACATATTTTCTGACTTTTCTATACACCCAGGAATGTTTTCTAATTTGCCGCTGCTGTTGTTAATATGGCTACATAAAGGAAAGATCACGGGCAGACTTCAGGAGAAATTATCTTCAGTGTTGAAGAGAAATTAACGCTGGGTGTGAGACGTGACTCAAACAATAGTCTTGCTGATCTTACATTGCTTTGAGCTTCCACCTTGAGCCATTCTCTAAAAAGGTTTTCAGAGAAAGAAATTACTTCTGCTGCTAAGACAGGAGATTGACACAATACAAAATAAAGAAGTCTACAGACAGATCGCTTCAAGCATTTGAACAAAACACTGTTAATTCACCGAGGACTGTATCTTAACTCTCTGTATCTGAAAGCAGCTTCTGGACAATTGTTTTCATTTTGTCATATTTTTTACTCATTAAGAACTAATGTGTCACTGCAATATAAAGTCCCGCACCTCTATAGAAGCAGAGAGAACTCAGAAATGTGCTTTTTTGTGCAGAATTTCAAAGTTATAATGGAATAAATTGGAACAAAAAGTCAAAGGTAAGAATTACGGTTAGGATAAATTGGTGCCTGTCCATGCTATCAATATTTTACACAGCCTGCAGTTCAGAATTCAGAAGTCTCAGAATTTTGGCTGTGCATTTGTTGGTCACAGATAAGTCACTAATGGCTTTATGGTTGCATTGAGAAGTGCAGAATTTTTAGTTTTTTTAAAAGAATTTTATTAGCTGAAGTGGTTGATTTTTGGCCAATTTTTAAATGAATGAAAGTTTTATACAGGCATAAATCAGAAGAAAACAGTCAGATTTAATTTATTATTTGTTTATCAACAATTAAAAACCTGGAATCTACACAGACAATGTTTGTCCAAGTATCCACAGATGTTAGCAATACTAGGGGGAAAAAATGGAGCCTTTACATGCTATCAATGTTTTACACAGCCTGCAGTTCAGACGAAAAGTGTCAGAATTTTTTATTTTTTTATGTGTTTGTTTGGCACAACTGAGTCATTAATGGCTTCACAGTTGCACCAAGAAGTGCAGAATTTTTAGTTTTTCATGGAATCTGACAAATTGAAGTGGTTTATTTTTGGCAAATTTTCAATGAATGAATGTGTATGATGAAATCTCAAAGTTATAATGACATAAATCAGAAGAAAAAAGTCAGATTTAATTTATTATTCATTTATCAAAAATTTAAAAACTGGAATCCATATCGACAATGTTTCTAAAAGTGTCCATGTTTTGTCAATGTTGCCAATATTGGGGGGAAAAGGGGGCCTATGCGTGCTATCAATGTTTTACATGGTCTGCAGTTGAGCCGAAAAGTCTTCACTGTTGCACTGAGAAAAGCAGATTATTCATTTATTTATTTAGCAGAATCTGATTAGTTCAAGGGGTTTTGTTTTTCGCATTTTTTTTCAATCAATAAATGTACAATAGAGTGATTTTGCTGAAATTAAGCTGAGATTTGTTTAATCTTTCTCAACGGAGCAGCAGGTTACAGATGAGTAATTCAAGAAATGTTGGAAATCTGATTATTCTGTATGTTTTTACAGTTTCTGTCTCTAAAAATAGTTTAACACTGCAGCATTTTCAAACTTGCTGGCAGGTTTGGGGGTTTCTGAAGGTTAAATCCCAGTAATCTGAAGACACTACTTTTGGTTTCTGTTTCATTTCATATCTGAGCACCAACTGAGGATACGCTTCACCTGAGTAAAAACTTAAAATATGTCCAAACTGATTTCCCTCTCTGTTGCCTTAACAGATGACAAGTGAAAAGTGTTGGTGAATTTAATTTGACAACTTCGTGCTGAGTTCCCTGACTTACTGTCACTATTCCTGCTGTCATGGTTACTGGAGGTAAAAATGTAAAGAATGTAAACACCTCCAGTCAGCTGCTACAGACAACAAACACAGTACAACAACTGCAGCTGACGTTATTTTAATCTACAACCTTCACATGTTCCACCTCTGTGGAACGAGATGCTCCTGAGGGGGGCTGTACCCCCATTTAAATCACAGCTTTGTCCTTTTAACAGCATCTTTACTTTACTCCGTGTAGAATCGTAAACTTAAAATGTCACCAGGTTCATGTCTCAGGTTCAGGTGTCAAGAAGAGCAGTGAGCTTCACAGCAGTATGTGATGCTGGTGAACAGTCAGCAGCTGAAAGCAAATCAATACCAGTGTAATCCAGCTTCTAAATAATAAACAGTAAAATGCTTTTTTTTTTTTTTTTTGTTCTTAAACTTGCCCTCTCCAGAACAACTGGCTAAATGAAGGGCATAATGCTGCCTATTTAGAAATCACTGAAATGAAATAAAGTATGTAAATTGAAATTATATTTCAATGGAATATATGCCACCCAGAAATATACAAGTCAGTGGTCTTCAAAAAACAAAAGAGAAGCATGTTTCCATTTTCCTTCTTTTAAGTCGAGATGATGAAGCAGTTTGGACGTAGCACATAACTCATTTCATAATTAAACTCCTCAAATGAAACAAGCAGCACAGCATTCAAGCAGTTTATGCTCCTGTCACATTTTTCTTCATTGTCAGCTCATTTTTCACTACAATATAAAGTCCTGCACCTCTATGGAAACAGAACAACCACGACTAGAAGTAAAGAGAGCTCAGAAATGTCTTCTGTGCTGTATGACACGGCTACAAAGTCGTGCATCATATAAAAAAGACAAGAACTAAAGTTGAACTTCTTTGATTATAGGGTTTTTTTAATTGAAAAAAAAAATGGACATTTTTTCCATGTGCCTGAATGTGTTATCAATACCGGAAAAATGGTGGTTTCTTATTCTATAGATGTTACTATTTATAGTTCAAATTTGTTTCAGTGTGTCTCCTGGTGCTCTGTGTAAACACTGTCTTGCAGTCAGCCAAAAAGTCCCTGGATTTCTGTCAGTTGAAAGTTGGAAATGTGTTGAGTTTTTTTAATATGGTGCTGAAATATTGTGTCATTTTGGTGATTTCCAGCCTTTCACACCAGCATACTGTCTACTCTGTGTAAACACTGCCTGCAGTGCAGTCGAAAAGTCCCTGGATTTTTGTCATGTGACTGTTGTTAGCAGCTGTGTCACTTATTTCATCTCAGTTGCACAGAGAAGAGCAGAATTTTTTGTTTTTTTTATCGAATCTGATTCGTTCAAGTGGCTTATTTTTGACAAATTTTGAAATGACACACATAGAATAAAGTGATTTTGATGAAAGCTCATGATTTTAAGCTTAGATTTGTTTCCTCTCCCTGACAGAACACCAAGGAACAGATGAGTAGTTCAAGAACTGCAGGAAATCTGATTATTCTTTCTGTTCTTTAAGTTTCTGGCTCTGATAAATGCTTTAACATTGCACAGTTTTCACTCCCGCTGGCAGGTTTTTGGGGTTCAGAGAGGTAAACACGAGACAAACTACTTTTCAGAATGAAAATTAACTGTTAAAGGTACCTGCTGTGTTCAAATTAGACACCAAGTGGTCCTGACAAAACAGCAGAATGCGCAGGGTTGGGAGTGAGACCAGGATTCTGTTTCAGGGAAGTCAGGAAGATATTTGAATGTTTAAATTGCCCTCATTGTACTCTGTGCCATATGGTGCAGCCGGGGCACATGCATTTTTCACACCAGTAGCCTTGGGGTCAGTCAGACCCAATGGAATGGCTAGTTTCTTTGATTTATTCATTTGTGAGGAAAAGAAATCATGGCTAGAATACAGAAGAATACAGAGACGGACAATGACAGTGTGCAGCTCTTGTGTTTGGTTCAGCAGCAGGGGAATATTGCTCCTGACCTCTGTAAACTCCTGCACATACGTGTCCGAAAATCTGCGAAAAGATGAGATATTTTTGAACAGCAACACAAAGAAGAAGCTAAACTTAAACCAGTTGACCAGACTGCACTGTAGAAACAACCCAGTCTGTGTATTCAGTGAGGAAAATCTGCACCGGATTAACTTTCCCTCTCTACAGGTTTTTACTGTTGTCTCCTCTTTATCCCTTTAAGCGCCGAACTCACCGCTGAACGTCGGGGACACGTTCAGGCACATCCTCGCATATCTGGGCAATGTAGGCATCTGCTCAGTGAAGTAAAAGTCTCCTGATCCTGTTATTAGGGAACGACGTCTGGAATGCACCTAACTTTACAGACCGGTGATATACGACGAGTCTCAAGTGAGGAATTTTCAACAACCATTTTTTGTGATCTCTTTCCTAACAAAGCTTCAGAACCAACAGTTACGGAGTCGCACCAATAACACGTCTGCTGGAGTAAACAGTCCACATTGACGTCTGTGTAGCACAAAAACTGATTAAATCCACTTTACTGGTGCATTTGTGCTCAGAATGAAATAAATGGTTCAAGGTTTTCTCCATTTTCACAAAGAAAAGACTGAAAATCGTCTGGTTTAGAGGCATTTGGGTGTTTTTGTTAGAACAAACTGCTCCACTTCGTCTGTGTCATGTTCAGGGACACTCGTCTCTTTCAATAATACAAGAAGAATATATATGCAGGGAGGATCAATGACAAATAAACAAATCGTTCTCTTTCAGCTACCAAGCTTTTCTCCTAAATGTACTTACAGGCCATCATGCTGGCTGAGATAAAGAGTTTCATCAAATTAAAGCCTTAAAGTTACTGTGAGCTAATAGCAAGATACATTACAAACCTGTTTCAATAACTTCAAACACTAAAACCCACCGACAGGTTTGAAAGGCTTGATGTCTTTGAAAAAATATTGTCAAATTTACAACATTAATCAGAGCTAGAAACTGTAAAAACAGTAAGAATCCTTAGAGTATCAATTTAGGAAGCTGTTCTGTTGGGAAAAATTAGCAAATCAAAGCTGAAAATTGTAATATATCATCACAATCAATTTATTTTACGTCTCATTTAAAAAAAAACATAAAATTAACCATTTGCTCTCATCCAATTCTGTAAAAAAAATAAAAATTCTGCACTACTTAACACACCTGAGAATGTATTCACAACTCAGCTGTGACCAACAGTCATGCGACAAAAATTCAGGGACTTTTCGGTTGAACTGCAGGCAGAAAACCATGATGTTTTCCTAAATCTGACCAAGTAGGTTTGATTCTCACACATTAGACTGAAGTCACAAAACAAAACTAAGTGAAAAAAAAATTCCTGAATGAATCAAAGCCCCCAATCCCTTCATTCCCCATGAAGCCAAACTCCTCCACATCTACTGACGCTGAATATTAACGCTGACACTTAAGGACACCTTGTGAGTATCTCAGTGACTTTGACTAAATCTGACAGTCTGGAAAGAGCCTCTGACTTCAGTTCAGTTGAACCTCTGAGAACCTGTGAAACCGACATAAAGACCGGATTTGACCTCCGCTCGGCTGCACGATGCGTTTGTCACTGTGCGAGTGAACCGAGGCGTCAGCGAGTGTCAGAGTCATCGGCTGCTCCGTCAGCACAGAGCAGAGTCGGTGAGACGACATGTTAGCCCACATTTGTTCACATCGGAGCTCGTTGAGTCGAACAGACAGAGCCACACTCCTGCCAGACACAATACGAAACCTACAGCCTTGATTTTTAAAAAAGATGTTTAAATGGAAGTGAAGATGTGGAAGCAAAGATATGAAAAAGCTCTAACATAGATTGAGAAGATGTTGCGTCATAGAAAAAGGTGGCAGGTTTTAAGCAGCAATATACTGCTTTAGAAAGGGATAGGTTGATTATCTGGGCCAATATTTGACATTTTTTTTATTATTCAAGGTCAAGAATCTTTATTGTCATTGTGTGATTAGTTTTCGCCAGTCACATAAGGACATTTTTTGGTAGTATTGGCTTAAAAGCCAACATTAAAAGACGTGGACAGTAAAACATACAGTGCATAATACATTAAAAGTAAGAAAATACATATGTAACAGACTGATTAAAGTGCAGCAGTGCAAGGTGCAGTTTGAGTTTCATCTAGTTTCAAGCTTTTAAAGTGAGTGAGCGTGAGGATGTACAGAGTTTACAGCTCTGGGGAAGAAGCCGTCCCTTGATTTGGTGGTTCGAGTTCTGACAGACCTCTACCTCCTTCCTGAGGGCAGAGGCACAAATAGTTTGTTACCAGGGTGGATATTATTGGTATCATCATTCCTAATAACTGATTACTGCTAAATTACATGCACTACTTCAGGTCTGATGCGGCCTCCTTCCTCCATCTGTGGTCTCAGAAATGTCTCTCAAGCAGCAAAAGCTAAACAAGAAACTCGAAACAAGAAGCCATCGCCAGAAACCAGGAAGTTAGCTGCTTACCTGGGGGCTAAGGCTATGCTAACGGCTAGTGGCTATGTTAGAAGGCAGCCACAGACTAAATCACCAACAAAGCTTTAAAATATGGACCTTAGTGGGCAATAAATGTGACAGAACAGCAGACAGAACCGGAGACCAATCAATCGGTCAGTAAACAGAAGAGAAGGTCATGTGATGTTCTGACATCATCACTCCTAATGCTACGAGCTTCCTTAATAGCTATGGAGTCTAGTTATGAATATCTATCAAATCCTGCTAAAATATCAATTCAAAATATCAGTTATTGGTCTTTCTCGATTGCCAATAATCTGCACTGAAAAAAACACATTGGTCCCATTTAGAAAATGGTGGCAGCTGGATGGGCGGATGTTCTAGATGTGAAAGAAGCAGCCTTTCACATTCTCAAATTAAGTTAAAGGTGCTGCATTTGATGCTCAGTTCATTCATGAAACACTGTGACACTTTTCTGTCCTGCTCTGCCTGGAATTCATACATCAAACTGTCAGCAGTGGCATAAAACACACCTGTGGCACCTTTAAACAGCCTCATGAAAGTTCGAAGAGGATGCACTAGCATTAGCAGCTAATGCTACTTCCCCACATGGCTGCAAGTTGAAGCACAAGGACACGTCACAACTAGAAACCCCTAATTCAGATGGATGACAGAGACACGGGAACAGCAGCATTCTAATGAGAAGTCCTCCCTCCCTCCTCTTCATCACCGCTGGGTTTCCTGCTGCTTTAGACGACATCGTCGTCAAGGACATCTCCATCTCAGAAATAGAAACTGAGAGAAATGGTGTATTTTGGTCTTATTGCGGCTGCATTAATTCATATGTTCCTCGTGTAGCAGCATCATTGATCATCATAAACTGATCTGATCTTGTATTGGATTGTGGAATGTGAATCAGGATTTTTATTAAAGTTGACAGAGAGGGATGGACAACACTAAAACCTATTGGATGAGACGTCTTAAAGAACCAAAAACCAAAGCAAAAAGTCCAGTTGCTTTGAAGGGAAGCTTCTGAGGAAGGAAGGAAGGAAGGAAGGAAGGAAGGAAGGAAGGAAGGAAGGGTTGGAAAACAAAAAAACATCGAAAATCTGGAAAAAAAAAAAAAAAAAAAACAGGGCAACGCTGTAACATTTAAAAAAATGTAAAAATGGTGAAAATAACAGCTAATTTCATTAAAATAATTTTATTTATTAGTTCATTTAAGTAAATACATTTATGGTCACACATTGTAAAAGAACAAATCGTTCATAGTTTTTCCCTGTTTCTATTTTTTTAAAGTCAACATCGAATACTTTTTTTCTGTGATTTTAGTAGATGTTATCCTTTGTATACATATTTTTCTTTCAAATAACAGTAAATAGATGTTAAATAAGTGGATTTCTTGATGATTTAATACAGTAAAAAATTGCATAATATTGCTGTTAAAAAGGAGAACAAATTACCATTTAAGAAATTACAGATTATTTACAGTTTTGGCCTGTTTTGTTTGTTTTTTCAATTCAAACATGTAAATCGATATTTTCTTGTGGGATTTCAGTACATACTATCTGTAATTTAACAGAACTGGGGAAATCTGTAAAAGAGCTAAACGATCTGTTTTTAATCTCGAACCTGTAGTAACTTCTACATATTTATTCAGCTATGAAATGTCCTGTTGTTAACTGTAAGAGAATGTGTTTTTATTGACTTTCTGTAGTCTTTAGAGAAAAGACTTTACAAAAGACAAAAAATAATTGTAATGCTGTCGTGTACAACTTATTAATGACAATAAATCTTCGAATTCTAACAATAATTGTTCCAAAAATTCTCCCCTCAGACCTCACACTTAATGAGCTCGTTCCAATGTTCTAATAAAACCAACATTGCTGCTAAAACACTTATAACTAAACCCAGAGATTGATGAATGAGCATCTGTTTGCAGAGATTCTGAGGTAAACTTTCAGAAGGATTACTGTAATTCAGCAGCAATAGTTGAAAAATGACTTAAGCGATGCAGAGGAGAAGAAGCAGGTGGTTAAAGTTCCTCTTACAGTCTTTAATGTGATGCTTGTGGTCTTGAGCTTGTATCCCAGAATGCACCTGCAGCCTGCTGAGCTTGAGTCATCCCCATTAGGGAGCCGACTCGGCGCTCTGTTAATTCACAGCAAGTTGGGAGGAACGGCTGAAGGTAAACAGGCAAAATAGACATTGATTAAACAGACGTGATGCAAAAATAAATATCCTGACAACTTATTTAGAGGAGGATTAATCATCAGCGGAGGAAATGATGCTGATGTGTCCTCTTAAATGATGTTTCAGGAAAAGTTCTGCCAGAAGTGAGAGCGTCTCGTTCAGCCCTGTGGCCCGAGGACCAGAATAACCCGAGCTAATTGGCTAACTGAGTTTGGTGTTTGTGCTGTCGTTATGAAACTCTGAATATCTCCGGAGTCGAGAGAAGACCAGCCGTATTGTTGGTGAGAACGGCAAGAACACGATCTACTGAGACGTTAGGAAGTCCAACAACAGCCAGAGGTATTGATCTCCAATGATATAAACACAAAAAGGCAACAAATCTTACATTCACTCACTGCAACCTGCAAGTATTCGACATTTTTTCCCCTCCAGACTTTGCCAGTTATTCGATTTTCAGAGCGGCTTTCAGTCATCTGGTCACTACATCTTTAAATTTCAGATCTCAATTAGGAAAGAAAACTTTTGGAGCAAAGTTTAGATTTCTAAGCGGAATGAACATTGACTTTTTAGGAAATTAATAACCAACAAGCCTTGAAAACCTGAAATAAAAACACACAATAATGCGTGGTCCGTGCATGCAGATCTGATCATTTGTGATGTGGGTTCGTGAAGCCCTGAGGGTAGAAAAATGTTTGGAGCCACTGGTTCAGAGCTGCCTTTAAGCCCTGCAGCAGCTCACAAACAATCTGAACAGCTTCAGACAGGCCCTGCATGCAAAGCACTCAGAGTGGTCGCAGTTAACAGGAATCAGGAGAGGTGCAGACAATCACACATCATTTGTACAAATGGACAGTTTTGAGCAAAGCTTTGAAATATTAATGTGCTGATGAGGCGGCTGGAGGCAGCCTTTAATCCAAGCCAATGCAAATGTACCCCAAGGTCACTAACATGGCATCGTGGCAGCCTCTGGCCAGGACAGACTGACTTGGAAAACGCCTGTGAAATGGGGTCTTTCGTATTCGGGCGGAATACAGCACAGACTGTATAATACAATAGCCTGGAGCCCACAGCTGGCTCATGGGGGAATTAGCCAGAGCCTGGGCCACATCAAAGTGTTAGAAGCACAATGTGTGCTTTTTTAAACAATCACCCCACTGACCTGTCACTTTCTCTGGCAATAGGATTCAGAAAGTAACCACAGGAATGTTGTTACAGAGGACAAGAGCGATAATGAGTGAGGGCTGTGTGTTTAGGGACTCCTCTTTACAACGCTGCCTTAATTTTCCTCATTATTTTCCGGAGGACAGGATGAGGATGGCCCTCACGGCTAAGCAGGCTTTGAGTCCGCGGAGTTAAAACAAAATTTTAACTTTAGCTGCGAGAGCTCCTGCACAGTTGCATAGCAACAGCAGCACCTATATTTTCTGCTTCTCTTTAGGTGATGTCAGCTATAACCGGAGCGGTCGGCTGGACACAAGAGCCGCTCAGCGTTAATAATTAAGCTCCGGTTGGCCCTGCAATGGAGCCCAGACAATTAGTAGGGCCGAAATGGTTCAGAACAGCCAATTCCGCGCCGCCGTTTGACTAACCCACTCCAGGAGAAACTTTCAGACAAAAACACACATTTCCCAGCAGTGTAAATCACTGAGCAGAGAAAACGCACACTTCACACAAACACCATCGCATCTGTTGCACAATCAAAAGTGACAATCAGGACTCAAAGCCAGTTTCATTTCCACAGAAACGCTGATATTTGCTACTCAACAGTGATCAAACGGGCTGAAATCAGCAGAGGCAAGCTTTGTACTTCCAGATAAAATAAATAAAAATCACTGGTCAGGGTTTTTCACCCATTTAATGTTTTATTTTTTCCCTCTACTGTGCAGCGGTGGTGGGGTAGCAGCAGCAGTCGGGCTAATTTCTCGTTTTTGTGTCGCTGTTCTGCTCCCAGTTAGCAGCAGGTTGTGTAATGATAAAAGCACTAATTGTACACAGCAGACCTCCATTATTCTCCACTGTTTTTGTTTCTGCACGACGAGCTCGCTACTATCAGTCGCTCTCCCCCAAACATGCTGCCTGCTGAGGAGGCCTTTCACTGCTGAACGAACACAAGCCTTCGTAGCGCTGGGCAGCTGAGACCTACAATACTCTGTTTAACCCTTTCTAGTCCGGCCTCAGCGCTCCAACATTCAGGAGCTTCACCCAGCAGATCTACCTCTTTACCGATCGGCCAAATCACTTTCCCTTCATCCGTCTCCCCCTAATGAACTCTCTTTCAAACCCTCTCTCCATTTTCAACTCCAGTCTGTCCTTCTGCTTTCGAATCTGCTGCACCCCAATTAGTGGAAATGGGATGCTCCTTTCTGTCGTGGCCCCAATTTGGGATTTAGACTGATAAGCAGAATGCTTCTTTACATAAAAACCTCGCCTGGCGCGGCGTTAATGAATTACCCTCCAACCTCTGCGTTTCATTAAACACGTTCTCACCGGATAATGAAATTCGCTGAAATCACAGGTGCCCCAGATACTGTATAGTTGTGTAAGGTCACGGTTTTACCTCGCTTTACTGCTAATGTGCCACAAAAAAGGTTCATAGACTGATCACTAAATGGTTCAGTCTCCATATGCTCTGCTCCACCTGCTTAACTTCAAGTTTTGTAGCATTAATGCACACAAAGAGACTCAAGAAGACCAAAAAGTCACGTTATCATAATGTGAAATAACTAAAAAAGGATCAGTTTGAACCAAAATACTTCAAATTTTGTAGTATTAATGCACACAAAGAGACTCATTAAGGCAACAGGCCATGTTACTGTAAGAAGAAATTACTAAAAAACATCAATTTGAACCAAAAGATTTCAAGTTTTGCAGTATTAATGCACACAAGTAGACTCAATAAAGCAAAAGGTCATGTTATATAAGACAAAATAACTAAAAATGCATCAGTTTGAACCAAAATGCTTCAAGTTTTGCAGCATTAATGCACACAAAGAGGCTCAATAAAACAAAAGGCCACATTCCTAGAAGAAGAAATAACTAAAAAACATCAACTTGAACCGAAAGATTTCAAGTTTTGTAGTGGTAATGCACACAAAGAGACTTAATGAGGCAAAAGGTCATGGTATTGTAAGAAGAAATGACTAAAAAACATCAGTCTGAACCAAAATACTTCAAGTTTTGCAGCATTAATGCACACAAAGCAACTCAAGAAGGCAAAATGTCACGTTACTATTAGAGGCAATAACTGAAAAAAAAACATCAGTTTAATCCAAAATACTTCAAGTTTTGTCGCATTGAGAGACTCAATAACACAAAAAATCATGTTCCTATAAGAAGAAATAAGTAAAAAACATCAGTTTGGACCAAAATACTTCGTTATTCAGACTGAAAACCATGGAAAAACATAATTTTACAATTTTACACAAAGTAGATTCGGAGGAATCCATCCGTGTTTTCTCTGCAGAGTAACTGATTGATTTAAAAGGTTTAAAATCAAACACAATCACACCAATTTCTACAAATCACTGAATCACATGAAGTCACAATGCTCTCATTTCTCTCCAACTCCTCATTTTCTCTGCTAACCTTCCAACACAACACAAACCGAGAATTCAACAGGGAGACGCAAAAAATTAAATAAAATGTACATTTAATTAGGGCTGTTAAGTGCACCATGAAATAAGAGGGCCATGTTTTGTAGCAGTGGCTGATATTTTCTGCTTTTGCTGGGAGTTTTATCTGCTGCTATTTTTAAGTACCCAAATGAAACTGGAACAAAAAAGGGAAAAGAAAGCTTTAAATTTGCTTTCCTGCATGTCACCTCCTTCTGTTGTGTTTTTTTCCCTCGCATTGAAATAAATTTTTCTTTTCCCACTAAATGGGTGACACTGTTTTCGAGGTCGGGCGGATCATGTTCGTAGTTTTTTTTTTAATATAGCACAAACAAAAAGCATTTCTGAGCTGCTATTCTATACACTGAAGGGCAGAGTTTCACTTTTTTTTCAATTAATTTGCTGCAAGATAAAAAGACTGATTGTACAAAAATGCTTGATATGCTTGATCACAAAAGGACTTCATCACTTTGGCTGCTGATTAAACCACTTCACATTCTAAATGTCATTCATTATATCTGTAAACTCCTCTGCACCTTCTTATGTCGTTTGCACATTTATGTATCACTCTTGTATATTCTGTAGATTTTTTCTATATTATTATTACTCTGCCAAGGAACAGCGGAATTATGTGACAATCGGCGTACCTTTGTCTGTCTGCCTGTCTGTTAGCAACTTTACTCAAAAACGGATTTGGATGAAATTTTCAGGGAAGGTCAGAAATGACACAAGGACCAAGTGATTAGATTTTGGCAGTGATGCAGCTTATAGTCTGGATCCACAGATTTGTAAAAGATTTCTGTATCATTACGAGATAGCAGCACAGCGTCACTGTAACTATGACAACAGGTGAACACTACGTCAGCTGCCTGCTGATGATCATGTGATTATGATCCTACTACAAATCCACCACTGCGGACTTATCGGGACTTATCTATCGGAAATGCTATAAGAAACAATTGATTAAATTGTGGGGGTGTTTCCAAGTCCCATCAATTCCCACCGCCTCCTACATATGTTGCCATGATTTCTGTCGATCAATAAATAATAAAGTGCATTTCAAAAAAAAAATGCTGCATTTCTGACAATGCCATATGGGGGAATGAGCAGCCTTGGCGGAGTACTGCTCTCTGAGTGCTTTTCTAGTGATCTTATGTTATTTTATTTTACCTTGACTACCATGGTGTTGTCTTATTGTTTGCCCCTTTATTGAATATCCATGCTGCTGTAACAACTTAATTTCCTTGCAGGGATTAATTAAGCACAGAACCGGAAAACAGTTAGCTTAGCATAAAAACTGAAAACGGGAAGAAACAGTTCGTTTGACAAATATCACCAATTAAAGATGGGGTAAGCAATTCTAATTAAATGCAACTTTTATGAATTTCAAAAATACCTTTCCTAAATCTGCTAGCCGTCCATTCTGTGTGCACTTTCTGTAAAAATTACAATTACATTGTTGGCTCAAACAACACTATTCTAGCAAACCAAAAATAATATTCTCGTGCACAGAGCAGCATCAATTCAGAGGATTTTTAAAACACCAGCCTCGTATTTATTGCAGTGGTTGGTTTGTGTGCAGCAGCAGCTTTGTAGATCTTTCCTGTCTGTTTCCAAGGGGAAATGTCAACCAAAAAGCCAGTTTAAGCACCGCCTGGCTCTGCTTCTTTGCTCATGGACACAGACCGAGACTCCCATCCAAGAGCAGTGTGATGAGTGGATTGTGCTAGAAGGCTTGTATGCACAGAAAGCTCATTGGAAGGCTGCTGCAGGCGTTGGCTTTGACTTTAAAAAACGGTGTCCGATAATGTCTCTGTGGTTCTCCAGGCTGGAAACAACTAACTCTTGCTAGTTTTGGATGCTGCTTGTGTGCTTGAAGCCGATCATTTGATGATATTTTATGCTATCTTTCTTTTGCTTCAGATGTAAGAGAGAGATTTCCATTTTCAGGCCATATACACCAGTTGTTCATGTTGTTGTCACGGCAATATGCACCAATGCATTCGGTTGCAGAGCCTTTAGAAGCTACACTGAATGGAGGGGTGTGTTTATTTGGCTGCAGAGTTCAAATATCAACATCTTTAATGCATTATAGCCCTGTTGGTTCAGTCTGCACAAAAGTTGGACGAAAGCTGAAGTGTTGAAAAGTTGCTCTGTACTGATTTTCTCACTTTAATTTGATTTTCTTTTTAGTTTTGAAACATAGCCAGGCTACTTCTGGCTACATTTCTAAAAGCAGAATCTTTAATACCAATATCAACCATCCTCCAAATTCTCTACAAGTTCATATTTTCCAAAATTCTGAACTATTCCTTTGACTTTCTTTCCCTAAACTCATCTCTACATTGCAGAAATTAGACATATGAAACATCTCGTAGCCAGCAGATGGACAGCAGACGCCCACTCCGTGGAGCTCAGCAGTGCTGCAGCTTGTTGGACGTCGACACGAAATCCTCTTTCAGCAGACGATGAGGCGTATTGACAGAAACTCAAGTTTTAGTCCTTTAAGACCATTTCCCCTCCTCTTATCCTCTTATTTGTTTTACTCTCACCCTCATCCTCTTGCTTGACCCTCCTCTTGTTTTCTCTCTCTCTCCTCATCCTTCCCATCTGAATAAATAAATGCAGAGACAGGCAGAGGAAGGAAGAAAACAAAAGCCAGAGAGAGAAGAAACTAGGACACTCCAACCTGGATGCATCGTCCAAAGCAATTTGCTCAGATGGAGAGCGAGGCAGAGAGGAGGAGGAAAACAAGGAGCTTAAGAGCATCTCTGCTAAAGAGGCGATGGCTTAGAGAAAACAAGCAAAATGGACTGACAAGCTGAGCCACTGAGAGGGATGGTGAGGGAGCGAGGGCAACGAGGGGAAGGGAAAGTGTTGGTAAAATGACAAAATGGACAGAGCGAGCTTGGAGCGAGACAGAGGCAACGCTGGAAAATTGGACCGCCGAGCGACAGAGAGACCGAGACCCCGGTTCACCTATTTACTGAGGAATTAAATGATTATTTAACACAGAAATACTTACAGGAAAACCTAAAGAAAACTGCTCTTAGCCTGAAAGGACTGGGGAGGATGCTTTTGTGGCTTCTATGAAAGATTTTTTGCAGGCACCTGGCAAATCCCCTTTAACATTTTGTTTCACAGTATGCTCTAATAATTTGCTCCTCTTTTCATTTGCACAAGAAAACATTCATGCCAGTCGGAAGCAGAGTCAGGCTACATTCACGCTAATATTTTCTCATTTTAAAATGCCTGTCCAGGCGAGTGTTTTAGCACCGTTTCAGAAATAATCTTAGAGCATAATAACACGCCTGAAAACCCATAATAAAGCCATTCATGTACTCTGAGCACCAGGGTAAACACGAGGCAGAGGGTTTGATGGTTCATTGTAGAAGATGCTATGGAGGAAGAACAACAGTAGTCAGACAAGAAGCTGCTAGCAGAGAAAACAAGGTCAGCAACACCTGTCATTCAGCATCATGTAGAATAAACCACTGTCTTCTGGAAAATATTCACAGCAGAGGTGCAGGACGAATCGGGGAACAAGACATAGTGGCAGTAACGCCCAATCAGAAACCCCACATTGTCTGCAAAAGTCTCTATTTCTGCCCATCCAGACTGAAACACAACCCCAGAGTTTTTAGGCTAAAACGGAGTCAGCAGCATCTCAAGAATCCTAAAACACTGCAGTAGTGTGGACGCTTGGTATAAATCTAGCTAAGATTAGGAGTTTTACAGTGAAAACGTATCAGTGTGGAAGTAGCTTTAGCCTTCTGCAACACATCAGGCTATTGCAAGCCATTTAGAAGAAAAGTAGCAGCAGTGTAAAGTGGAGATGTCTCAGACCAAACACAAGCATTTTTAACTGAACAGTCTATTGCACATTCTATATTTACATCTGCTGTCACCTAGAAATGTGAAGAAAGCTGCAAAAAAGACCCTTTAGTGAATCAGAGTTTAATTTGCATGTGAAAACTCACTTATTTTAGAGTTCGACATTTTTAATATCTCTGTCTGCTGTGTCATATATGGAGAGAGAAAAATGATGCATCGACTAACTTATAACTTCATTACAGTTAGACCCGAAGCAATAAGTCATTAGATGACAGAAAATTAATCGCCATTAATTTATCAAACAAAAACACCAAAACAGCTGCAGGTTCAGGCTTCAGTTGTGCTGCGTTTCTTTGTTTTCAATCTCTGTAAATTGAATACTTTTGGTTCTTGCACTGTTGGTCAAACAAGACAAACAAAACGAAGAAGAGGCCTGAGGCACTCAAGCAATTTTCAACATTTTCCGCAATTTTTAAACCAACAATCGAACAATTAATCAAGAGATTAATCTATAATGAGAATAATCATGGGCTACTGGCCTAATTACAAACACAAAGCATCCATCTGAGGCGGCTCCTATGAGGAGAGAAGCTGGCAGTCGGTTATCCATCAACATGAGGCGAGTGAACAGGAACGGAGTCAGAAAATGTCTTTTGAGCCGGTCACTGAGTCACATTATCACCACGGAGCACAGCGACACACCGAACCACTGACAGCTCCAAGCAATTTGCTTGACAAAGTGGAGGGGACGGAGACAGACATCTGGGATCAGGAATGTCAACGTAAAGTTGTCAAACTTAGCGAGAGACGACAAGTAATTCTGACCTGCTGCTGCCGCTCCATCGAGGCCTCGCGAGGTGCAGCAAGGAGCAGAATTGGGTGTCTCGACAATAACACGCTACGCCAGATAACAGAATAAATTGTCGGTCCCAAAGCTCATTTTTATTCCTCACAGCCCATATCAGGCCATTAGTGAATGAACTGATACCAGAGTGACAGCACCTCCACAAGCCACCATCAGCTGAGCCCAAACTGGTGCAAAATACTTCAAAAATACATCACATTTTTACATTTCATTGCTGAAAATCCTGAGCTGCACTGATGAAGAGGAGCAGAGGTCAGATCCTGATACATAAACAGAGCATACCATGCTGGAAGATGCTGTTAAGTGGCTTTCAACCTAATGACTTGCGTGTAGCTTTTGGGGCGCTTTAGCAGAGTCAAGGTTAAAACAGTTTTTCATAAACAATTCATTAAGAGCGCAGTAAAGAGCACTATGAGACATCACACACACTCAGGGAAGCAGACAGTCGAAGCCGTGAGGCCGGATCAGGTGCAGCTCAGAGAGGAAGAGCTTTGTCCTCCTGCAGAAAGAGGCTGAAAGAGAAGCAGGGAGGGCCGGTGGAATGTCAATGGACACGCCCTCGTCACCTGCTAATGATGCAATCAGCTGGAGACGGACAGTGAGTGATGCTAGTCTGAAATACTTGATGCTAAAAAGTCGACTGCACTGTTAAAAAAAAAGAAATGGTGAAAATCTGACAGCAAAAGTGCCAGAAAAAAAAAATATGTTGGGGGGGGAATGGTGGAATACTGTAACCTTTAAAAACTGTATTTAAAAAAACCTAACAAAAACAAATAAATTTTGAAATAATTTAGAATAATGAGCTTTTTTAAAATTGATTTAAATACAATAAAATGTTGAATTACCATTTGTAAAAAAAAAAAAAAAATACAGACTTTGATGTGGACATTATTTACAGTTTAGGTTGTCTCTTCAGGTAAATTAATACATTTTACTTCAGTTTTGCAAGATATAATTTAAATATTATTTTTATAAATAACAGCAAATATATGTTACATAATGATACTTTTAATAGAATTAAATATAATAAAAAGTTTTTTAAAAATGTGGCATTTTACAGTCATATGTTGTAAAATAACAAATTCCCATTTATACATACAGTAAAATAATATATGTTTTATTTTGGCCTGCTTTTTTCATGGTTGACATAGTTTATAGGGACAAAAAAAGTGAATTTATTTATTTTTTTCTTTAAAATAAAGCAAATGCTTTAAGAAAAATACATTTTCTAGCTGAATAAAATTTATTTTTATTTTTATATATATATATATATATATATATATATATATATATATATATATATATATATATATATATATATATATATATATATATATGGCCTGTTACTTTCATGGTTGACATAGTTGACAGGGACAAAAAGAAGTCTAAAAATGATTTACCATTTTTCAATCATTAATTTCTATATTTCTTACTTCAAATAAAGTAAATATTTGTAAGAAAAATATATTTTTAGCTGAATAAATACAATAATTTTACAGTAATACAGTGGAATTTTGTGGTCACATGTTGTAAAAAAGAAACTACCATTTATAATACAGTTAATATTTAAATTAATACCTTTTTCTGTTTTTTTTATTATCTGTAATAACCAATAAAATCTGGAAAATAAAAACACAAAAAATATTTGCAATTTTCCAAACCTTAATATACATAAATTTTCTTGGCAAATATGTGTAAAATAATGATTTTTAGCGGATCTAAATACACTACGACTGTGTAATTTTAAAACCGCACATGTAAAAGAACAGATTCCTTTTATAGTTAACATTTAAATTCAGACTTTTTTTTTAATGATTTAACCAGTTTTACAGTCACAGTCTATAAAATAACAGCAAATTATTTTAAAAGAACTGTAAAAAAAAAAAAAAATTTAGAGTGTGAATATACAGCAAGAGGCTCACTTTATAAGGCACTTCATGAGAACAGTTTCTTCAAAATCCATCAAGAATGTGACGCATGAACGAATTCACAATAGAAGTCTGAAATATAGTCGGTTGGCAATGAAATGCAGGGTGGGAGGGAAAGAAAGAAAAAAGATGAAGTGCAGAAGCGGCTGCATAAGGAGGAAGAGAATCCAGACAGGAAGATGAAATGGAATTAAGGAGTGAAAGGACGGGACAAAAGGGGAAAGATGAAAGGATGAACTGTGGCTGGGATGGACGAGGTGAGAGGGGATGAAGACGAGATGGAAGAGGAGATTGAAAAGAGGGAATAAGTGAAAAACAGGTTAACTCTGGAGGGTCAGGAGGGAGTGCAGACGGGTGGGAATAGAGTGGAGAGAAAAAGGCAAAGATGAAGCCGACCGAGGGAGGGAGACAATGAGGGAGATGAAAACACACAGAGAAGGGTAGAGGAGAAGGAAGAGAGAAAACAGCGACATGAGGAGAAGGAGGATGATGGGGGGGCGGCTGCTCCTCAGAGAGAGGCCATTAATAATCCATAGAGCCTTAAGTACTCCTATTGAGGGAGAAAATCGCTCCTGTGAGCCTGAAAGCAGCCACAATGCTCAGCCTCTCGCCTCCCTTTCTTCCCCCTCATTCCCTCTTTAAACATGGCGTCTTCTGTTTGCTGTGTGTTTTGTGGCACAACTTGTTA
Source organism: Amphiprion ocellaris (assembly GCF_022539595.1). Taxonomy (NCBI): domain Eukaryota; kingdom Metazoa; phylum Chordata; class Actinopteri; family Pomacentridae; genus Amphiprion; species Amphiprion ocellaris. The sequence continues at coordinate 28,696,655 of NC_072780.1, read as the reverse complement.
TAGAGTCGCACGGCTGCTTCAAAAGTGACAGTAAATCTCTCCAAAGGCTCCTGAACTCTGTGCAAACAACAGTGATCCGGCAGGTTTGGCTGCAAGTCGCACGGAAAGATAATAAAAGCTAAATAAAACCCACAGTTATCGCTTTGTTGGTGGCAGGGTGTGTGATGAAACGCGAGCAGAGATGTATCAAAGCTGCCACACCCTCCATTTTTTCTTTTGCTATATTTAGAAGCACACTATTGGCTCACTGCATCGTCACATCCCGCGTTAAAAAGATTATTAAAAGCTTCCAGTGCCACCCGCCCAGCAGATGTATCATCCTAATGTCCTGTTAATTCCAAAATTATTCATAGACAGTCATTACTTGTTTGACCAGTAGGTTATTTCTGACTGAATGACGTAAACAAGTGACAAATAAGTGACAAAAGTTGGTAGAAAACAGTGTTAAAATACTGAATGATACTTTTTTTGACACTTTTAATAAAAAAGGCCCAATTTGACTTCCAAGGTGAATTTTTTGAGGGGGTTGGACATTTTTCGAATGTTTACCTTTAGAAAAGTTAGAATCCTGTTTGGAAAAACTCACAAACAAACAAAAAACTATTATTTAATCTAATTATTTTTTGGAATACACAAAAATATCAATATTCTTATGAAAATAGACAATGAATTTACATATCAAAAAGATCGATGAGATATCCAAGATTTTAATTTTACATGTAAAAACTCAAAATATACTTTACACGATCTAAAATTAACATTTTATGATTGCAATTATGTTTTCTTAAAGGTAAATCCATTAATTTTACAAGTGAAAATTAACATTACAGATCTTTATTTGCCTTTATTTCAGAACTAAAACAAAAAATAAAAAATCAACTTGACAATGTGATGGGATGTGTGGCATTTTTGAGTTTCAGGGAGAATATATATATATATGTATATATATATATATATATATATATATATATATATAAAAACTTTTGTGTCGATTTTTTTCTGATGCAAGTTCTCTAGTCAGTTAGTGAATATACCTCATATCTACAAAATTTTTATATATATATATATATATATATATATATATATATATATATATATAAAAAACTTTTGTGTCGATTTTTTTCTGATGCAAGTTCTCTAGTCAGTTATTAGTCCATATACCTCATATCTACAAATATAATCTATGAATTTACACATCGAGTGTGAAATAACATAAAAAATAAGCTCAATACTGCAAATTAATGCATCGGTTTCCTCAATTTAAAAAAACAAACTCTGAATCAAAGAGTACAGGTTGTTTTAATGTCAGCTAATCTTATCAAGGTTTAACACCTTCATTTGAGGACAAAAACTAAAAGAAGTCCACTTGATAAAGTGGCAGGATGTGTTCGTTAAACAGCCAGCCTGTCCAAAATTATTCATAGTACGCCTGCTGCAAACCTTGACGAAATTGCAAGCTTCTATGTCATCCCTGGTCATTTCTACCACATTTTAGAACATTTTAGTCAGTTATTAGTCGATTTGCACACACATTTATTTTACATTTGCAAAAACAGACTATGAATTTACATGTCTAATGCAAAATAACACAAAAAAAAAAAAAAAACAGGGTCGCTGATGCAGATGAGGTGCATCAGTTTCCTCAATGTCAAAACCTAAAGTGTAAACTGAGGAGCTCTGGATGGTTTTAATGTCAGCTACATTAACCAGATTTCATGCCTTTATCTGGGGACAAAGTCAAACAGATTGCATTTTAATACACGATAAATGGAGAACAGTTGATGCAGTTAGTTCTCTTGTGAGATATTAGTTGATTGCAAGTTGTGGCTAAAACCAAACATCCATATCTGAGGGTTTTCAAGTGCCAATGGCCACAGTGCAAAATAGAATTAACAAGCACAAACAGTTCCACATTGAAAAATCTCCAAGGGCTGGTAGGAAACCAAAACTGACCCCTGAACTGGACAACTGGCTGGAGTCCAAGAAGAATTTGCAAAATCTGAGCAGTTCTGGTATCAGCATCTCAATCAGACACTGAACAAGGCTGGTGTCCATGGACCAAAACCAAAGAGGACTCCAAGAAACAATCACTAAATCTTGTTTAGCCTTTTGCAAACGCTCTGGACAAAGAAGAAAGCGTTTGTTTATCAATTCTGTTGTCTGAGGAGATGAAAATGGAAAAAAAAAACAAGAACATCATCCCCACAGTCTAGTATGTTGGTAGAAATGCGAAGCTTTACAGGCGATTTTCAGGAAACCTGGTTAAGTGAATGGTAACATGAGGAACATTAACATTCTGGAGGAAAACAAAAGAAAATCTGCAGAGAAACTTGGCTTTGGGCAGAGCTGGACGTTCAACAAGACAATGAAACTTTATTCTCAGCCTCGGAAACATCAGTCGTCAGTAAAGAGCATTCCTTTCTGTCCAGACCTTTCTCAGTTTCAGAGTTTTGCATACACGGCTTGTAGCAGCATCACATTATGAGAATTTGGTCCCAGATTTCCTGGCAGAATGTTGACGCCGGCTCATGTCAGTTGCCAAAACTCTAAACTGGTCCGTTAGTCAATCAGCATTCTGGCTTCCTCTCCAGAGTTTGGCCCATTTCTGCCTCTTTTTCATCCCTCTTTCCTCTCACACTGGTTTCTCTCTTATTGTTTCATTGTCTCTCTATTTCATCACGCAGACAAACGGGCCAAAGAGAAACAAAAGTAAAGACAAGAACAATGGGCCAGGATTGAGATAAACGATGGAGATAAACAGATTTTTAAGTGAAGTTTAAAAGAAAACATATTTGACAAAATTACAAGTTTTTTTTACGTGAGATTATATAATAAAATGTTGTCTCATTATACAACTACATTTATTTGTAATTTCATTGTTTTCATGCATGTAAATAGTCTTTATTAAATATTTAAAAGCCATAAAAATAGACCCTATGTAGAATTATAGCTAGAAACTGTGAAAATTGACAGATTTTTATCATTTTTCTTTCCTCTTGCATTGATTTCTCTCTTATTGTTTCATTGTCTCTATTTCATCGCACAGACAAACGGGCCAAAGAGTCTGGGAGAAACAAAAGTAGGAAGACAAGAACAATGGCCCAGGATTAAGATAAACGATGGAGATAAACGGGAAAAACTGGTGAGTGAGAAGGAGGAGGTAAGAGATTAAATCAAAAGATAATCTCTGTAAATGGTGCAAAAAATAAAATGCTGATTACTTTCCTCAGTGTCAAAAATTAAACTCTGGACAGGTTGTTGTTGTGCTTTAATGTCAGCTAGTGCTGGGAGACGAAAACAACAAAAAATGCACTTGGTAATGTGACAATTTTAAGCTTTAGGGTGATTTTACAGAGTTGTTTTTTTTTTTAAACTGTTTTTAGTCGTAAAAGTCTCACTGTGTCAACATGTCGTGCTGCTTGTCCAGGAGTTTAAATTCCAGGTGTGTCTGGAATAAAAGAAAAGATGTGCGCATTCAAAACAAGGAGCTCCACCCAAGTCAACAACTAAACAATCAGAGGATTAATAGCCGTCAGCTGGACCAACAGGTTCGAAGACGAAATCAAGAAAGTGACTGAAACCAGCTCGATGCTGTAACGCTGGATTTCCATCCTTATTGTAATTCACATAAAGGCCAAGAGATGAATCCAGACAGAGAACACGGAGGAAAGATTCACGTAAAGTCATCGCTCTGCATGTCTCCCACTGGTGACTGTGATGAATTAATAAAACCACTGACCGACCGACCGACAGACGGAGACAGAAGAGAGAAGACAGATAGAGCAAAAGACGAGAAAATTAATGAGTGAGATGACAGGGAGGAGACGGAACGAGGCAGAGGGAAAAAAAGGAGAGGAAGGGTGAAAATGAAAGTGGAAAGGAAGAGCAGAGGGCCGGCAGACGGAAGACAGAGAGATAAAACCCAGGGGAAGAGGAAATTAATGAGGGAAGAAGGGGAAATATGTGGAGGAAGAAGTGGAGTACGAGAAAAGGGCTGAGAGTGAGAGAATCGATGGAATATAAAGGTGGAGAAACAAGGGCTGTGGAGAGAAATGTGAGGAGAAGAGGGGAGTAAACAGGATCAAAAGGCAGACAGATTCTCTGGGAGGAAGAGCAAGAGAGGGGGACATGGAAAAGAGGAAGCGGATGTGAAAAAACAGAAGAATGGCATCAACAATGAGGAGGAACAGAGTCAGGGTCCAGGCGTTGCCCAGGACGACGCCATTGTCTGGGTGAGGCCGAAGTCAAAACTCAGAAGGAAGAGTTTCCTTCTCCATCTGGACTCCCTCCATCCATCTGCCCTCCATCCTTCCACCCTCCATCCTTACACCTTCCATCATCCATCCATCCATCCTTACACCTTCCACTCGCCATCCTTCTGCCATCCATCCTTCAACCCTCTATCCTTCCACCCTCCATCCCTTCATCCTTTGCCCCTCCATCTTCCCACCCTCCATCCTTCTCTCCTCCATCCTTACACCCTTCATCCTTCCATCCTTCTCCCCTCCATCCTTCCATCCTTGACTTTCCATCCATCTCCACTCCATTCTTCCATCCTCGACCCCTCCATCCTTACACCTTCCACCCTCCATCCATCCATCCTTACACCTTCCATCCTCCATCCATCCATCCTTACACCTTCCACTCTCCATCCTTCTGCCATCCATCCTTCCACCCTCCATCCTTCCACCCTCCATCCTTCAGCCATCCATGCTTAAATCCTCCATTGTTCATCCCTCCATGATTTCAATCTCCATCCATCTCCCCTCCATCTTTCACCCTCCATCCTTCCATCCTTCACTCCTACATCCTGCCCCCCTCCATCCTTCCATCCTTCACCCCTCCATCCTTCCATCCTTCACTCCTACATCCTGCCCCCCTCCATCCTTCCATCCTTCACCCCTCCATCCTTCCATCCTTCACTCCTACATCCTGCCCCCCTCCATCCTTCCATCCTTCATCCCTCCATCCTTCCATCCTTCACTCCTACATCCTGCCACCCTCCATCCTTCACCCCTCCATCCTTCCATCCTTCACTTTCCATCCATCTCCACTCCATCCTTCCATCCTTCACCCCTCCATCCTTCCATCCTTCACTCCTACATCCTGCCCACCTCCATCCTTCCATCCTTCACCCCTCCATCCTTCCATCCTTCACTCCTACATCCTGCCCCCCTCCATCCTTCCATCCTTCACCCCTCCATCCTTCCATCCTTCACTCCTACATCCTGCCCCCCTCCATCCTTCCATCCTTCACCCCTCCATCCTTCCATCCTTCACTCCTACATCCTGCCCACCTCCATCCTTCCATCCTTCACCCCTCCATCCTTCCATCTTTCTCCCCTCCATCCTTCCACCCTCCACAATCATAAAAGTGTTATTTTACATTGGTTTTTAGGTGTATTACTGTTTTTGCTGTTATTTTACAGTGTAAATCTGCAAGGCGCAGGTTTCATGATTTGCTGAGTATTTACACAGATTTAGGTGTTACTGAAATGAATCTTTACATACAGTTTCAGTTTAGGAGAAAGAAAATGTCATGGTAGATTCCTGTGCTGTCAGGTGTGTTCTGTATGCGACTTCTCAGATATGATGACTGTCTCATCAGATGAGCCTCTCACAGACTTGGATCTTAAGAGTTTCGGAGTCGTGTCAGCCGCTGGAGCCGTTTCTGACAACCTCGAGTCAAACCCTCGGGCCTGGAGGTTCTGTTCAAACTAAATCTCTACTTCTTTTTTTATTTCAAAGAAAAGTAAGTCGAGCTGAACAATTTTCAGTTCTCTGAATACTAACCATTAATAGTTCAATATTTTTCTTCCAAAGCGGGTAATGGAGCTCTTTTACCAACCTGATCGTTTCAAAACATGAGCCGGACTGGCTGCTCAGACTACAGCTGCCACGTGTTACAAAAATAATACAAGGGACTTTAAAAAAAAGAACACCCACAAGGACGAGTGTGAGACTCCAAACACTGCAATGAGGGTTGTATTGTTAGGAGAGAGGATTTTACTGCTGTGGCAAGAAAAAAAGTTGAGTTTAATCTTGACAATCATGAAGTAGAAATACGACATTTGAGCGATTTTTCTGGACTGTGGGTTTGCGTGCAGCTTTGTCCTGGATGCTCCTGCACTGTATTCTGGCAAAAATTGAGTTTTCAGCCGGAGTTTTCTACATTAGCGCACCTTGCTTCAGCATAGGGCCTCCAGCGAATGCATGGAGGGGGCGGCATGTTTTATCCAGGGCTAATGTGAGCCTGAACATGGCCTCGTGGTAAAATATTCAAATGCAGGGCTTTACGAGGTCAGCTTAGCGAGATCTCTTTTTATTATTTCATCAAATTCCCAAATTACACCCTCATATCTGTGACCAACGGCTGGCAGGATCCAACAAAACTACGTTTCAGTGTTTGCTTTGCATCATATTTCCACTCCTGTCGATAGTTTTTGCAGACTTCTCATCTCAAAGAATTATCATCTTCATCGTGCACATGACTTCAGCGTCACTGACCTATATTTCTGCCGGTGGGTTGAAAACATACTGCACCATCCGCTGCCAGTTTTTTTTCTAGTCTTTCTCCTTCTGCATCGACTGTTGGCCAAGTTGTGACTCAGCAGCTTTAAGTCAGGAAACAAACTGGAAGTTAACCAGGCATGAAAAGGCCGATCGTTTACTTGACCTCCAACTCCTACAGATTTTCTAATTGTGTTCCTGGTCAGCAGCACATTCAGACGTGTTTGATACAATCGTTTACTCTCTGACTCGTCAGTGCCACGGTCTGATCGCTATTTTAACTGGCATTAATGCAGCGCTGTGTGTTCCAGCTTCAGCCAGGACGTCAGCCAACACGCAGTTCAGAAGCCCAGATAAATGTTTATATTAAACTTTCAATACAACAGCATCTCAACTATGGACTCAGAAAACCCCATGGAGTTGTTTTGTATATATAAACTGAATAATTTGCTGTTATTTCACAGGTTTTCCCCGTTTTGTGAACTTGCAGATGGTTAAAAAAGCATTAATATACATGTAAACTACAAAAGAAACAGACAAAAACTGTAAATAAGATCCACATCAAAAATCTGAAGTTTTACAAATGATAATTCATGCTTTTCCCATGTTTGTCCAAAACAATTACTATTTTTAACTATACTTTAAACAGCAAACACTGCACATAATGCCCACAACTAGTTGCAAATAGTAATTTGTTGGTTTGAAAATGTGTGACCAAAAAATTCAAGTGTAAATACATTTAAATGTAAAAAAAAACCCAAAACATTATTTAACAGATATCTGTTCCTATTTTCATCATTAACATATCTTTTTTACACTATTTTCTGACAAACTGTACATGCTATGAAAAAAATGAGTAGATTATTGCATTTTAAAACTGTATTATTGGTTTTGCAGTAGTATTTTTGACATTTTTTACAAGACTTTTGAAGTTTTTTTTCCACAGTTTTTTTTTACATCTGCAGACCTATGATGCATGCAACTAATAGATGTTTTTGTTGCTTTTTTTAAAAAAATAATGTAGGGAATTCATGCAGTATATGATCAATTTGGAGCTTCATCAATGCAATTAAAAAGAAAATACGAGTCCTTGTGTCCCTGCTCTAATAAAACGCTTCATCACTTCACTTTTTCATTTCACATACACATAAACCCTGAAAGAAACAGACCGAAACTGTGAATACGATCCATATCAAAAATGTGTATTTCTATAAATGATAATTCATTCTTTCCCATGTTTGACCAAGAAAATTACTATGTTTTTAATTGCATTTTAAACAGCAAAAAGTGCATATTTTTAACTGTTAACCAAAAACTGCATATAATGTCCACAACCAAAATCTGTATAGACTGCAATGTTTACACAGTTTTAATATATTTAAATCAGTAAAAGATTTTATTATTTTGCAGATATTAGGCATATATATTATGCAGTATTTTTCCCATTAGCATTATGGAATTCCATCACTTTCTGAAAACATTTAAATTAAGCGTAGATTATTGCTATTTGAAACTGAATCATTAGTTTTACAGAAATATTTCTGACATTTTTTGCAGTTTTTTTCACAGATTTTTTTTAACAGTGTGCAGACATGTGTGATCCATGCAACTGACAAATATTTTTGTTGCTATTTTTAGAAAATAATGCATGAAACTCATTCAATACATGATCAATTTGGAACTTCATCGATGCAATTAAGAAAGAAAAATACAAAAAAAACTTTAAATTCTGAGACCTGACAAAGTTTACAGGCAAGCAGAAGGAGTTGCAATAGTCTTTTTTTATTGTGTCCCTGTTGTAATAAAATGCTTCATCACTTCAGTTTCATTTCTTCCCAATAAAGACAGAAATGTCAAGTCAGATGAATTTCACAACCTGAAAAAAAAAGCGTACAGTGCATCCAATAAGCTGCTGAATGCCACATTAGCACCCTGCTATACGGCTTCAGCCATTCACAGGAAATAACGCCTCTAATGGTGCCAGCGGATCATCAACCCACTGAGCTGCACAGCTTCATGCCCACATTAACTGCAGCCACCGAACGGCCACACAGTTTAGGAAATAACACTAATCTGAGAATTCCGTCGCGTCATGTTGACAACTCAATATGAGTCTTCAGGTCTCCTGCCTTTATTCTCCCCCTCAATCACTTCCATAGCTCTCCCTTTTTCCCCCCTGCAGCTTCCAGAAAAACAACAAAAAAAGGGAAACAACACTGGCAGCGGTCGCTGTCAAGCTCACATCCAGCCACGACAAACACAGCGAGGCCGAGCGCATGGCAAGGCATGCAGGCGAAAGAAAACTACAGAGGAAACTGTGGGAAAAAGCAAGATGGAGGCCTGTGCAGGGTGAATGGAGAGGTTGAGGGGGGAGGCGGGTGAGGTCCCTCTCCCTCGCCCTCCCCTCATATCAATCCCCTCTAAAACATGCACCGATGCTCTCCGCACACAGCAGCAATGTGCAGCCGCACGATAAAGCGGCTCGGCGGGACGGACAAGCTGCACACACAGAGAGCAAACGCACACACATCCACCGATACGTATCTGTTTATCTTTACACGCTGTTTTCATTCTGCAAGTCACTGCTCTCCTCCCCCTCCCTCCTCTGCACTCTGGAGATTCTGGATGGGGCGACTCCAGAGGCATGATGGGAGTTCTGGTTGAGCTCTCAGCAGCCTGACGACCTGACCGCGACATCATCGTGTTCGTTTAAAAAGTCTGTCATGATTTTTTACTTCGATGTTAGCGATGAATGTGCATAAAGGATACATCAGCTCCTTTTCACATTTGCCTACGAGCTCAGGAGACCCGGTCACACATGAATTACTATCAGCTGCCGCCCACATCCACTCTCTAATCCACTCGGTGCGCATGCCTGACCCACATGTGACCCGCCGTGACCCCTATTTGCTTTATATCGCCACCTCGCTCTTTTAAATCTTCAAGACCGACTCCGAAAAGCAGACCCGGCTCCCATAAATCCTCCCTGAAAAGGACCAAATGTCAATGAAGTGCTACTTAAGAGTGTATGAAGGGGTTGCCCACGCCGAATCCCTCAACTAAATAGCGACAGAGAGACGGAGCTCCATCACAGCCCACGACCGACCTCGCTGATGAAGTGCGAGTTGCGTCGTCGCCGCTCAGCGCCGCCGAGGTGAAGCGGGCGTATGAAGCGGAGGAAAATGGCAGCAGAGCGAGGTATGAAGTGTACAGTGTCACGAGGCATTTTTCACCAACGAGACCCCTCCGCCCGAGACAAGTCTCGTCTTTTGATGTAGTGCAGCGCCACAGAAACCCCTACGCGGTCTCCCCGCCGCTGGATGGATTCATCTATCATTCCCTGAAACAGGGAGGAACACCATTGTAGAGCAGCCTCAGGTGCCACACATGCAGCCAGGTAGCATTTTTCAAGAGGCAGTTGGTGGTTAAAATGGCTGTTAGAAACATACAAGTCTGAAATGACACAAACATCTTGTGTCTCAGATGTTTCAGCCGCTGTTTGTAGCAAGTTTGGTTGAATAAAGTCTGCATTTTTGCTATATACACTTTGCATTTAGAGATCACTGACTATTTTTGTTGCAAATTTGCAATGACATTAAAGAAATTCCTGTTTTTTTTTCAATACTATAGCTTACTAGCGATTGTAAAAACAATACCTACATTTTTTCTTGTCGGCGCTGCTCTGTTTGACTCGCACTCCAGGAGTTTCAAACCAGATTTTGGAATCAGGTTGCACATTTGGAGAATTTGCACATCTATCTCTGTCTCTAATCTCAAACAATATTTGTTGAGTGTTGGAAGAATTTTGGTTAAAACGGTTATCAAGAACGTACAAACTGCCACACAGTCTGAAATGACAGAAACATCTTGTGTCTCACATGTTTTAGCCGTTGTTTGCAGCACATTTGTTGAAAAAACTCAGCATTTTTGCTATATGCACATTGTATTTAGAGATGATCGACTATTTTTGTTGCAAGTTTGCAGTGACAGTAAAGAATGACAATAAGATAAAAATTCTGATTGAAAAAGTCAACATGTAGCTAAATCTGAAATAGTAAAATTTCCAAAAATACCTATATTTTTACTTTGTGACTCACATGCCAGAGTTTTTACATCTTAATAGATTTTGAAATCGTGTTGCACATGAGGAAAAACTGCACAGATATTCTTGTCTCTAATTTCAACCACACAATAAAATATGTTGCATGTTGGTTGAACTTTGGTTAAAATGACTATTAGAAACATACACTGCCACAGAGTCTGACATAACAGAAACATCTTGTGTTTCACATGTTGTAGCAACTGTCTGTAGCAGGTTTTAGTAGGAAAAGTCAACATATAGCTAATTCTGACAAACTAAATTTCAAAAAATACTGGAATTTTTTTGGTTTTTATTTGACCAGGCTCACTCTACAGGAGTTATAAATTCCTAACATATTTTGAAATCGGGTTGCGCATGAGGGAAAACTGCACAGAAATCTCTAATCTCAGACATGCACACACTACAAGACTTGAAAATAACAATGCATGCTGTTAGGATATTAATGAGATTATCATGGCAGAGGGAGCCACCTGGGAGGAGAGTGGAGCGTCACAGGGAAATAGATGGAAACAGACTGGAGACTGTGGTGCAACAACTAGCTGTAACGCTAAAAAGACTGTGCAGTCAGAAAAAAAAAGACAATTTTGAATTAGACGAGGTCAGCACAAGTTGTCTGTTTTTCAGAGAACAGTTTTAATATCTGTAGTTTCCCAATGTGACCCTGATGAGTCTGCAAGCTATTTGTGAGGCTTGAACTTGGATCTGTAAACTCCTCACAATATTAAATAAGCCAAATTGTAAATCAGTGTACATTAAGATCATGGAATAGATTTCTTTCGGGATAAATTAGCCTGAAACTCTAGCAGTATGAGCTGGACTACAAAGACCACAGGCCCAGCTTCCACTTTGTCTTGTCGAGACACATCCTGCTTCTATAAAACCCAAAGGGAAGGTCACATCTTTAAACACGTGATGCTACAACATGCTAAATCCACATCATTATCAGCTGCCTGTAAATGTCAGCGCAGTGTTTATGATCACATGAATAGTGCAAGATATACAGGATATATATATGGAGCTAATCTAGCTGTAGATAGACTGGACTCTAAGGAGGATTAAAATATATACAGAAGGGATCATATTAAGCTTTTAAAGTCTGAATGTCATGTAAACATTGACCTTTATTCTATTGATAACAAACCAGCAGGGTTTCTTTTAAAACAGCGTTGGAGGAGTCAAACTGCACAAAGAATTTCCAACAGTAGGAGACAAAAAAGCTCAGCAGGAAGTTCTTTGAATTTTGCAACATGACCACAGAGAACAGACAACAGAGAATATTATTGTAGCTCCACAGCAGCATCGCAGTCATAGTACAGATGACGGTGAAGTCACTGAATGCAGCTGTAGTTTTACTCTTCTTTACCAACAAATTCTACAGGAACTTCTAGTGAAAGTGATGCAACCAGTAGTCAGTAGTTTACCAAAAAACTAAAGTCAAATTATTTTGCAGTGTACAAACTTTTCAGACTTTTCCTCAAAAAATCTCACCTAAATAAATTATATTTTCATTTCAATGCCTCATCCTGATAGTTAAAAGACACTCCATTAGAATTAGTGACAAATGTCGTATTTCAAGGCTACACTGTAAAAAATTAAACTTTTAAAGTTTTAACTATATTTTTTCAAAAAATCTGAACTTTTATAATTCTTTGTTCTTTTACAATGCATAACTATAGCATTTTTTTTACTTATTGTATTTAAATCAGAAAAAAAAAATATATAGTATTAATATTTCCCATTATCTGAAGGAAAAATATATGCATTAAAGAATAAAAAATTATAATAAATAATAAATATTTTTTTATTTTACAGATGGTCCCTGTTTTATTGATTACAAATTGTCTGGAAAAATGCCCTAAAAAGTGTTCAGTCATTTAATTGCCAGCTCGAATAAAAACAACAAACAAACAAAAATGGACAAAATTGAACATAATGTCCATATCCAAAATCTGAATTTGTACAAATTCATTCTTTTGCAATGTGTTACTGGATTTAAATCATATAAAAATAAAATTTTACTAATATTTGCTGTTTGTTTCACAGTTTTTGAACATCACTGTTTTTTGATGTCATTTTTCTGGGACCCTTGTTGTCAGATTTTCACCTTTTTTTTGTTTACAGTGTAGAGTTTGGCACAGTCACAGCCTTGCCAGTAACCAAAACAAGTGCAGACTTTTTTAATTATCAAGTCTGTAGAAGCTGAGTTCTGCTCTTTCTTCTATAACGACACTGGATGATTAAGGAGGATAATAATTTGCAGATTTGAGCTAACAATGACGAGCGTAATGCTGCTTATATGCAGAATGTTGTGCACTAAGACGCTTTGAGTTCAACTGTTCTTTTCTGAACATTTTGTCAAGAAAAAAACATCAAAGTTGCACTCTTCCAGTCGACGTTAATTTAAGAAGTTTACTTCCAAAATGGATCATTATTTTCACCCATTCCTGTAGGTAATATGGTGCAGGACGGATAAAGCAAACTAAGGCTGAATTCATGACTTTTAAGAGGCAAAAACTGAATGAAACGTGACCACGAACTGCCCATGAATGGGTAAATACCAGCTATTCATTGGCCTCGGAGGCCGATTGTTTCCTAGTTAGTATCTTGACGTGGCAGCAGTTCCTCTACAAAGAGAAAAGGTTATGACTCATAATCATGTTTGTCCTTCATTGTGGCACCGGCAGGAAGAACTCTACTGGGTGTTTATAATCTGCTAGCTGGAGGAAAAGGTCACAAACATAGAGGCCTCGAAATGCAAAGCAGAAACAATCATAGTGGAGTAACGACGGATTCCTCGCTGACACAAAGCCCAGAGAAGCATTTAGCCTTGGCTAGCCACTGCAGAGCCGCGCCTTTATTACCTTCCTTACTTCCATTCATTGCAGAGGCAATTTAAATATCGTTCACATCTTTCTCCGTCTCCGTTTCTGTCTGTCCTTACCATTACCTCGTGTTTTTCACTTCTGAGATGTTTTCTGTGCTCCGCAGTGAATTAAAAAAAGTAGTTCAGCTTCCTGGCCGAAAGGACCAGACTTAGCGTGAACAATGAACTGTTGTGGTAAAACTCGTCGCTACAAGGAATCATCATTTCCCTGTTAATAGATGTTGCCTCGTCGCCGACAACACGACAGAACAACAATAACGGCATCCAGGCGGCAAAGCTGGGGGATGTGTGTGTGTGTGTGTGTGTGTGTGTGTGTGTGTGTGTGTGTGTGTGTGTGTGTGTGTGTTTGTGTGTGTGAGCTACTCTAGATTCTATATTAAGCAAGTCCCCTATTGACAGCTCAGTGCAGAAATGTCGCTCACACTAAATTGAGAAACGGCAAAGCTTTTTAGCTGTGTGTCTGTGTGTGTTACAGTGTTGTCATTATCCTGTGTGTGGATGCAATGATGCACAAAACCCATTTCTGGTTAAAGCTTCTTCACGTCTCTCCCTCTTTTTTTTTGCATCTTTGACTTTCCTTTTCGATTTGTGTTTCTCTATACTTTCTCACATTTTTATGTTTTCTACTGCATCAACCGTTTTTAGGAAGCCTGAACCTTTCAGGAAGCCCCAGCTGCAAGAAATGAGCCAGTAGAACCACTTTCAGGACCATTTTCAGGGAAAAAAATAGTACAGAATGCAGGACAGGTACTTCTGAGCAACCCTGAAAAGGTGTGGTGCCCAATGCTGATTAGTTAAAGACAACAACCACAATTTTTCTGTCTTTTTCATGTCTTCACTGAGCACTAACTTTTCCACTTAGCCCCACCAACATCATGAAATTACCCATAGAGGCAAATATTGACAACACTCGATTGTTCCAACAAACAAGCAGAGGCAGAAGTGACAGGAAGACGATCTAGTCATTTTTCAAAATAAAACTCCCTGCAGACGCCACCGGACACAAAATAAAAAAACTACGTTTTTATTCTTTCTCTGTGGTCTGGTACCGGTCCACAGCCCGACGGTTCGGGACTGCTGAGTTACAGGACGTATGAACCATGTGTGTTCTCTGTGTGTTACACAGCTAGCATGCAATAAACCAGCTAAACAAGTATATATTGGAAATACAAATTCACACAATTTGACTGTCAACATTGTCAGACAGCTAAATACAATAATAGCTGGACTATTTTTGCAGTACAGGAGGGTCTCAACTCACGACGGAATTCTGTTCCTCTGGCGCAACATAATGCGATTTTTGGCAAAAGTCGGAACTCGCATACATACGCAAATATCTATCACTCACTTTCACTAACACAGTGGTAAAATCAAAACATAGGACATAAAAACACTACAGTTTAATAAAGAGTGTAGCAAAATCCAATGTGGCGTATAATCGGCGAATGTAAACGAAGCCATCTTCCTCGTATAGTGTCGCGTGATGACGTATTTGTATGCTCCGCTCGCCAACTAGTTCCCGTGCGAAATTAATTTTAACGTCGCAAACAGCATACATCGGAATGATGGAACAAGACTTTCTTAATAAATTTATGGGAGATGACGACGTAACCACTTAACGCTGTAGGTCAAGGACGTCGTAAACCGAGGACCTACTGTACTTAAGTAGCCTGATCCAAATTAATCAACATAATTGAGTCAAATTTTTAGAAAGGAGTTTCGTAGACACATTGGAGAGCATGGAGGCTCTTCATTAACGGAGTTTCAGTCGACTTGTATACAAATGTTGAAGTCCTGCAAACACTGTTACACCGAGTCCCTGCAGTTAAAAGCCTCCTGTTGTTATCTTTCCCCTCCCAACCTCTTCATCTCTTCCACCCCATTTCAAGCTCAATACCTCCATTTTTCTTCTCTTCTGGACTTTTCGTTCTCATTTTAGCCATTTTATTGCCCCCCCCAGCCCCCGTTCTTCTATTCATTCCTGTTCTCTTTATTCTCCCATTACTGCACTCTCTTATCACGGCTCATGATGAATGGCTCTTCTTTGACCTGTCACCACTTCCCAGCCAGTGTCTGAGTGTGTGTCTGAGTGTGTGTCTGAGTGTGTGTCTGTGTGTGCAGTCTTGTGCGTCTCATTCATTGCAGATGCATGTCCAGATCCACGTGAGCGTTTCTGCGCTCGTCCATGTGCGTCCATCACCGACCCTCCTGACCCTCCGCTATCTCCACCGGCGCCGACTCAGGTTCCAGGCGACAATTAAATCTCCGCCCCAGAGGGCAGTCATCTGGCAGAAAACAAACGCACCTGCGACAGCCGGGGCTCTGCGGAGGAATGACATATGCGCCCACCTGTCAGCCGGGTCTGGCAGGGTTTGATATCGTGGGCAGCGCCGCCTGTCCATTACGTCCCAAAACGCCTCCGAGCCGCTGCGATTTCTGGCGTCTCTTCCAGGGTTTAACTAGCAGGAGATTCACTCAAATGAAAAGCAAATTGATGTCTTGATTATTTACCTTGAATTATTTATCCATGATCGCTCCGCAAAGAACTCAAGGCGCATCTTTGTCCATTTTCCGCCAAGCTTTCCTTATTTAATCAGACCTCCCGTTCTCACACCTGTACGCTGCCCCGTTTCACCCACAGCTTCTTTCCTCCAGCTGCAGAGAGTTGACTGCTTTGCTCAAAGGTAATTTGACGGTAATTGCCGAGGGCACACTTTTGTCAAACTGCCAGTGCCTTTTAAACATTCAAGTGAATTAGAATCGGCTGGGAGGTGGATGGAAAGCCTGGGGTTTATTCACACTCAGAGCCTGGTGGCGCTTAATGCAAAGGAAAGCACTCTGCACATTTGACAATGCTTTCATTTTTTTGGGGACCTCATGGTGTCAGCTGCCTCATGGCCAGTCATAACAAATTGTATTTCGCACTGTACAGGCAGCTGACACGTTAAAACTGAAGTGGAATAAAGTGGGAAATGGACGTATCAGTGGGGTGCAAGTGCTGCTGTGGCTGCTGCATCATTTTAAATCACCTAAATGGTCAGTTCCAGTGGATTTCATTATGAATTTATCAGCCATCTGTTAGATATCAGAGGGGAGTATGATGAAGAGCAATGGTTAGCAGGAAATTTGAGCCTAAAGCAAGAGTTTTTAATGCCAGGAAGGTGGTTTTTAACCTGCTAGATCACCATGGTAACTGATGCTGCACAACTAACCTGTCCAAGCTGTAAGAAGCATCTTTCTTACCCTGGATAGTTTCCTGACCAGATTCTCTGAGCGGCACATATTCTCAGCTGAGGTTTTATCTGCGAAACTGTTGAACCAAGCATCAGTGATTCCACTGGATGAAGCCGTGCAGCTGCAGCGGGGAAACTTTAAGCGTTGCATTGTCACAGAATCTACATGCATTCAGTTAATAACACAGAAAATGCATTAAAATGTTTTTATACTTGGTCCTGATTTTCTGCCGACACGGAATAGAACATACAGTAGTATTTTGACATTCATCAGATAATATTCAATCTATAACATTGACTTGGTCACAAGGGAGTTCCTTCATTGTGGGACCTAAATGTGCTCCTTCAATGTCACGTTTAAATGCATGACTTTTAATATTTCAGAGCTCTAATGTGCAGCTGTCATGGTAGAACCAAGCCGAGAGTCACTGAGTGGAAAAAATTAATATATTAACTTACACCGCTGAGAGTTTTCTACCAGCGTTCCTCTCTGGCATCATTTGCAGCAACAGTGCTTTTTTACCTTAGTAAATTTGAATATTCTGCATGGCACAGTTTGAAAATGAACACCACTTGAGTCAAAATGCTGCATTTTATGCTGCTCAAGAGTCTGATTAAAACACCTGGTTAGCACCAAAATTTGGCAATCATCATGGTGATACCTATTTTCTTTGACTGGGATATTAGGTTTTAGTTAGCCAGTTAATGCAAACAAAGCCTGGTCATGTTGAACCTGCTTCATAGAACTCACCTCTGCTTTACACCTGAAAGCTGGTGCCAACAGAACTGAAAAATTACATGCACAAAAAAACATTCAGATTCAGTGCCAGCAGCAGTGATATCTGCATTCCTTTGGTATTCTGAAAGGTGCTATAGAAATAAAGTTTAATATTATTACTCTGCCAAGGAACACGGTGGAGTTATGTGATGATCGACGTACGTTTGTCCTTCACAATCGATGTATTGAAATAATGGGAAAAAAACTGTTAAATAAATGAAAATTAACTGTCCAGATGTAACTAAAGGTAAGTCAGAAAATAGTTCTTTGTAATTTCTGTGAATCTACCTTTTATAGAAGATATAGACTGTGTTTTATGAGTTACTTTTTACTCAGTGGTGGAAGCAAACTGTGTTTAAGAGCTGCAGTAAGAAAACAACACGTCTGTCACATATTGTGTTCATTTATCTCGCTACCTTTGTGTCAGCGATATAAAAACCTTCAGGCTGAACACAGCTTCAGTTACTGGATCAGGAATAAACAGCATCTGTCGATTCTTTATGTTCTGAGTCCCTTTTCAGGAAGTTAATTCCCACTGTGAATCCTTGTTATCACATAACTACAGTAACACAGTTGGCTGGTGGCTGCAGGTGTGAATGTGTTCAATATAGTTTCAGTCAAGATGGGAAAAACCACCCAAGTTCAATCAAGCTTTGCAGACTAAATAAAGGTCAGCGTGTATTTTATATGATAATTTGTCCATTTAAAAAGCCCCAACACTTAATTAGCATAGCACCTTCAGAGCTTTTGCAATTTGCTCTTGTGGGTGGCGGCTCTTTAAATTTTGCCCCTGCTCTCGTACGGACAAACAAGCTTTTGTGTGACATTTCCAAGCACTCCGTAATTAGGTTTACTGTGATATTTGGGCTGGTATAAGTAGGCTGCTGCATTCAGAGTAATGAGAATCACTGCCTTAACACACACAACCTTCAGCAAACTTCGAGCACCGCCGGCCCTGTCTCGCCTCTATGGAAATCAATTGAGCATGGCTTGATACTATTTAGTAAAGCAGATGGCATGTCTAAATGCTAAGCAGGAACTAATTTGTTCATTTCATACCAACAATGTCAACAGCATATTACCCATTATGTCATTCATATTCACACAGCCAGTGCACTGGGCCTGCGGAGTACAATATGGAGCCAACCTAAAGACCTGCACAAGCAATTACATCTGTACCAGGAATAAAGATGGCGACAAATTGAAACGTGAGTAATGAGATCGGGTAAAAAGAGCAGTTTTACAGAGAAAAATCATAAACACTGCTGAGGATCTGAAGGTCAGAGGAGCAGAAATGTGACCGCTTCCAGCCAGCGAGCAGCGATGTGTTGATTTGCAAGTCAAACAACAGCTGGTCTTTGGACTTTATGAACTGAGCTAATGTGGCTTTTAAGACCATTTGGCACGTCTGACATTTGCACTAGTTGTTTGTCTAATCAGGGGACGTCTGATGAGCTCAACGTACAGCGTGGAGCAGCTCTGGATGAGCAGCAGTCGGCCTGGCAGGAGCGCCGCAGCATCTCGGAGCTTTTTGAGCGGTCGGTGGAGCTGGAAGCGACCTGAACTTTCCTGAACCCCAACAAGGTCCAGACATCCCACACGAACACAACACGCCTCCGTCAACACTCACAGATTTCCTCGCAGTGCTGGCTTCTTTCAGGGTCTTTGTCAAGTTTAAATGATGCCACCTTTTGACGTGTTTTTGACTGTATGTACCAGTGAATTCAAACAATATGCTATATATCGATTAGCGATGCGCCGCTAGGCAAACCACTAAAAATGCAAAGAGAACACAAATTTTGTTCAGAACAGACACATTCATGAGTGAACAAGTTCTCATTTATGCTACAGTTCGCACAAATAAGACAAAGAAATTCATGAAAGTGGCAAAATGTGTGAACTCTGCAGAGAGAGGCAAATGTCAGCGGCTGAAACCTTTAGAAACCACATATTAAACTAAAACTCCCACCACATGCAGCACTGCTCTCCCATCTAATCATCAATTTCAGGCAGTTAAATTACTTGTGAAACTCAGAGTTGTAATATCAGCAGCCCTGATTCTCGATGTAAAATTAAAACATGCTTGATAGAATGAAGCCAAACGGTTTAATACGGGATTTAAACCTCAACTGTCCTGCGTCTAACTTCGTCCAAATGATCTGTTCTTGCATGATTAAAGGCTAAATAATGTAGCGTTCTGCAGCAGCACTGGTCGTCCAACAACTTCAGTCCTTCTCTCCTGTCTGCAGCTGATCTAAGATTAAAGCCCAACACTGAAACAAGCCAAACTCATCTTTGTTGTACATCCCGTTTTAACAATTCAGCAGCGCAGCATTTAAATATAGAACAAACAAGAGTTTGCTCTCCTTTCCAGTCCAACCTGTGCTCCTATAGCGGTGGAATTAACTCCGAAGAGCCAGTGGAAGATTTAATAACGTTGATGCACTTCGGTACTGCTGACTACGGACAACGGCGATGAAACAGAATGTGCAACGATGAATGTGAAATCATGCAGACAGGCTTATTACTGCAGCTCCTGTGGTGTTGGCTGAAGACTGTCAGCGCATCAGGCCGAAGAAAGCAAAACTTCCCGTTTTGTTGGAGCAAGTTTTGGTGTTTTTGATCAACAATTCTGTTTCATAGACTTTGTTCTTTACTGCAGAAACAGCTTCTGAGGAGAACAACTGCAGGCCATTATTGCACATGAAGACAACGTGTTGTTGCAGCCACTGGATGAACTTTTTCTGTCAGTTAAATGAGATCTGACCATAAAGGGCTCACGAAAAGGCTCCATTTATTTGGCAGAATCAATGCCGTCTTGCACAGCACATTAGCTCATCCATTAGCTGTACACCGCCTAATCCTCATTAGGGTCATGGGGGGCTGGAGTCTATCCCAGCTGAGTTAGAGTGAAGGCAGGGGACACCTGGACAGATCACCAGTCTATCACAGGGCTACATATTGAGACACACTCACATTCACACCTACAGACAATTTAGTCATCAATTAACCTCAGCATGTTTTTGGACTGTGGGAGGAAGCTGGAGAACCTGGAGAACAGCCACGCATGTACAGGGAGAACATTGCTTTTTACCATAGTAAATTTAAATATTCTGCATGGCACAGTTTGAAAATGAACTCCACTGTGCTGAAGAAGAGTCAAAATAAAGTATTTTATGCTGCTCACGAGCCTGATTAAGAAATCTGGTTAGCAACAAAAGTTGATAATCACCACGGTGATACCACTGTCTTTGGGATTTTAGGTTTTAGTTAGCCAGAATGCAAACAAAGCCTGGTTATGTTGAACCTGCTTCATAGAACCACCACTTAATCCTCATTAGGATCGTGGGGGGCTGGAGTCTATCCCAGCTAACTTCGGTCAAAGACAGGGGACACACTGGACAGGTCACCAGTCTATCACAGGACTACATATACAGACAGACAATCACATTCACACCTACGGACAATTTAGAATCACCAATTAACCTCAGCATGTTTTTGGACTGTAGGAGGAAGACGGAGTACCCGGAGACAACCCACGCATGCACAGGGAGAACATGCAAACTCCATGCAGAAAGATCCCGGGGGTGTTCTAGCTGCAAGGCGCTAACCACCGAGCCACGGTGCAGCCCAGCACATTCCTGAAAAAGTTCAACTCTTTGCGAGAAGGAAGAAATTCATCAGCAGCTCCACCTGTTTAGTCTAGGGTGTGATGCATAGTCGCACAATTTTTAGCTCACGGTGTTAATTAGACGCTGCTCAAAATAATGAATTGGAAAAAGCTCAGTATCCATTTGATGTCTGTGCACATGAAGCATTCTGCAGAAGTGATTTGCGGCCAACCGAGATCTCAAAGGA
Organism: Amphiprion ocellaris; assembly: GCF_022539595.1. NCBI lineage: Eukaryota > Metazoa > Chordata > Actinopteri > Pomacentridae > Amphiprion > Amphiprion ocellaris. The sequence continues at coordinate 28,675,290 of NC_072780.1, read as the reverse complement.
AAGCGACTGTTTGCTTTAATTTGGCATTTGTTCTACGTGCAGCAACAAATCTACTTATCGGGGTTGGAGAAACGTCCTATACGCTGATGAGGAACACACATGAGGTGTTTGACGGTGTGAACCAAAGGCTCGGCGATGGCAGCGGCAGGGGTTTGTGACTAAGCTGCTGCTGCTTTGCTCATAAATCATCACAGAACAGTGTAATTAGTAGACGCTGCGTTGGCCTTGATTGATAGCAGACAGGAACGCAATCACTCAGCGACAACACACACTCACAATGCATATAGATTCATAGATAGAGGGGAAGAAATGGTCCAATTTGTGCTCCTTTATTTCAAATTGAGAGACATTTCATCAATATTATATATATGTATGAGAGAGTGTGTGTGTTTGTCTCTGTGTGTGTAGCTGCATTTCCTCAGGTGTTGTCTCGTAATTGAAAACTAAGAAAACAAACAGAAGGAGCGGCTGCTAAACAGACAGGTCTCATTAAAACAAATGGGAAGCTGTGCTCGCCTGTGCAACACATCTGTGACGAGCATGACAACAAGTTCAGACTCACATAGCTTCTCGTAACCGACTTATCGACGCGCAGACGTATTCAAAGACACACAGCGGGTGTATTGATCGCAGCTGGAGCGGAGCTGAGGTCAGGACAGACGTATTATCTTAATGTACTGCTGTCCTATAGTGGCACACATGCATCCCACATACATACAGAGTGATAGATTTGTATGCAATAACACATGCACAGATGCCAGCATGTGGGTAAATAGATGTGCATGCTGTGTGTGAGTTCGCTGAATGTCAATCTGGGAGTTTGTGTGAAAAAAGCAGCAGAAAATTAAACAATCGGGTTTCAAGAACACCATTTTCAGCCCTGAAGTTGCTACTTTACGTGACCTTCTAAGTGTTTTCAGCATTTTTGCTTCACCGAGGAACGCGGCAGAGTTATGTGACAATCAGCGTATGTTTGTCCCATTGTTTGTCTGTCTGTTAGCAACATTACTCAAGAACAGACTAATGGATTTGGATAAAATTTTCAGGGAAGGTCAGAAATGACAAAAGGACCAAGTGACTAGATTTTGGCAGTGATGTGGTTTATAGTCTGGATCCATGGATTTGTTAAAGATTTCTGTATCGTTGCAAGATAGCGGCACGGCATCACTGTAACTATGACAACAAGTGAACACTACGTCAGCTGCCTGCTGATTACCACGTGATTGCGATCCTACTACAAATCGACCACTGTGGACTTGTCCATCAGAAATGAAACAAGGAAACAATTGATTAAATTTTGGGGGTGGTTCCGAGTCCCACCAATTGCCGCCGACCGCAACATAATTAGATCACGCAATTCGGTATTCGTACATAGCGTACACGAGCAGAACATGCCTGAGCTCAGCGCAAGGTCATTTAGTTTGTGGGTACATCTATATTAAATGGACACATTCTATGTTGCCGTGATTTCTGCCACAAACTTTGCCAAGATTTCATCCATTGGAAATGACACGACTGAGCAGCCTTGATGGACTACTGCACTCTCTGAATGCTTTTCTTGTTCTCTTTTTTGTTCCTTTTACCGGAAGCACTGGCAACTGTTAAAATCAGCATCGGACCTTGTTTACCGTAAACTACCCTGATCAGCATCTTCTACTGACAGGAAACACGACTTTTCGAAGCAGAAATTAGGTTAAACCGATCTATTCCACTTAAAGGAACATTTTCAGAAAAAAAAAAAAACAACTACAGTCCCTTCCAGCACTGCTAAATCCCACACAGTAACATGATATATCTTGTTTGTTTAATACAAAGACACATTTCATTATTTAACAAATGAAACGCAGAGCATTAATTAGTGAGCTTCAGAGGGTTGGCAGGCTGGTTTTGTTACATGCAGATATGGCCAGGCAAGCTGTTTGTGCTAAAGAAAGATAATTAGCTGTTAATTGTAGCTTCAGATTCATCATACAGACATGAGAGTGGTATCAGTCCTCCGTTCTACTGTAATTTCAGCCAAAATGTCAAAGTACTCTTTTGAAAATCTCTATATTATTCCATGAAAATTGGCAAAAAGAAGAAAAACGCCAAGAGGAGGCTGATCAACAGTTGCCACATTATCTGAACACTAGATATCCATTTTTCTGTATGTAAACATGCAGATCTGACACTTTTACTTTGGCACATAATCTGTTTTATACAGATCGCTGTATTAAGAGTGTCATATGAAAGTATTTTATTTTGAAGGTTCAGTTGCTGCTAACCAGTCCACCATTTCCTGCCATGTTCCATGTCTCTCTGCACTCTTAGAGATAGAAGAAAAGTGAGGAACTGATGGGGTTTGTCACCTTTCGTCACTGTGGAGGAACCTTTTGTTAGTTCAAAATGGTTCCTTGAGGAACCAATGCAACAGAAATTACAAATCAAATAGTTGCTTCAAAGAACCATTTTGGGTTTAAGGTTCCATTTTAAATTTATTACGGGATTTTTTTCCCCCAAACATAAGAAAAAATGTAAACAACATTGTAGATGCTCTTAAATAAAAGTTAAAGACTATATTTTTGACACTTACAATATTAGGGAGCTTGAAATTGATGTTTTGCCTAAATATGTTATTCAGTTGTTCATAAGAGTTCCAAAATTCAGTGGCAAAATAAATTACAACCTAAAATAATTTCTCACAAGATTAAATTCTTGAGATTTTTGAAAAAAAACGTCTTGAAAAATGTATGACTACAGTTACCTATTATAATATGTTCAGCCTTCTTATTTGTCCATCATAAAATGGACCATTATATATTTATTTACATATACTGAAATATTGGGATGTACACAATTGCAATAAGACAGAGTTGTAATATTAGAAACAGGAGTAAATGCAGGTGTAAAGTGTCAGTTAGCCTATATCTAACTCTACTAAAAAGTCCTCCAGGAACCCATTTGAAGTTAACACGGGTTCCTATAGCAACCTATTATCTGACCTGGGCTGACAAGGGTTCCTCTAAGCGAGCCGGGTTCCTTAAATATCTCCAGAGTTCCTTGAGGTTCTCCTAAATCTAAGAGAACCTGCAGCTGGACAAGTTCCAGCCACTTTAATCATCAAATACTTTTCAAATCGCCGGTTATCTGTCATTCTGTGGCCGCTGCTGAGTTTGATGTGTAGCTCATCCATGTGTTTTTTCTGTTTCTGGTGAGAATCATTTGAATTTTTTAGAACCATTTGGGGTGCTTCTTTAATTCCTACTGTACTTGCAGTGCTGTACTGCACATGCGGTTTTAACTTCTACTACAAGATTTTTTGGTTATATAAATTTCTTTGGTTTGAGCTGCATCTTCCAACCTCCCTTTTTCGTTTTGTTCAAGCCATGCTTTTAAATTGGTGCTAAATACCTACTTTTAATTTAAAAAACAATGTCAGTCTTGGTAAATCAGCATCCTCCTGGCTGTTTTTTTGTTTCTTTCCTTTCTCTGAGCAAGCTGGGAGCTACACTGAGCTCACCAAGGAGGATGAGGATGCCATAAAATCCACCAGAGATCCAACTGCTGTCAGCAGATGCAGACTAGGACGGTGAAGCTGGAATTCGTCTGGAGATGCAGGTCAGTGGATGCACCATGCATTTTGTCCACAGAAGACAGCAGGTAATAGTTGTGAAGATATGAATCACTGCTTCCAGTCAGATGTTTGTGCATCATTCCTTTAGTTTTCACCTGAAGCACCCCTTTGTATCCAGGCAACCATATGCACAACTAACTAAATTTCCACGTATATGAACAAAAACCACTCCGAGTTCCAAATTACAGCCCTTAAAGACAATCACAGCATCAAAACAGAAATCAAGCTTTGCCAAATTAAGAAACACCCCCACAATCACACAGCCTGCTGGAGGATTCTGTAAAGACAAACAGGAACACCTCAGATTGAGGCAACGCCTCAGGAAGGAAACTAAACACAGCCAAAAATCCTAATTTGGGAGCTTTGGGAGTTGGGGGGGGGGGCCTACAAGTGCGTTAGCTGGATGCCGATGCGTTTGCTTCCACCCGTATCAGGAGGAAAAAGTTGGGGCTGGTGGGGAGGGCTGAGGCTTGTCAGGGTGATAGATTATACGTCAGCCCGTATGACAGATAGTTGGGAGAAACGGCAGCAGGAGATTCGCCAGGGAACGGCATCTCATCTCAGATTCAACAATAATATTTACATAGCCAGCCTGAAATGAGGGCATCAGCGGGCCTGACAGGATGCTAAATCGAAGCAAATTGAGTGAGTGAGCAAGAGGGACAGTGAGAGAGAGAGAAAAAGACAGAATGAGACAAGGGAGCAGATTGTGAAGCCGATCTCCTCCTCTGTCTGTAAATTTGTGATTAGGCACCTGATTCTCTGTGTTTGTTTACGTGTCGACTTCATGGCTGCACCGTGTAGCTTCCCGCTTGATTCGTCTCAAAAAAAACTCAAGTTTCATTCTTCACAAAAGCAGCTACTTTTCCGTGTCTGCGTGCATCTCTTTGTGCACACATGGAGGCTCGCTGAGAAGAAAGAAGGGAAGCTGACGGAGAAGCAGCCCTTTACGAAGCACGAGACGGCAGAGCAGAGATGGAATCAGAGACTTCGGGGGAAATGAGAGCGAGAACGGGAACTTAATCTGAAAGAGAGACAGAGAGGTTGGAGGCTGAGAGCAGAACGGCAGGAAGAAAGTTAAAGCCGGTGGAAAGGAGGAATCTTTTGGCTTACGATGTTCTCTAATGAAACACATCACATCACATTTCACACATTAAAAAAAAACACCAGAATGTGACTAAAAATCACCTCAGGCTCTTCCAAACTTCCACACACACAAACACAGCAGCAATAACAAAAATAAACGCAGCAATATCCGCAGAGCGGGCGGCACAAATAGCAACTCTCATATTACAGACATGCAGGCTTTCTGCAGGTTTCATTAAACCACATTTACGCCTGTAGGAGGATTTTTTTTTAAAGCTCTAACTGCATTAGGAACCGTCTTAAAGGCAAATTGAGAAAACTGGCAAAACCAACATCAGTCTGAGCAGCAGTGACGGCTCTAAAAATGAATAAAATAGACGATATAGAAAGTCTGAAAGAATTTGTCAAACATTTTACGAGCTGAAGCTTCTCAAATGTGAGAATTTGATGCTTTTCTGGCTTTGTCAATGTTTCGATTTTATCATGGGGTCATCGATACTTCACTGACAAAAGGACAAATCCATTACTCATGAAATTACAAGGATTTATATATATTCAATATGCCAATATTTTCGCTAAATGTCAACATATGAGCATAATTTTTCCACCTAACCTTTAGTGGAATCAGCATATTACCACAGCGTCTATAAATGCTTTTCAACAGTGAATCATTTCAATGTAATTTGGCATTTTTAACTAAAAATTACCCAAAAAAGACTATTTCATGTCAAAATGAAAACAGATTAACAAAGTACAGTCAATTAATTTAAAATATAGCTTGTAAAATAAGTGACTGCATAAGTATTACACCTTAAAAATCAATTTCTAGTAGATTCACCTAAATACTGGGTGAACACGTTTTTCCACTGTATTCCAACACATGGCAGCCCACCAGCAGTTACACACAGAATACAATGCTTTAAATTCACATGCATTTATGCAACATTTTCAAAACTGTAAGCATTTAGCCTGATAGGCCTGTCAGTGTTTATTTTGCTCTGATGCTGATATTTCATTTAAAAGAGAAATTATTTACATTAAAAAAAAATTTAAAATGGTTTCAGATTTTTGCTGTGTTGTTAAATTATGTGTGACCTTGAACTCACTTATTTCAATCAGAAAAATGTCCTTATTTTACAGGGATTTGCTGTTGTTTGAAAGAAAACTTATTTATATTAAGGATTTGAAAATGTTGGGTTTTTTAAATCGGTGATGTTTTTTTTGTTTGTTTACTTTTTTCAAAACGTATTTTCCCAAATTTTATTAAATTGCAGATAATATCCAGTAAATCACAGAGGAAAAATATAGAATTCACATGCTGAAAAAATGAAAAAAAAAGGCAAAAATTTACATACCTTCCACATCCAAAAAGTCATGTGTTTCAGTCAGCTGAACATTTCATTGTTTTACAGACATTTGCTATTATTTTCTCAGTTTTTACAATTCATGTGTGTTACATTATTCCACCTTTTCAACGTTTTTTTTCAGGCACTTTTGCTGAGGGATTTTCATGTTTTTTATGGATTTTTTTTCTCTTCTACAGTGTAGTTTCATGCTGTGTGCGCATTAGTTAGTAGCACATGGAACCTATATAAACGTTTAAGCTGTAAATGAGCCGTACTACTTTGAAAATGTCAAGTTCAAACCTTTGAAAGGTTTGAAAAGATTCAGACAGTTTAATATTTTTTTAAAACCAGCAACTGCCTTGATATTAAACTTCACAGGGAGCAAATGTGAAGATGCTGCTGAAGCAAAGCGCTGTATGAGGATGAAGCTACAGAAAGGAGACGAGGAGGAGGAGGAGATGCTACAGTAGAAAGCAGCAGAAAGAGATAAAGAGAGGCTTTAGTGGAAGGAGGAATGAGGAGAGACAGAGGTGCGAGGTGAGAGGTGAAAGGTTTCGGCTACAGACAGCCACTAAAATAAACACGACCCAACCCGCCCCACATAGCAGGAGGAAGGTCAGCTGGAATGGAGTAAGTTCACCGAGAAACTGTGGAGAGAAAACAGGATGAAGAAGGAGGGGAAAAAAACAGAGTGGAGTAAGAAACAGTGGAAGGAGAGAAGCAGATCCATGGCAAAGGGATGGGATTAACCTCCGTGGAGCAGGAAGAGGCAGGAGAGCAAAAGAAAAAATGAAACCGTGAAGGAATGAAACCGAGACGATGAGACTGTAGAGCGGTTTACACAACGTATGGCAAGCACCACATTTAAGGAAGTTAAAGAAAGTGGCAAAAAATTTGACAAAAACTCTGCAAATTTGCCAAAAAATAAACTTTTTGTAGTCGCTTGAGGTAGTTTTTGAGTATTTGAAAAAGAGTTCTGATTAAAATCTGAAGAAGTGAACATTCAAGTCACATGAAAGATCAATTTTTCATTGTCTTCGCCTCCAGATATGAAAGAATAATTAAACCTCCCCAGATTTAAAACAATTCCTGAAGATTTATTTCCATTTTTATCTCATAGGCGGCCAGAGTTTGTTCATTTCTTCTTATTATTCAAGGATTTTTTCGTGGTTTGCAAGAAATGGTTTTGTTTCTTGTACTTTTTTCTGAATAACGTAGCCTATAGTCACCTTCTGATGACACTAAACAGTCAAATTTATTTGCTCCAGATCAGTTAATGGAAATAAATGCTAGGTTTTTTCAAAATTTGGGGCAAAATTTCAAAAAATTTGCTTCAGATTCACTTGACTGCAAGCCTGTAGCAAAACAGGTAGGTGCTTTAATTCTGAAAATGCTGCTGATGTGTGTGAATGTTCTGTTTATGCAGAACTTCTTCCACTCTAAGTGTGTAAAAAACAGAAATTTGTCTCAGTCTGGTTGGTGAAATCCTACATTTAGTCAGGAGCAGAGTAGTAGAAGACAAATATGAACATAAGCAGAAAAATATGTCCTAAAAATGTAAACAGTTTAAAGTTTTTTAAAAAATGACCTGAAAATATAAACATATGTACAAAAATCTGAAATAAAAACATAAACATAAGCAGAAAAACATGTTGTAAATATATAAACATAAGTTTAAAAAAATGATTGAAAAATATAAACTTAATTAGAAAAATATGTCTAAAAAATATAAACATAAGTGGAAAAACATGCGCCAAAAAATATAAACATAAGTTTAAAAAATGAACTAAAAATAAGAAACACACGTTAAAAATATGTCTTGAAAGTATTAACAAGTAGAAAAATGTCAAAAGAAATCTATAAACAAAAATATAAAAATATGTACTAAAAATATAAATATATGCAGAAAAATGTCTAAAAAATATAAACATAAGTAGAAAAATCTGAAATAAAATAGAACCATTAGTTTAAAAAAAGTCTTAAAAATATAATCTTAAGTAGAAATAGTATAAAACAATAAATAAATGTAAAATGTGCATTTCCTAAGAAAATAGAGTGTAAGTATACAGTGGAATAAATAGTTATTCTTTTATTTTATTCTTACTTTATTTTTAGCAGTTAGTGGTTTTTACCCTAAAGTTGCCTTCTAATGATGCCAAAGCAGTTACTGAAGAGAAGCCTGATCTTTTCTTGAATTTTGAGCATTTTTTAAAAAAAATTTCTTAAAATTCACTTGATTTTAAGCCTGTATGGACACATCTCCAAATTGTAATTCTGAAAATGCTGAAATTCTGAAAATGAAAGTCCTTGGACTCTAAAATGCATATACGAAAACATAGATTTGCTTATTTTGCTTGGTAAAACGCAGCTGAATTTCTTCTTTATCATCCATTGCTGCAATAAGAATATATCTCTGTAATTGCAGCCAAGTCAACCAGACAGATATTTTTCATTAAAAATGTTTCATTTCAAGTAAGAGGACAGATGAGTTCATAACATCAGCACTTCCTGCTGTGAACAATTTAGCCACTCTACAGATAATTCGTTAAAAATCTGTTGTCGGCGCACAACCTCACCGCCCGAACTGTATCTCTGGGTGGATTCAGAGAGGAGAGATGATGGCAGATAGAAACAAAAGGAAACACAAGTAGGCCAGGCAGAGAAGAGAGGAAGACGAGAAAGCGAAAGATGAAAGCAGCAAGAGGAGAGTAGAAAAAGGAAACAAGGGAGCTGAGTGACAGAGGGAGGCAGATTGAGACAGTAAAGGAGAAAGAGGATTGGCCAAGAAAAACCGGAGCCACAGAAAGACAAGAAAGGGCAGATTGCCAATTTAGCTTTCACCGGTAATCATCCCCACTAAGCCTTTCTTACAGCCGAGCCGCAGAAATATTCTCCCTCCATTTATATTGCTCTCATTTTTTTTTCTCTCTTCTGCTGTCGGTCTGGGTCATTCTCGCCATGTTTCTGCCAGCCTCGACACCTCCCGCCTCAACCCCACCAATAATCCGCCGCCGCTGCAGCCGGCGTGGAGCTGAATATCAACAGCAGCTGATCAATGGCAGCCAAACCCCCACAGAGTAACAAGTGTGTGCAGGTCTTTGTGTGTGAACAGGTGGGCGTCGACTCCACGTCAGACCTCTGATAAATTATAAACTACGCAAATATATTCACAGTCTGAAAGGAAAAGAGTTCTTATAGGGCAGCCCTATTCAATTAGCGGCCCGCGGGCCACATGCGGCCCGAAAGCAACCCTCGAGTGGCCCTAAAGCAACTGCCGAGTGATTGGGACTTGGGTCCGAGAAAAACAGAAAAACATCTTTCAGTAACACTGACAAGTTCTTTCAAAAATTCCAACATTATTGCAAACATTGAATGCAACACTTACCGTAACCTAGCAACTAACCCACAATGCATTGTGTTGAGGAGACGCGTTTGAAAAGTTAACATTAGCAGTTCTATACAGGTGAAAATAGCAGCATGTCTTTTTCTATCCTGAAACGACAAATCGGCGAGGAAAACCGTCGGTTTAATCCTGCGTGGACTGACAAGTATTTATTTATTTACCACCAAGTCCGAACGCCAAACCAATGCGTTTACTCTGCAACGAGTGCGTTGCAGCGCTGAAAGATTATCATGTCCGAAGACACCACATTGAAAAAACATGCCGCGTTTCGGACAAACTTTCCCGAGGGATGTCATGAGAGAGCGGCTATAATTCAAAGTTTGACTGCATCTTACAACCGGAGCTGTACTACAATGAAGCGGACCTGCACAGCTCAGGAAAGGGCCACGAAAAAGAGGCCGTTCACAGACTCAGAAACTGTGAAGGACTGCATGTTGGCTGTCGTGGATGAAGTTTTAACGGACGATAAAGTTAAGACGAGTGTGACATCTGCTATCAAACAGGTCTGACACGTCAAACATTCTCGCCACAGATGTCTTCGAGACATGGTAAGTGCAACAAAGCAGCGTGCTGTAGCAGACACTAAAGGTAGTTTTATGTATTTATGTGACTATTTTCTGGTCACTTATTAGAAGTTTAATATTTAAGAAAGACATTTTGTTTTGACAGTTATTTCACTTAGTTGCACTTTATTATGCACTTTGATGTCAGCTTTATTTCGTTTCAAAGGGATAGTAACTATCACTGTGCCTACTGTTTATTTTTTTTTGATTATATGCACTGAAGATGCGACTGTCTCAGATGAGACCAAATATGGACAGGGACAAACTTTGTTTTTTATTATTTCAAAAGAAGAAAAATGTCTCAATTTCTGTAAAGTTACTGTTAAGCAAGTTACTTTTTAATGCACTTTGAGATGTGACCAAAACAAAAGATGGTGTTTCTAATCTGCACTTAGTTTTTATGTTCATATGCACCTTAACCTGTGCTTATATTTACCTATCAAAATGTGTTGAAGTTGTGTGTTTGAAATGTAAAATTTAAAGAAGCAATATTTCAGCACAGGTTTAGTTTAAGTACTGCTCTTCTATTGCGTTTATGTCCTGTTGGATGTGGCAATACGTTTATAAACATCCAGTGTGTTTGTTATCTGTTTGTGTTTATTTTAAATGGTTAACTTTGCTCACGGTCTGCTAAAAACATCCTGCCCAGCTCATGTTCTTAGTCTGAAAATCCGGCCCGAGTCAGTTTTTAATTGAATAGCCCTGTTATAGGGTCTGATAGTGGTTTTATCTACACTGTAAAAAAAATTATTCCTGCACAAAAACTTTGGGTGATAAAATGGAATTTTACTTTCTTGCTTTTGGTATTTCTTGCATCTTTCTTGCAGGTGTTGGTCCAAGAAATAAATATGAAACTATCTCAAGCTCTCATAATAAAAGGCTTTTTTCAAGCGTGCACATTTGTATAGGTTCCCTGCACTAATAGGTGACGTGTAAACAGCATGAAACTACACTGTTAAAAACCAACAAGCAAAAAAAAAGAAACATATTAGAACTGTGATAATCTGGCAGCATGGGTGCCAAAAGAAAGATGGTTTAAAGGGTGGAACATTATAACATTCATAAACTGTGAAAAAATATATTTGCAATGACAATTATCTGTAAAATAATATTTTCAGCTGACTTAAATACAGTAATAATAGTGCGATTTTTCTGCTACACACTGTAAAATGACTAGTTACTGTTTTTAAAAACACAAATTTTTGATGTGGGCATTATGTACAGTTTTGACCAAGAAAATTAATACTTTCCCCCCATAATCTTAGTAGATACTATCTGGAATTTAACAAAATATGAGAATTTTAAAAATTCTATTATTAAAAAAAATGTAATCATTAACAAAATTAAAATTACTATTTTTAATTCCTAACATATATATTATATCTTTCAAATAATATTAAAATACTAATATTTGTTCTGGCTGAAAAAAATGGTAATTTTACAGACAAACATTGTTTTTTTATTTACAGTTGTGACCTATTTTTTTGTGTGTCTGTTTTTTGTTTTGTTTTTGTTTTTTTATTTATTTCCTGATGTTTTTGGATGTTTTTTCAGTTAAGATCTAATAAAACATGTTCATATTTTTTCCCAATTATTTTACTAGATATTATCTGGAACTTAACCAACAAAAAGGGGAGAAATGTATAAAAAGGATAGAAAAATATCAAAATAAATTACTATTTTAAATCCCCATACAATTTATTTCAAATAACAGCAAATATTTGTAAAATCCTGATATTTGTTCTGATTTCAAAACCGAAAAAAAATCTGAAATTTTACAGTCAAACACTGTAAAAGAACACATTAGTTGTGAACAGTTTTTTAAGTAAACGTGAAAAAAAAAAAAGAGATATTTTTGGGAAATTAACGAAACAGAGAATAATCTGTGGAAAATAGCAAGTTGTTAAACAGTTTAAAAATATATTTTTATAGTGTAGGGTTAATAACAATAAAATGTTTAATTTCAGATGATATTGATAATTAATACTGATTTAATAACCTATTTGCGATAAATCCCAGCAGGAAAAATGTTGAATTTATTTAGCCTTACTCAGCCATCTCCATAGTCTATTTACCGAAGCGCACAGATAATAATTATGTTAACACAACAAACAAAAAAAAAACCCACGAGAACGGATCTGACCTTGAGACGCATAAAATAAACAAAGAAAATAAAACCTGAAGCAGCACAAGTGCAGTGCTGCACTGTGCTGAGGTTAATGTTCATTCAATGTGTATTTTGTTGTTGACACTTTGTGAAGTAGCTCCAATCAGTATTTTTTAAACTGATAGTTGATCCACCGTCTGCATAATGCAAAAATATCAGCTGGAGTGTGAGAATCTTCTCCAACTCTGCAGAGCATCATCCAGCTCATTGTTTCCAAACCCACAATTCTGACTCTCATCAGCACAGCCTCCAGATGTGGCAGGCAGCTGGCTTCAGTTGGAGAAAAAAATAGAAAAATAAACAACACAGAAAGCCGTAAACTGTAGTAAATCACTCAGCGCTGAAAGGCCAAAGTTAGCAGTCAGTTTGTGAACATTTTGGAGCGTTTAGCAGCTGCACATTCAGACTTTTTCCCCTCAGGAGCTGCTCAAAACCAGAACGGACTCACATTCATCAAGATTAGGAATTCTTCTCTGACCGGATGCTTTGGTTAGCTGTCAGTTAACAGACTCACTTTGTCAACAGCACATGTTAAAGGTGATAAATCGCTCCGTCTCCCAGCAGCAGAGTAAATGTTTGGTTTCTCTTCACCCCCTCAAAGTTCCTTTTTCATATTTACTGAAAAATGGACGTGTTTGTTGATTCAAGCCGCTATCTGAAAACATTTAGACGGAGGGGAAATTCAAGTGGTGCGGCAAGGAAAGCTGATGTGATGAATTGATTAAATGGAAGAAGGAGAAGTCGGGAGAGGAGAGGAGGTGAGCGGATATGAAAAGCAGCAGCAGGAGAAACCAGACGGAGGAGAGGAGGATGATTGGCAAACAGAGGAGGAGAACAGCGGGAATAGCAGAGCAGAGGTGATGAATGGCAAATAAAGGAGAGAAGGGCAATGATGGGGAGGAAAGGTGAGAGGAAGGGGGAAGAATAACAAAGAGAAGGAGGGGAGAAGAGATGCATGCCAAGCAGAGGAGGAGGACGAAGACGATGAGAAGGAAGAGCGACACGAAGCAGAGGGGCGAGGTGACGGACGGCACATAAAGGAGGCAAAAAGGGAGGGGAACGAAATGACAAAATGACAAGAGGGCGAGTCGGAGGAGAGGAAAGAGGAGGAGAGGAGTGATTCTGCTAAACAAGCCGGACTGTTTCCCATTCATGGTAATGGAATGTGTGAACGCAGCTACTGTGGTAACCTGCATCGATCCGAGATCCGACCGCCGCAGCTGGCACACGAAAACACACAAAACAAACACACACTAACGCACGGCAGGCCTGCAGCATCTGGGACTGGACTACACACACAAACACACACACGAACACACTAACCTGTGGCTGTTTCAAGTACGGACAGACGGACGAAAACAGTGAAATCAAGGACGGAGGAATGACACCAATAAACAAATGTAGGACAATAAGCGCAAGAACACGCTGAGGGTAGGAAGAGTTCAAATCGATTCTGATGTGTTTAGTGAAAAATAACGCAGCTGCTTCCAAAAATGATGGTACTATTTAGAGAGAAGTATGTTTTCTGCAGTTTCCTCCTGAGACCCGGCTCATTGATTTATGTTCTCTGTACTGTGCCATTGCAATTGTATTTTTACATTTCATTAATGTTATAATATTCCACCATTTTTACCAGATTTTGTCTGGCCCCCATGCTGTCAGATTTTCATATTTTTTTTACAATAAACATATTTTTCTCATGTTTTATTAAATTCCAGACAGTATCTACTATAATTATAGGAAAAAGTATACATTTTCTTGCTGACTATAAAACATAAAACTCAAAACTGCACATAATGTCCAAATTGAATGTTCAAAAATCTTTACATTTTTTATAGAGTAACTAGTTATTTTACAGTGTGTGGCAGTGAAATCACACTATTTTTACTCTATTTAAGTCAGCTGAAAATATCATTTTACAGATAACTGCCATTGTATTTGTACAGTTTATGAATGTTATAAGATTATAATTTTTTTACCATATTTTTTTCAGGCACCCATGCTACCAGATTGTCATAGTTTTATAATGTTTTTTGCATGTTTGTTTTTAACAGTGTAGTTTCATGCTATTTGCACATCAACTATTAGTGCAGGGAACCTATACAAATGTCCATCCATCATCTATACGCCGCTTAATCCTCGTTAGGGTCACAGTGGACTGGAGTCTATCCCAGCTGACTTAGGGTGAAGGTAGGAGACGCCCTGGACAGATCACCAGTCTGTCACAGGGCTACATATACAGACAAACAATCACACTCACATTCACACCTACAGACAATTTAGAGTTATCAAGTAACCTCAGCATGTCTTTGGACTGTGGGAGGAAGCCGGAGCAACCGGAGAAAATCCACTCATGCACAGGGAGAACATGCAAACTCCATGCAGAAAGATCCCAGGCCCAGGCCAGGACACGAACTGGGGATCTTCTAGCTGCAAGGCAACAGTGCTAACCCCTGGCAATCCTCATTCCAATGCAGTAGGACAGGGGAATGATGGCTGTGGCTCTGCACGTATTTGTGTTCACAGTCAATATATCCAATAGTCAAAGTGAGTAAAACCAGGGGAAGCAGGTTGAGAGCAAACATGTTGATGCCTTGGATGGTATATTTGTAGTAATACACATTGAAAGCACGGTAACAGCACAAGATAACTCTCCTCAACACTGAGTGTCTTCTCCAGCCTGTGGATCTGGACGTCTTAACCACCGAGCCACTGTGCAGACCCTGGACATTTGTTTCTGATCTATATATTTTGACTCATTTGAGCTCCCCTAATAAATCCTGATGTGCTCAGTAGAGGACATCCTGCCCTTTCCAATCATATCTCATGTGATTTTTGGATGCAAGGATACTTCTCAACAATCTATGCTTCCTATATCTTCTTCTACTGATGCCACGTGTCCACAGGATCCATCATTTCCACTCTTTCCATTCATTGCCAATGTAAGCAGCCATACAATGCATTCTGGTAACATTGCAATGCATTTTAGAGACAGAGGCCATTGTGTTTCCTGATCCTCATTTGCAGAAAGTTGGAAGTTTCTGCTACTTTATGCAAATCAAAGACATCCAGCTGCCACTCAATGCCTCTGGAAACTTTTACACTAACAGCTGCTTGTCTAAAATGACAACAGGTTCAGCAGCTGGAGGGCTTATATCTCACCTCAAATGTTCACTTTTTGATCAGCTGTTTTCGTAATATAAGAAAAAGTTTCCCAACGAGACGCCATGATGGTCCAGTTTGAAATGAAGCAGTAGACGACTCTTAAGTGAAGTTTTCGTCCAATCAGGTGCAGCCAATGCTTGAGTTGCTGCAGAAGAGTGCAGCTTGCGGTAATGGATTCCTGCAGAAGAGCACCCGTCGATCATGATATTCTCTCGCTGTACGCCTGTCAAGCGTATAATGTCGGGAAGCAGCGGGTTGCCTTACGTCTAAAGAAACGGCGCTGTGGAGACGAAGCAAAATCAATAGCGGCTTCAACCTTCCTATCAACATCAGCTGCACCTGATCGGACGAATGCTTCACTCATGAGCAGCTTGTTGAGAGAGGTTTTCTCAGATGGAGAAAATAGGTCATCACAACGGGTTTCTGAAAACATTTGCGGCGAGAAATAATACTTTCATTGATTTATATAGTATCCTTAAGGACAGCAGACACAAGGTGCTTTGACAGTCAAAACATGCAAACAGAAAAAAATCGAGCAAGACATAAGGAGACGAGGCAGAGCAGTCACATAAAATAAATAGTAGAAATGCTAATAATGCATTAAATGGGCAGTTTATTAGATTAGGACCTATATCAAACAACGGAACTGGGCAGATTAGAACAAGCAGTAAGACGAATCATAAGAATATGCAGAAATTACAAAATAATTTGCATTCACTCTTATCCAAGTCTATCAAATCAAACTTTGATTATATATGAATGAGAAGCGCTGAAATGATACTATGCGGTTCTTAGGGATTTTTGTGGCCCCTTTCATCTGGAAGTCTTTCCTATTAAATATGTTTCATTCAAAAATCAATTACATTCATTTCAGAATGTAAACAAAAATGCAGTTTACTAGTATCAGAGACAGAGTTGAATGTTGGGTCACGCTAGCTCTAGCATGATGAAGGTAAAAAGAGTAGGAAGAATAAGACGCAGCTTCGGCCTACACTGTTTCATTTCGCTTATCCTCTTCCGAGCCTTTCAGTCAAACTGTGGAGGAAACATTCTCCAACATTCATCCTATAACTCACCTACAAGCAACACCTGCAGGAGGGGAAAAAAAGGAGCCGAATGTGGAACACTGAGCCAGCCAAGAAGTATTTCAAATCTCAGGTGGTGAACAGATTACCTCCTGTCAACAGAGCCACACATGACCCACTTTCAGTCAGGAAACAACAGGCGCACAAACACATGTAGAGCGGGAATCTTCTCTTTGATGGGAACAAATCTAACTGTGCTACTGTACATCCCAAATGTGTGCTCCATGCACGTGTGTGTGTTCCCGAATGTATGTGTGTTTTGGAGACAGACTTGATTAATCATGCTTCTCATTAATCAAACCCGACTCGTGGCGCTGCCTTTAATCTCGCTGCTGGTGCGAGCTTTTTAATAACACACAATCATTTATTGGATTAGGTACCAGCTGCTGTCTGTGCCATTCTTGTTTAATTCTTCCTCCTTTGTCCCGCCTCGTTCCAAATATGGCACCGGGCTAATTAACTCTGAATGCCAGTCTGAGCGTCACCTCTTTCGATTTCCCGCCGACCTGCAGCAGCTCAGTCTCCTCGGCACGTGAAGCAGACGGAGGTTTTAAATCATTTTGATCTATTAAAACACGTCTCGTGATTGGCTGAACAGTTCCTGACAGTCACCTAGAGGTCAAACAAATATTAGAAAACCGGCGCGTCCATTCTCATCTTGTTCATTTACTGGCAGCTATTGTGGACGCAAGTGTCGTTGTGTGTAATATTGTGGTGAAAACAGATTGATTAATGCCCATAATTAATCCATCTGTGGTCACATATTAGAAAAAGCCGTCCTTCCTGTGTGTGCTACACCAGGCAGATGATAGCAGGGCCGGGTGGGCCGACACATCCCGGTGACAATAATCCTTCCACTGGTGCCACTGCTGCCAATCAACAAACAAGCAAGCAAAAACAGACAAAGAGGGAGGATTCAATCGTCCTTTTGCCCAATAACAAGAAAAAGCTGCAGCTGCAGAGCTCCGGCGCCTGGCTTTCAGAGATTATTTTTAATGTATTTTATTGGACAGTTTGCAGAACAGAAAAAGAGGAAAAAATGGAGGATAAAGGATGAAAGGCGATAGTGGTTGTTCACATCTTAAATCGCTGCACCGCTTGGATGCCACATGTGGGAGCTGCTGGAAAGGCAGCTGTAGCTTCAGTTTCAAGATCAGTTAATGGGTTAATTGCTTTTTTAATGACTATCTGGTTCATAAAATGGTTTAAAAAGTAGTGAAGTGTGATAGAAAAGGGTAGGATGGATGAACAAACACATCAACACTTGATCAATAGCATCAAGAAAAATGTTTGACAAAATGTTCAGTTTACATGCAACAAACCCCAAGCTGGCTCATTAAGGCCCATAATACCTCCTGGTAATGCAGCCCCTTCGCCCTCCATCATTCCCCATGTGGCCTCCGTGCAGGTCTCCCTAGGCGAGCTAGTCCACAGTCGCCTGGGTTTGATCATTTTACCCATTTACGCCGACAGATCTCGTCTAAAAAGAAGCTGTGACCGGTGGCTGACTTTGTGAGTTGAGCGTCACCATCTAAAAACACCAAAAACCTACATCCTCCACAACCTCCACCTAAACAACACACCCCTCCCTGCATCACCAGGTTTTACTCGCTTTCCATATTTATTGTGCCTCAAGGCGAGACTGTTCATGTGTGTGAATTTATTTGTGCATTTATCGTAGTTGTGTTAGCATTAAAATTACTACCTGTATACCTGCATTAATAGGCTAAATTAGGGCTGGGCGATAAATCGATTTTATCGATTAATTCGAGTTTGGACTTAATGTCGATTTGTTTTAATGAAAATTGATTTTCTCATCAACATCCGCCACCATCGCAGCGGGAAACGCACCGCAATCGGACCAGCATGCCACATGCAGCGCATTTCCAGCTGCAATCCGGTGTGTTTACCTGCAGAGGGCTGCAGCTCATTTGCATTAAGTAGACTGGACTTCTACTTTATGCAAATTAGATGCGGGGTGCAGAGATTCCACGCATTGTGAAACTGTCCTCAAACTTCTAAACTAGGCATTGGTGACCTAAAACGAGGACAGATTCAGCTGCTGCACAGATTATTTCTTGCCTCAAATGCTTTCAGAAATTAGGGGGTAAAAAAAATTTGGATAAATCGTGAATCGGGATTTTTTGTGAAAAAAATCTGAGATTTTTTTTTTAGGCCATATCGCCCAGCCCTAGGCTAAATGTAGGTAAATTAAGTAGTAAGTTAATTTAAGTAAGGTGGTTGATGTGTTTGTTTAAAAATGCTTCCCAAAATGATGCTCCTATTTCAAGTGAAGCTGCTGGACATTCAGCTCTCTTGCTGCTGCTGCTGCTGCTGCTCAGGACATTTGCAGGGACGGTTTAGTCAGTATTCAGCTCCCATTCTGTTATCCACACATCTGCACAAACATAAAGCGGCGATGCCCAGCATGCATGCAAACACATTGAGCAGAATGCACATTCAGGCAACACTGAGACACACACACGTCCTGCCAACGCCCACACCTCGCTGCCAGCGGAGTGAAAGAAGACAGTAGTTGAGAGAGATGACATGGGGGGGGAAAGATTTTAAAAAACAGCTTTTATCTGTTTTCTGCGAGGAGAGAGTGTGACTGGATAGCTGTCAAGAGGCCGCCACTGAGTGGTTCCAGCAGACTGAGAGCGACTGTGTGTGAATCTGTGCACGTGCAGCAATTACTTCATGTATGTAGCAGGGAATCACGAGCACGGAGGGAAAAAATTCACGTGTGGCCACCTTCCATCAGCCACTCTAAACGCACCAGCAGCCTCACTGCTGGAATAAAACATGAGAGCAGAGAGTGAAGGAGAACAAGGCGAGGAGGAAGGTTAGGACCCTCTCTTCAGCACGACGCCGTCCTCCTGTCCTCGCTCTCTGCTGTCATTTCACAAAGGAAAGGGTCCAGAGAGTGTGAGAGTTGTCACAGCACACTAACCTCAGCATCGGTAATAGAAAAAAGAAGAAGAAGCAACAGGACGACGGTTCAGCCAGACCTGTCAAGTCAAACACAGAGCGAACCTCAAACGTTCTCCCTCGGCTGCATCCGGAGCCTCACACACGCCCAGCTAATTGGCGTTTAACCCATCGGGCCCGGCGCCTGTTTGGTTCTAACGAGCAATTACATAACGCTGCTATCATCTCAGACCGGCTCAGCTGTTACGGAGCCGGGATCAGCTCGGTGCTGCCTTTCCTGTGCGCGTCGGTTCAACCAGATCAAGTGGAAAGTTGAATCCGATTGCATTTACATTTCAGAGGCAGATTTTTAAATTCATCACGGCACGACTTTGCTGCTGCAGGACTCAATTCACTAAAATGATAATGCTTGGTACACTGTAGAAAACAATCCCATAAAGATATCTGGCGGCAAAGAATGCAATCTGTGCAACATTCAAAGCTGTAAAACATGGTGAAAATAAGAGCAAATCTCTTTGAAAATCACAGTCAGGTGTAACAGATTAGATGGAAATGAGTCACTTTTTTTTTTTTTTTTACTTTAATATGTATATTTTTCTTTCTGCATTTTTTAAATTGCTGATTTAAATACAATTTTAAAAATTTAAATTCACATTCAACATTGTAAAAATACAGACTTTTGATGTGGACATTACTTACAGTTTTTTATGACTAATGTATAAATTAATACCCCCTTTTTATGTGATTTTACTAGGTATATTATTATTATTATTATTATTATTATTATTATTAATAATAATAATAATAACAGCTAAGAAATACTTAAATTTTTTCATCTTTAATATACATAATTTTTCTTTCAAAAAATCGTAAAAGTTTGTAATAATATGATATTTTTTGCTGATTTAAATACAGTAGTACAGTGTAATTAATTTTTTTTAAAAACATAAAAAACTGTGGAACACATTAACATCCAAAACTATTTTAAAAATTATATATAATGAAAATAATGGTATTTTTAGCAGATTTGAATGCAGTAAATGTGGTATACTTCAATAGCAAAGCATTTTAAATGAACGTATTTGTGAAAATACAGGAGCTGGAGGTTGGGACAGTTTTTTTTTTACCATTTTTAAAAACTTAAACATCATTTTAAAAATAATTTTTATTTTTAAATGATTTAAATACAGAAAAAATAGAGTTACTTTACAGTGAAAAATTGCAAAAGAATTAATGCCCATTTGTAAAGAACACAGATTGTTGTTTATGGACATTATTTACAGTTGGGGACTGTTTATGATTTCTCTGATTAATATGTAAATTAACACTGTTTTTGTTATTGTTCAGAAATTTACCATTAAAAACTGTTTTACAGTGTATTCCGAAGTCTTGCAGGTCAAATCATGGATCGCATTTTACTGGTGATTTATACGAGAATCTCTGTCTGTCCGGTCGTTTAATGTCAAACACTAAATATTCTGTGGCACAGTGTTCAGTAATTAGGCAAAACAGATGCATGATGTTCATCATCCTCCTCATTTTCCTTGGAAGGAGACAAGGACGATCCCACTGCTGCAGGACTCGGGCCTCGCTACATAATCCTGTGTAAACCACATCTCCCATGATGCCTGCTGGGAATGTGCCTCGACTGCCAAACACCCTGAAGTCTGCAGAAAAATCCCACGCGGAACTGTAGAAAGACCGGGAGCTTCAGCCGTTAACTTTAAATCGTGCTCTGCGTTACGACGAAGCCTTTTATGATTTTCTGTCGGCGTAAAAACTGAATCTCGTGTGACATAATTAACCTCCTTCAGTCGGCGGTGGAAAGCTTCAGATTCAGGAGAAAAAACAAAAGTCAAACCCAGAGGACAAACAGCAAGCTGTGAAACCGATCATTTAGAATCGGAGATATTTAGAAGGTTGTTGCTCAGCAGCGAAGTCGCGTCAGGATTCGGTGCTTCGGGTTCTCAGGTGGAGTTTTTCTGCAACTCTTTGCTTACCGCTGCAGGTGGAAGGTGAGGAAGATGATGAAATGTTCACTATGAGGCCACAGGCTACTCTGGCATCTTTCAAACTGCTTTGATTTTATTCCGATAGAACGAACGTCAAGTGAAGCTGAAGGAAAAATCATCAGCTTCCTCCTGGTTTGAAAATCTACAAACATCATCTGGCATCCATGCAGCAAATCCATCCTCAACCCACTCATCAAAATCTAATCAGGGATGTACGCCTGAAACTGCATCCAAAAAATGCAGGTAAAATAGTAAAATCCTCCCTCGAATCACTTTCTCTTCCCTTTTTGCTGATTCTATCAACTTGAAATACACTTTGTCTCTTTAAATTGGTTTTCAAACCTCAGCAAAAGTTAAACAACAAATAGGATTTTTCCATGAATTTACGAGTTATTACCTGTCATTCAACAAAACATAAAATAATAATATATTGTTTCAAAAATTGCTGTTTTTTATGATTAACTAATACCTTTTTGTCCTGTGTTTCTATTAGCTATATTATTATTGTTAACAGCTTAAAATTATTTACTACATTTTTAATCCCTAACACATATATTTTTTCTGTCAAATAACAGCAAAAGTGTAAAATAGTGCAACTTTTGTTGATTTAAATACTGTGAACAACAGTGTAATTTCTTTGTTTATCTGTTGAAAACTAAAATAATCAAGTGAAAAAACAGTAAATAATGATAATAATGGTACTTCTTGGCAGATTTCAATGCAGTAAATAAGATGTAATTTTACGGACAAATATTTCAAATTAACATATTTGTAAAAATACAGGAGGTGGAGGAGGAGATACTTTAAAAGCATAAAATTATTTAATATTTTCTTTAGTCCATAATATACATAACTTTTCTTTCAAGTAACAGCAAAAGTCTGTAAATTAATGCAAATTTTTGCTCATTTAAATACCATAGACTGTGTATTTTATTTTTTTCAAATATGTTTAAAACTAAAAATAACAAAAAAAACAGTGAAAACAACTGAAAATAATGATAATAATGGTATTTTTTAAAGCAGATTTTAATAGAGTAAATATGATGTACTTTTACAGTCGAGCATTTTAAATTAAAATATTTGTAAACATACAGGAGCTGGAGGGGGAGATAGTTTAAAAAATACCATGTTTAAAAATTAACATACATAGTTTTAAAATATTTCTTGAGTTGTTGATTCAAATACAGTAAAAAAAAAGAAAAGAAAAGAAAATGCCTAATTTTCAGGTGAAATGTACAGATTGTTGATGTCGACATTATTTCCAGTTGGGATTTGTTTTTCTCAATATTCAAAATGCAAATTAATACTTTCTTTCTGTAGATTTAGTAGTTCTTACCTGTCATTTGACAAAACATGAAAAAAATCGGTAAAATGACAGTAAATTGTTAAAAAAAATTGTTGTTTAAAGCTGCTAAAATAACTTCTTTTCACAGCGCATTAAGGAGATTGCAGGTCGGCTCATAATCCCATTTTAATATCAGGAGGAGCAGCTGATCTCATTAGCAGCCTCCAGCTAACCGGTCGCTCTGCCAGCCATAAGGACGCTCGTTTGGAGGAAACTTAAAGCCTCCGTGCTCGGATTCTTCCCAGGGGATTAAGAAATCATCCACACGTAGCGAAAAGCCGACCACCTGGAAATAGACTCTGGGATGAAGGGCCGGACGGGTCAGAGCCACGGCCACATAAGTCATTTTCTATTTTCCAATCACAGCTTCTTAGTTAATGGAGGTTTTACTGAGGTGAGCACAAACACCGAGGGAGGAAGGAGGGAAGGAGCAGATATCGACCGATGTGGGCTTTTCAGACCTGAAATACTGCATTTCATTTATCAATAATCAGCCAATTTAAAAAAAAATACAGATATATATAACAGGAAAATTGCCAAATATCGTCCAAATATCCAACTTATTTTACTGATTTTTTCCAGTATTTTCAAAATACAGCCAAAATAAATCTAAAATTACAAAAATGTCTAACATAAATTAACATATAAAACATTTATCAGTCATATAACCATTGTAAAGGAAAAGCTACTCTCTCCCTTTTCTAAGGTATTTCCTTGCAGTAGTTAGCTGACGTCATCCCAAATGATCTTCCAACAGGCAGACGCTGTAGGAGGAAGATACACCACGACTCTTTGCTCTGCTTCAGGTTAGATACTGTCTGTTCTGACCTGGCCAAGCAGACGAGTTGCCTCCTTATTGGTCTGTAACCTAAATCTAATGTTCTCCCTGAAGATCAGAGGGAATCCTCAGAGCTGATGCTGGTGTTTCCTGCATGAACTGCTGCTCTGTTGGTGTCACTTCCCCTGATATCGGTAAACATTACTCACAGCGGAAGTCATTTAAGTCTCCAGTGTGTCTTTCTGTCTGCCTCCTTCACCTCGCTGAACTTCCACAACTATAAAATTTAAATGAAAAAAAAGCTTTTTTTAATTGTTATTTATTAGCTATATGTATCAAACACTGATAAAAAGATATATAACAACATTTTTTGCTGTTGAATACAAGATATCCCCCTTCAAATAAACAAATCTCAGAATCAATTCTTCTTCTTTGTGTTGTATTCAGCTTTAGAATAATATTTACAGTATTAAAGCTGAATTTAAGGTTCATCTATTAAGAGTAAATATCTGTGAAACTACAAAAACGTATTACAAATGTATTTCAAGTCTTTTTGATTGTTAAGAAAAACTTTTCTTCATGAAATGACATTTTATGGCTGAATCACAATTTTAAATGTTACTTTAACATTAGTAATTTTTTGTACTTTTATTCGTATTTCCAAACATTTTGGAAATACATTGAATTCTGCAAAATTTGTGATTTTCAGATCTTGGACTCCTACTACATCTGGCATTTCCTCTGTGACGGAAATTTGTAAAGTCATTTACGTAAATATTCCATATTGTACAAAAACAAATCTGTCACAATACAAATATATTGTAATTTCAAAAATATGACCTTTTCCTTTAAATGTGTGGAATTTAAATTCAAATGTAATACTGTGAATATATTACTAAAATGACATGCAATTAGTGACAACTGAAAAAAACAATGTCGGCACTGAGATTTCTTTGCTAAAAAATGTTAAATGTCTTGTATGATTTCGGACATTTGTCTCCTGCTGTTCTTCTCTAGCTTCATGACATTTCTCTGTTTTATCATTTTTACTGTCCACTAAGGTCCAGAACTTAAAGTTTTATTAGTTACTGTTTTTCAGACGGCTTTTCAGAATTAGCCACTAGCTGTTAGCATACCATTAGCCACAGTGAGAGAAGCTAACTTCCTGGTTTGTGTTCAGTTTTTGCTGCTTGAGAAACATTTCTGAGACCACAGAGATGACAGACAGAGAGAGGAGGCTACACCACACGTGAAGTATAGCATTTATCAATAATCGATCAATACAAATATTGATACCAATAATCAGAAAAATGCCAAATATCAGCCACAATAAGCGGTTTATCCTAACAGTGGAGCAGCGACTGAAACTGTAACTTCAACAGAAACAGAAATCTGCATCACATCTTCACAGTTTTCAGGCTAAATGACGTCTTCTTTTCTCGTCTGTTGTTTACATTTTGTTTGTTTAGCAGGAATCAGAAGCTGCAGAAGATACATGACGTTTCTCTGGATGTGCAGGTGGATCACGATGCTCCAGTTTCATCACAACGTTTCTGTGGTTTTTAATGCGAACATGAAACCATCAAACTGCTCATTAGCGATTCTAAATGTGTGGAGGTTGTTCTGGAGTTCTGGACTGGAGCCCAGCACTGATGTCTCTTCACTGTTTCACTGGAACGTTGTTCCAGTCTCACATTAGAGGAGTTATTTCTCCATGAATTAACAATATATTCATCGGATTTTCATTTGAGCAGGCAAGCTGATCGGATATTTAGTTAATAAAAACGGTAATAAGAAAAGGACTGCTAGCGAGGAACAGTCGATGGAATTATTGCGGGATAATTAAACATTTGCATAATTTGGCTTTGCTAATTTTTAATGAGGGAGGAAAAGCCAGATTTATGTAAAGCACACAGTAAAAAATATGAAATCATATAAAATATACATATATAGTTTCTTTATTTTTATTTATATTTAATATTTATTTATATTTAAAAAAGTTATAAATAAAATTATAAAACAAATATCTAATGTGAAATAACATTAAAAATAAACTGGAAAAAACTATAAAATTAACATTTTTAATGTTTTTAAATTAAATTAAAATCAAATGCATCGTTAAATGCATGTGCAGATTTACTGGAATTTCACAAATATTTTCTTCTATATTTTAATTATTAACTGATGATTAAATCTGGGTTTAAAACTGTAAACATATTTCTAAAATTCAAAACAATTGCTGACGACAGAAAAAGAAATACTGTGAGATTTGTTTATCTACAGAGACACGTCTGGCATAATTTCATATGTTTTTACAGCAGAAATGTTGAATGAATGCGTTTTTATTAATGTATAATATCTTGAAGCAGTGCTAATCTGCAAAGTACAGTTTTTTATCATTATATATTCCATTTATCATGATATCTATTTATATAATTATATAAATGTTATACTGTAGGCAACTCCAGTGTTTAAACATCTTTCATTAAATATTAAAAAGCCATAAATATATGTTCTCGTGCAAAAATAAAGCTGAAAAATGTGTTTTAATAATAAAAATCTTTATTTTTTTTGAGACGGTTATTTTCGGTCATTTTACAGAACTGTTTTGGCACCTCAGCTGCTGGAAAATCTGTGTTTTTATCTGTTGTTTTAAAAATGCATTGAGTTTAAATGAAAACCATGAAATCAGACCTAAAATTGACCTTTTTATGAACTCTGTGAACTTTCCCCACTGTGGGATCAATAAAGTCCTTATCCTTAACTCGTCTCTGACACCAGTTTAACCTCGGCTCTCAACTGTGTTGCTTCTTCTGCTGAACTTTAACACTTTACGTTTCTTTTTTTAAGTACAGCAGTTCAGCATTTTGAAATATTGATGATTTTCACGTCGCATTTCGTCTTTGAAGACCTGCTTTCACTGCTGCTCTCTACAGCCAGCAGGATAAGCCGTTTAGGAAACAGACAGACGTATATTCCAGTTTCACTGTGGCGAGCAGATTAGCAGATTATTGCCATAATTGCCGAGCTCATAATAACACAGTTAGTGCTTTTGTTCGGCAGCTGCAGCTTCCCTCAGTGTTGCCAGCCTAATTTAATATTATTTGTCAGCCATAGCTTTAGATTTAGACAGTAGAAGCTGTTAGGTATTGTTGCTTTTTAACAATGATTTGCACGAATAAACGCAGGTAATTTAGCATTTTTTCAGGTAACATTCAGGTACTGACTGTCCTCTGGTTCATAACCAAACTGCTTCTTGTCATTTTAAACTGGAAAAGCCTGTGAAACTTAATCTTCTCTGCCGAGGCTGGAGTTAAAGTGCAGCTGCAGTTCACCAGTCTGACGGTTTGATGGTTGTCATCTGCAAATGAATTTTTGAGCCACTGAGAAGAATTTCACGTCATTAATGATTTCTGGGGTTTTGACATGTGAGCCGTTTAATCCTCAAGCCACTCGACTCTGATCATTTCTAATATTTCAGCACTGCAGAGGAGAAAGGAAAGGAAAGGGAAGGAAAAGAAAGGAAAGGAAATAGAGGAGGATACAGGGATTAAATGTCACTGACATGGGAGGAAAAGATGGCAGGATGTTCTTCTCTTTTTCCATCTGTCACAATGACTCAGATTGTCTCCAATCACAGCAAACAGAAGGAGCTCATCACTAGCGTGTAAACATTTTAGTATCTCTGTGAGGACATTCATAGCCAAAATGCATTCATTAGCACCTTAACCTGCACTGTAAAAATGTTTAACTATATTTTTTTGAATAATTCAGTGTTATTTTACAGATTTGCTGTTTTGTTAAATTACAGATAATATCTAGCAAAATCACAGAAAAGTATTGATTTACATGCAAACGAAAAAAAGTGTTCCACTACTTGTTACACTACTGTTACATTAATTTACTGTAATCAAGTCAGCAAAAATTAAAAAAAATTAATTAACACATTTTCCTTATTAAATTACAGATAATATTTAGTAAAATCACAGAAAATATTAATTTAACTGCGAACTACAACAAACAAAACGGTAATTTCTTCATTTGCAGTGTTTACCCGCAAGATTACACTATTTTACTATATTTAAGTCAGTCAAAACATTATTCTTTTGTAGATATTTGACATTATTTGATTGAAAAATCATGTCTATTAAGGATTGCAAGGTAGTGAATAGGTTTGAAGTTGGTTTAACAGTTTTTCCTTGTCAAATTATGGATAATATCTAGCAAAATCTTGCTCATTGACTGTAAAAAAAAAAAAAAAGTCCAGCAATGATAAATAATGTAAATAATGTCCACATCAAAAATTGGTATTTTTTTGTAAATAGTGTTATGTTTTTTTTTTACAACATCTGACTGGAAAATTCAACTACATTTATTGTATTTAAATGAACAAAACACGCCACTATTCTACAGACTTTTGCCACTTTTGCCAAGTGCATTCAGGGTTAAAAAAAAAATGTAAATAATTTTTAGTGATTATTTTATAGATTTTCATAGTTTTAGTAAAGTGAAGCTGAAATCACAGAAAATCATACGTTGACTATAAAAAGAAACATCCAAAAACACATCTAAAATCTATTATATTTATATTACAATACTAATTTACATATTGAGTATAAAAAGAAACATATCTACATTAAACATCTAAAACATCTATTATATTTATATTATTATTTTACATTTTGTATATTTGCTGTTATTTTTTTAATTTTTTACAACTCTTAAATCCTGCACCTTTTTTTTAAACACATTTTCTTGGCACTTTTACAGTTACATTTTCAACATTTTTTTTTTTTTTTTTTTACAGATTTCCTTCACAGTGTAAGCACTATTATTAACTTCCTCTGTGTAACTCCAATCCGACCCTAAATCCAGCCTGAACCCTGCGGTTGGTGTCAGTAACTCTAAACACACACTCTGCTGGATGCTGATCCAGTGAAACTCTGGATGCTGGACCTCTTATTGTTGCAAAATCACTCTTGATTTCACTACTGAGGCTCATTCCAAGAGTCTGACTCATTTAAATCACTGAACACGAAGCACAATAAACAGACTTTTGTTTTGGTAGCAGTCGTGCAGAAGCATCAGAGCAGCACATGTCCTCTGAACCTCATGACGGCTACGAGGACGACAGATGTTCGGCAGCAGCTATTTACAAGCAGCAGCTCCGCTAATCTGTTCTGCACTTTCATTTGGTCTAATTGAGGCAGACTTGGGCTGGATCCTCTTTTACAAAAAAAGAAACAGCCAGAGATACTTCTGGCTGAGTGACAGGTAAGTGTACGCATCAAAAGCAGCAGGGAGGGGAAATAATGAAATGAATTATGAGAAGAAAGCCCACTGGGCCTGCAGAAAAGCACCAGGCAATATCTCCCGTCATTTGACAATGATATACTATTAAAGAAGAAAATAGAAAATCCTGCCTTTGAAAGAATTCTGTAATTCTATCATGCAAATGAAAGCGCTCATTGGTGTTGCCAGACAAGGGCCGGACGTCTGGTTCTGTCTGGAATACTGAACACTTTAATACCAAAAGGACATCAACCTTTAGTGCCAAAAAAGAAACTCGGTTTTAAATTCCCAGGAGAAAATCCACTCAGTGAGTCGTGTGAATAGAGAGACGACCTGCAGATTTAGATTATAGCCGGGAAGGTCAGGAGTTAAGAAAGGCTTTGTGTTTAGTGTTTTTTTTATATTTTAGGGGGTTACTGTGGTCAAGACAGGGAGAAGTGGATAAAAGACGAGGCAGTGCTTTACAGCTGTCACTTTGGATCTCTCAATCGACACCTGAATTAGTGAAAGATACGAAGCAATTAATCAGCTTTAGTGGCGGCGGCGGCCAGGAAGAGGCAAAGGGAGGAGGGCGACCTGTTTGTACATCTGTGTTTGTGCATGTGAGCTGACGGACGGGTTATTTACGGATAAAGGAGGAAACAATAATTCACTGTACATCCAGGAAAATGACATTGTGGGTTTTCACCGTCCCCAGTTGAACGTAACTCTTTTTTCTTCCCGTATGCTTGAAATTTGGGGTTTAGCAAGCTGCCAAAAGACTCTGTGGGGAAGATTATTCACTCTTCTATACTAGCTGAGCTTTAGCACAACAACCAAACTGTTGCAGGTAGAGTAAGAGGCTAAAACAGACGCATCAACACCCATCGGCTGGCATGTTAGCTTTAAAAGATATGTCCAAATCACAACATTTAGTAGAGCATGAAACTGTAAAAACAAAGAATCATGAGATTTTCCTGGTCCTTGAACTACTCATCTGTGATGGATCATTTTGTGAGGAAAGCTGCCCTCAGCTGAAAATCATCCATCCATCCATCCATCCATCCATTATCTATACACCGTTGGATCCTCATTAGGGTCGTGGGGGGGGGGGGGGGGGGGGGGGCTGGAGTCTATCCCAGCTGACTCAGGCGAAGGCAGGGGACACCCTAGACAGGTCACCAGTCTGTCACAGGGCCACATACAAAGACAAACAAGCACTCTCACATTCACACCTACAGGCAATTTAGAGTAATCAATTAACCTCAGCATATTTTTGGACTGTGGGAGGAAGCCGGAGTACCCGGAGAGAACCCACGCATGCACAGGGAGAACATGCAAACTCCATGCAGAAAGATCCCGGGAAAGCCGGGACACAAACCAGCGATCTTCTAGCTGCAAGGCAACAGTGCTGACCACTACATCACTGTGCAGCTCAGCTGAAAACCAAAATCACTTTATTCTAAAAGACTATTGGTTTCAAAAATGTACCAAAAATAGGCTGCTTGCTTTAATCAAATTCCATTATGCTTAAATAAAAGGCCTGAATTGTAACATTTGGTAGCGTACGAAACTGTAAAAGCAGAAAGAAGCATTCGATTTTCAATTTTTTTGATGGTCCTTGAACTACTCAGCAGTATTTCCTGCTTTATTCTACATGACAACACAATTTGCTTTAAACACTCTGTTAGCTTTAAATAAAATGCCCAATTTGCAACATTTAGTTGCGTACGAAACTGTAAAAGCAGAAAGAAGCATTCGATTTTCAACTTTTTTGATGGTCCTTAAACTACTCATCTGTATTTCCTTAAAATCGATTTATGCTACATGACTCATGATTTCACAAATGTAGTAAAAATATACTGTTTGCTTTAATCACATTCTCTCATCTTTAAATAAAATGCCCAAATTGTAACATTTAGCAGTGTATGAAACTGTAAAAGCAGAAGGAAGCATTAGATTTTTAGTTTTTTGGTTTGCTCTAACCACATTCTGTAAAAAAAAAAAAATAAATAAAATCCTGCTTTCCTCAACTCAACTGTGAAGCCATCCCTGACTCACCTACAACCAGTAATCATGTGACGAAAATGCAGGGAGTGTTGTGTAGAACTTGGCTGAAGAGGCAGTGTTTATACAAAGCAGATAGGATACAAGTATGGAAGGATATTAAAAACTTTAGTAAAACATCTATAGTATGTACAGACAATAGTTTCTTCCAGTACTGATGACACCTAACTGAATTCCTCTGTTTTACTCAGTATGCACAGTATAAAAAAGGAATCAAAATCAATGCAACAGAACCTGATTTATCATCCATTACTTCTTTCTGAAAACCTGTTACCTACGTTACCCACAATGCAACTGTACAGCCGACAGGTTGGATTCAGCAGCTAACGTCGCCTCCAGCCACCAGTCTCCAGCAGATATGAGGACACACGAGGCCTGCTGAGCTTCATTCTAACTCCATACCTGCAGATTTCTTCCATTTTCAAACGTTTAGTCCTCGTTCCCGACACGAGCTCATTTCACGCCGTTTCTTCCGGAGCCACAAAGGACTTTAAACACCTTTTTTCACACGTTGCAGAATTCCCCGAGACTTATAAATAGGCTTTGATGTGCAATAAAAAAAAAAAAAACTGTTTTGTTGCTTGCCATGCACAGAGTTTTTTTTTTTTCCCATATCCATCTCTGGAACAAGTTTCCATCAAAGAAACAGTCTCTGTGATGTTCACAGCCTGGTCTGTGGATTAGAGCATGCAACAAGGTGACAGAAGCAATGCAGGAATACAGAGGAGGAAAACTTCTATTTTACTTTTTTAACCCTCAGAACACCAAAACCCATCAGCAGGTTTGAAAGGTAGGTTATCTTTAAATAAAATGCCTAAATTATAACATTTAGTAGAGCGTGAAACCTTAAAAACAGAAAGAATCATCAGATTTTCAACTTTTTTGATGGTCCTTGAACTACTCACCTGTGTTTCACTGAAATCGCTTTATTCTACATGATTCATCAGTGTAAAAATGTATCAAAAATAAACCGTTTGCCCTAACCAGATTCTGTAAAAAACAAAAAAATCTGTTTTCCTCAACGCAAATGTGAAGCCATCAGTGACTCGCCTACAACCAGTAGTCCTGTGACAAAAATTCAGGGAGTTCAGCTGAACTTTGCACAAAGCAGATAGGAAATAAGTACTTAAATAAAAAAATATATAAGAAGTAAAATATCTACAGTATTTAGAGACACCAGCTTCTTCCAGTATAAATGAAACTTGTAGACACTTGTAGTACATGTTAACTTTTTTCTGTTCTTGTAAAATAAGTATTCAAAAAAATTCAAATTATGTTATTTATTATTATTATTCATTGCACTGTTAGTGTGTCACACTGCAGGAAAGACATTTTTAAGTTCTCTTTCCTTCTATTCATGGTTGTGCTGTTTCCATACAGGTGCAGGACTTTATACTGCAATGAAAAATGAGTCCACGGGGAGTAAAAATGTGACAAGAGCAAAGAAAAAAAAACAAAATACAGAAACTGCTTGAGGTTTAGAGGGTTAAAGGGAACAGGAATCTGAAGAATGAAGCCTGTGTTGTTGTGTGTTTCTGCTGTTTGAGCACACAATCCTGCACATTTACTTTGTTTTCATGTCAGTCCATGCATTCGCTGACCTCTCACTGGAGCAGAGAATATTTCAACGTCTCCCTGGGAAGGCCGACAGGAACCCGCGGTCCCATTGTTCAAGCAAAATGTAAATGTTTCCTGTCAGTCACCTGCAGGAAAAGACTCTCTGCCAGGAAATAATCCCTGAAAAACACGGAGCGGTCGCACTTAATTGTATTTCCATGTCTTCTCCTTTTAAAAAATGCGACTGCTTTGTTTTCCAGGACAGCCATTCACTCGCAGCCAGGTCTGAAACAAGCACAGCGGCGCATATTGAAAAATGACAACAAATGATCTAATTGCACACGACATGCGTTACGGAGTGATTGGGGGGAGAAACGTACGGTCTGGAGAGGCAGCGGTAAATGGGCTGTAACTCTAAATGACGCCGGTATTCTCTTTTAATGTGCGTGTGACTCGCATGGAAATGTGCCGAACACTGGTCGAGACGTTAACATGCAAATGAGGAACGACGGCGTCAGAGCGGCCGCAGTCGATCGAGATGATCGGCGTCGATGCGCAACGTGATTCCGGGCGACAGAAGGTGAGGAGAGCCAGACTGTGAGCTGCAGCACGAACTCTCGCCTTCAGCCGGAACGTTTCATCAACGCAGACAGAGCAGCTGACCTCCTCTACTTGTTGCTCACTGTCTCCAGCATGGACGGTTATTTATGGAGCAGAGATGAATCGATGCCTCCTCCGTTCAATTACATTTGCATTACTTCAGTGAGGTGTTCAGTTTCTTCACCGTCCTCATGAGGAGACATCTTGAGTCTCCACGAGGTTTAGATAAGCTGTAATACACACCAGGAGTTTCAGGTGCTTTCCACAACAGGATGGTGGATATTGTACTCTATAAATAACCTATTTTCTTGCACGACTATGAATATCCGCCGCTGAAGGTTGGTGAAGTACGAAAGAAAGCGATTCTAGGAATAGTGCACTCACATTTTGCAGACAATTAACAATAGCGTGGCCTTTCTAGTGCTGCACTTGAACCAGGAGAGGAAATTAAGTTTTTTTTTATTACCTCCCTGGTCTCTGAGATGCAATGAAAACAGCTTCACTTTCAAGCCAAATCACTTGAACGCAGCAGGATGCGGCCAGTTCTGAAACTGGCAGAAAAAATACAGTGAAGATTCATATTTGATGATGATATTTCTGACAATTTGCAAAGTCTTCATCGTCTCCTTCCTGCAGTCACATTTCACTCTGCTCATAGGAACAAAAACTGTTTCTGTTAAAGGCCGAAAACAAGAAACGGAATCAAGGCTAAAGCATGAATTTAACAACCAAGACAAAAAACCTGCATCTGCTGAGGAAACATTTGGATTTGATTTGCAGTTTAATTACATGTAAGACAGTTAAACAGTCACTGTGTAATAGATTAAAAACATAAGTGCGGGCGTCAACACATGATAAACCATCAGAATTTGTAAAACCACCAACCCAGCAGTTTAAATTCTGGGTCAAACGTGCTGCAAAATGAGACTACTGAATACTGAAACTGGGCTAATGTCAGTGGAACTACAGCCTGACCTACTTTAAATACATTAAACATGAACAACTCCTAAAAGTTTCAACCTGCACCCATCTAATAAAACTGAATCACACCTTTAGTGTCATTATTTAACAGCCAGACCTCGTACATCCTAAATAGCAGCCTTTGTGATCTGCTAATTGCACCTTTTCAAACTGAAATTAATTAATTGTTTGGTCCCAACCTTTGCCATGACCTGCTGAACCTCCAGTTGTTTTCCTTAATGGTATTTGACCTCAATACTCCGCCTGTAGAAAGTAGCAGCTATGCTCTTATACCCCGAAAATACAATATAGTAATGTTAAAATCTTTTGTTTAAATAGAAATCCAGGTTTTTTATTAAGAGATATAAAAAATAAGCATTACAATTGCAACCATTTGTCCTTTTAACAGCACAACACTATGAAATGTACAGAAAAATACAATGTTTACAGTTTAATGCATTAAAATAGAACAACAGCTGATCATGGTCAGCTTCTGTTGCAGGTGTCAGAGGAAAAGATTCAACTCTGTCATGTTGTTGTCGTATTTGATTATAATAAACAGAGATAATTTCATGTAAAAACCATCAGAATAATGTGGAATACAATGAATTTTCGGGTGCAGTATTTAAATTTCATGTGCAATATTTCATTTTTATGTACGAAACATCAATGTAATGTGCAATATATTCAAATTTTAAGGTGCAGTACTTCAATTTCATGTGTAATACTTCAATTTTATGCACAGACAATCGATGTAATATGGAATATAATTAGTTTTTCAGTTGCAATATTTCAATTTCATGACAAATATTTCATTTTTCTGTCGATAACATCAATGCAATGTGTAATGCAATTCAATTTTCAGGTGTAATATTTCAATTCCATGTAAAAACCATCAGAATAATGTGGAATATAACAAATTTTCAGGTGCAAAACTTCAGTTTCATGTGCAATATTTCATTGTGTACAAAACATCAATGTAATGTGCAAAACAGTCAAATTTTCAGGTGCAATATTTCAATTTCATGTTCAATATAGCATCTTTATGTAAAACCATCAATGCAATGTGCAATATAATTAATTTTTCATGTGTAATATTTCAATTTCACATGAAATATTTCATTTTCATGTGCAAAACATCAATGTAATGTATAAGAGAAGTAATTTTTCAGGTGGAATATTTCAATATCATAAGTAATATTTCATTTTCATGTGCAAAACAAATGTAATGTGCAATAAAATTTAATTTTGATGCGCAATAATTCAATCTCTTTTGTACGTACAAAATGTAATGTAATATGCAATATAAGTAATTTTTCAGGTACAATATTTCAATTTCATGTGCAATATTTCATCTTTATGTACAAAACATCAATGTAATGTGCAATATAATTACATTTTCAGGCACAATATTTCAAATTCACATATTATATTTAATTTTTATGTAAAAACCATCAATGTAATATGCGATACAATTCATTTTTCAGGTGGAGTATTTAAATTTTATGTCTAATATTTCATTGTAATGGGGGATTTTTGGTCAATTTGTATGTCGTATCCCATGCTTTTGTGCAACATTCCAACTTCATGTGCCGTATTTCATTGTCAAAAGTGAATCACTGCCAAGACTACTTCTCTATTCTGGTCTCATTTTAGCTCACTAAGTTTTATTTTCAGTAATGTGTTGCTCTTGCATATTATTGCTTCTCTATAGGCATTGCATTTCCTCGTGTAATATCTGAGCAATATCTGAATTTCCTTTGGGATCACCTTATCTTACCTTATCTTAAATGCAAAGACACAAAAAAGGATTTCTTGTACGTGCACAGATGGCTGCATCTTAAAGTGATGGCACTGGCATTCAAATAAACAGCCCTCATGAGCTTGCATATTATTCTACAGGTACTACTCATGGAAGTGTTATCAATGCCAGCACGGTGACTTTTTTTTAGTAATTTGCAGCCCTCATTTTACGCCGTGCAGCCACCTTCAATTCCCTCTGCAGGAGAACGTCTAGGCGAAAGGCTCTGTAATGATGCAAGTGAAGCAAACAACGTTGCTGCGGTTATTAATGCCCCACATGGGTACGGCGGGAAATGTCACAAAGTCACATCGCAGCCTGACCCGCCGCCGCTCTCCCACGCAGACAGCGAGAGCCATTTCCATTTTGTCACCGGTGTAAACTATATCTGGAGAGGAAACAATGAGCGAGCAGCAGGGGAGGACGGACGGCAGTGAATCGGTGAGCTCAGGACAGACCGGGAGACGGAGCCTGGCTGCTTGTCTAAACATTTTCACACTTTTGAATTTCATCCCCTCCTCCCTCCTTCCCTCCCTCCCTCCCTCCTCCAGCTCGCCTCCTTTCTAAACAATGAGGCCTAGAAGAACTGAAAGCGGCGGAGTGGACGGAGGGGGGTTTGTAACGCTGGCACCCTTTTTAATTCCAACCAAAAGCTGTTCCAACAAAAGGTCTCCCACTCGGGAGCCGCCACAGAGCAGCAACCAGCCAGGCCCGGCTCAGAACAGGGTCGAGAGCAAAAAGACTGAGCGCAGAAAGAAGGGCAAGAGGATAAGAATGAGGAAGTGAGAGCGGATGAATAAAGCAACGAGAAACTGAGCTGGACATGAAAGGCTGGATGGGAGTTTTTTTCTACTCAGCATGTGGGTGAAAGTCAAACTAGGGAGGGCTACGCTGATAACGCATGTGTGGAAGTGATCTGCAAAGGCATTCAGGACGCAATAGAAGAGCAGAAAGCAGAGAAAAAAGCCTTCGTCTGACCATCCTTGGACCGGCTCCATTGTGATTCATGGCTCCGTTCCTGTTGCTACACTCTGCAATCCCTCTTCCCACTGACACCTGTTTGCTGAAGAATCACAAAGGAATGCCAAGGTGTTAGCCGCGATACAGTTTATTTCCAGAAATGCGATCTGGAATTTGCTTAGTAACGCGTTTCCTCAGAAGTGGAATTAGAAGAGAAGAAGGAAAAAAAAAAGAAAACTCGCTGAGCAAGTGCAGGCTCACGCTCGCTGACAGCATGATGAATTAAAACCCGCTTCCTGGACTTTGAGTCGGGCTGATGGCGCTTCTTACGGCGACCCGTGAGCACAACATCTCACCCGGAATTACAGCTAGCTTCTTCTAACGTTTGTACAAAGACGGACACACGGCGCACACAAGTCGCACAACAAAGGATGGGAAATTGTCTCGGCCACAAAAGCTGTAACCATGACAACTGTTTCCAAATCTACCAAGTCAACCTCCACCTCTGGCCGTCCGCGATTGTTTTTGTTTCTCCAAAGAAGAGCATCAAAAAGTACTTCTTCTTTGATTGTACAAAAACAAGCAAACAGCATTACGCAAGACGCTGCAACACAAAGTTTGAAGTCCGTCACTCATTGGCCTGCTAAGAAACGTGGGAATACTTTAACTTTTTTAAATCCCCGATCAATAACAAAACCCACAGGCGAAAATTAAAAAGAGACAAACTTAAGTCGAAGATGCAGATAAATAAATCGCAGTGCACAGCGTGATGCAACACTCAGTGCAAGATTGTCAATTAAGCAGTGGAAAAAAAGGCTGTAATTAAGGCGAAAAGTTATTTTCTCAGAAGCGCCAGGACTTGATATTGTGCTTTTCTGGGTGAGAATCTTCAGCACACATGGCTGCCCAGACAGAGACTAAACAAACTGGCCTTAACACCAAAAGCCCACCAGCATTACAGTGGAGTCTGTGTCCATGTGAGTCACTGGTAAGCTCTCGATAAGCAGCAGTGGTCTGTTGTGGAGGGAAGATCAGCACCCTGAGGAGCTGCAGACATCTGGAACGCTTTCAGCTGCAGGTCAGGAGGCGACACAGCGGAGCTAGTTCATCATAGCCGGGCTTTCTTTGTGTTAGCCGGCTCAGCTAAATCTAAGCCTCCTAAACACTTCAGAATAGAAGCTTTATTGTCATTGCACAGCGAGACAGAATGAAACTGATTGGCAGCAATCTCCTATAGCAGATATCAGATATGTAATGTGCACAAAATATATTAAAAACAGCGCATATAAATTAATGCTTATAAACATCTAAATAGTTTGTGGGTGTCAGTTGACTTAATTAAAAGTGCAGCAGTCTTACTTAGCCAGCCTATTCTGTAGAATAGAGTGGTCTGACTACACCACATATCATTCTGCTATAGGATTAAAAAAGAAAAAAAACACTCTGGCTTGTTTGAATTGAATAGAATAGAATAGAATAGAATAGAATAGAATATTTTTATTGTCAATTTCTCTATATATCCAGGACATAGAGAGTAACCGAAAAGACATTTCTCTCTTTTTCTCTTCTTCTTCAAACCAACCACAGTCGTAGTCGGCCCAAAGCCAAGCGAAGGATCAGTGTTCCTTCAAAGAAGTAACGGTTAGAATTGTTGTTGTGGAACAAAAATGTTTAATTCACCACCAAAAACTAGCAGAGCAACCCAAATCCTCTGCCAAACTTTAACCTTCGTTATCAGTGTAGAAGGTCCCGATCCGGAGCTTGTTGTTGTTGTAGCTTGAGGCGAAGCAAACTAACCCTAGACTGCAGAAGAGAGGAAGAATGCTGACTGATATCATCAGACAATAGCCGGTTTATACCTGCAACCTACACCCAGTCAGTCAGACTGAAAGTGCAGTTAACTGAAAAATCAGAAATGAATATTTTACATCTTTAAAACAGCTCGAGAAGAGTTTACAGCAAACTAAGCTCAACATAGCCAGGCTTTCTTTGTGTTAGCCGACACAACACAACCCAAAACACCAACTCCCAAAGTTAGTGAAAATAGAGTAAGAATGCTTTCCTTCAAAATGTGACCACATTAGTTTGTAGGTGATTTCATAAACAGTGCAGTAATCTCACTTTAGAATGGTCTGAGTGCACCACATATCATTCTGCTACAGGGAAGAAAAACAACACAGCTTGTTTTTTTTTCTTCAAACCAATCAGAGTCATGGTTGGCCCAAAGCTATAAGCGAAGGATCAGTGTTCCCTCAAAGAAGCAGCAGCTACGATTGTTGATGTGGAACAAAAATGTTTAATTCACCACCAAAAACTAGCAGAGCTGCCTGACTGCACGATCCAAACACTCTGCCAAACTTTAACCTTCATTATCAGTGCAGTAGGTCGCAGCCTGGAGCTTGTTGTTGTTGTTTCTCCTGGCGACGAAAACTAACACTACACAGCAGAAGAGTGGAAGAATGCTGACTGATATCATCAGACAATAGCCGGTTTATACCTGCAACCTACACCCAGTGAGTCAGACTGAAAGGGCAGTTAACTGAAAAATCAGAAATAAATATTTGGTGTTAACACAAGTTGTCTTTAAAACAGCTCCAGGGGAGTTTACTACAGACTAAGCCTAACATTGCCAGGCGTTGTTTGTGTAAAGCAGCTCAACAAAACCTGAAATAGTCACAACAGGGCTTCTCAACTTTCTTAGTTAACCAGACTTTCTTCATCAGACTCTGAGCATGCTCACATTAAAGCATCATTTTCAAGTCCTCTTCCACAGAAAATGGACCAGTAGCATGCCACCTCCTCCTGTTTAGTCAAATTTATTACAGTATGAAGCAACGCTGTTACTGAAAATGATGCAAGAGAGGAACGCTGGCAGCAGACTGTTAATATATGTATTCTTCCCCTGCAGCTGCACATGAGAGCTCTGAAACTTTAAAGATGACTCAAGAATTCAGGTCTGACACTCTTCTATAATGAAGGATGTGGAAATTAGGGCTGGCCTGAATAGCAGTTTCTTGGGCTCCGGATATTCGACCCCGATTAATGACGAACATCCAAATATTTGGTTCGCTTCGTAACATCCGACGAAGGGGGGCAAACTGAGGACGGAGCCGAATATTCAGCTCGGTTCGTAACGTCTGACGGGGTAGGGGGGGTGGGGGGTTTGACTGAAATGGCACGGCTTCGTGTAGTGCTATTACTGACGTACAGCTCAACAGGTTTGCAGATAAAGCTCAGCTGATAATCTGCATCATTCATAGAAAGTCATCAGGACAAGAAATGGTGAAATGGAGAAACTTTTTGCAGCTGATTTACAACCAAAACTCTGAACAGAACCTTCTCCAGACCAGGTCAGCTGTCCAGCATTATGACTTGGCTTAACATGCTTTGCTAACCTGGTCTGGAGAAGGTTCTGGTCAGAGTTTGGCATCCAAACCTGCCAACCCTGACCAGAACCTTCTCCAGACCAGATTAGGCATGCAGCATTATGATTTGGCTCAATATATTTCACTAACCCATTAATTTTGCTCCCCTCAGGACCAATATTTGTTCACTTTTGATCTAAACATAACAGGGGTTTGTTTTTATAACGTGGCGGGTCTCACTTTTGTTTTGATTCCTTTTTTATGTTCACCGGGGACATTTATTTCATGTCCATAAAGCTCTCCAAGTTTTGCAGAAAGTGTCCTATGAATATTAAGTTTCCCATAAACAAGTAAACAACCAAGTCATTAACATCATTATGCCCCTCCAAATGGAAGCATCCAGCTGCTCCATGCACTCGTTGACATTTCAACCCAGTTAAAGATACCTGCCATCAGCTCTCAAGGCAACAATGACAACCTCAGCCCTCTCAGAAACACACAAGATGTCTTCTCCCCAGATATGCTCCTTGACATTTAGTCCGTCTGCCATCGGCCACAATGGAGCTGCAACACGCCGCTCCTCAGCGATGCGGAGGCTACAAATCATCTTGAACCTCCGGGGTCAGGGGACTGCTCCGGGTTCAAATAGGTTTAATGCAAAGTGAGAACAATCTGTTTGCTATGCCGACGGAATTACAGCCACTTTTTTAATTCAAACTGCCCTTTCCTTTGGATATAATGGGAAAGTTTCAGCCTCCAGACATGTTCCGATAGTTAATCAGCTGAAATATCCTACAAAAAGAAAAAATTTAAATAACCGCTCGTAGCCCAAAGGCCAGCGGGGAACAATTGGCTGTACTGGGCAGCTCACAGATGAATGTCTTGAACTCTTGCTCGTTTATCAGTTGTTTATGAATTTTAATTACAGCAGTTAAACTTTGCTGCTTTCCCATCCATCAATTCTCTGACACTCATGCCGAGCCGGGTCACGGCGGCAGCAGGTCAGGCGAGGCTCTCCAGATATGCTGAGACACAGTACAGAACATATCCTGCACAAATCTTTCCTTTAACATGCAGCTCTAGCTACACTCACTGCTGTTACTGCTAGAAAATGTGTAAAAAGTTGCAGGCCGGTGACTTGTTCTGCTCCAGAGCCACAGCACCGGCTAACCAAATATGCAAACAGCAAACAACAACATGGTCGCGATGCAAAGCAGACGATGAGTCATTAATAAGAGCTCTCGATAATCAGGCCGCGAAGCTCGGAGGGCGATAATCATCGGCCGCCTGCTCTCCAAGTGATAAGCTAATCAGCCC
This sequence comes from Amphiprion ocellaris, assembly GCF_022539595.1. Lineage (NCBI taxonomy): Eukaryota > Metazoa > Chordata > Actinopteri > Pomacentridae > Amphiprion > Amphiprion ocellaris. The sequence goes on along the minus strand of NC_072780.1, from coordinate 28,633,898 downwards.
TTCGTCTCCACCGAGCCGTCGAGGGGACTCATCATCATTGACATTTCAGCACAGGATCGGGCCTATAGGGACGAGCAGGGGAGGGCGGCATGGGGGGGGGCACCTGAAGTGACTTAATTATCATTGCTGCAGAATGATATCCTCTCAACTCCACTTCGCCTCTTTCACTGAAGGTGAACGAGGTTCTTTTGGCATACGGTGAAGGTCTGGCTGCTACGTTTGTGAAGCCACATAGATGCACAAATTAGGGATCGACCGATGAGGGTTTTCAAGGTCCGATTATTGGTAATCAAGAAAGGCCAATATTAGGGACCAATGTACAGGAAATGTAATTAGGGGGTCGGAAGCAGAGTGGTCTAACCCAGCAAAAATCTGAACTGAGGTTTATATAATTGCTGTAATATTTTGCGGTCTAGATTTTAGTAGCAAAGTGGTCAAACCCACAACCCAAATATAAGGTTACAGAGGCAATGTTAGGCCATTCTTCAAAACACAAAACTGCAGAAAGTGGGTTAGACCATTCTGTTTCCAAACCCTTCTAATGGTTGAACAGCATGTAGAGAACCTGTTATTCATAATGGGGCTTCTTCATTAACAAGTGTGACTATAGCTGAAAACGTGATTAAATTATCTCCTGTTTCATTTGATTTATTTATTCATTTGGACGAGAGTGTATATTAAGGAACATCCATCTTGTAAGTTTAAACAAAGTTGCAGTAAATTAGCTGGATTTAGCAAAATGCTAATTTCCGTCCGTTGTCCCAAACATTAAAGAAAAACATGCAGGGTTACAGACATCATTAATTCTGGTTGGGTTACACCTAGCCTGAACTGCTATCATTTTAGTAAAGAGCTTTCTGAGCAGAGCCTGTCATAAAGTGCTTGTAGTAGAAGTGCGTGTTTTTAAAGTGCCTGATTTCCTCAATGTTCACAAGTTTGATTGTTTATCAGCCATGTCTTATACTGTCACTGAAAACTGAAAGGTGGAGCTTTGTTAGTTTATGTGGGGTCGACTGATCAGTTTTGTTTCCTGCTGCTCTTCTGTTTTCTTAATCTTTCACTGTTTTATCACTTTTATTACCCACCAAGGTCCAGATCTCAAAGCTCTATTAATCATTGTTTTCCAGACCCTCTTTCAGGTTAATCTGTGGCTGCCTTAGCGTAGCCTTAGCCGCTGTGAGAGAGGCTAATTTCCTGGTTTGTGTTTCTTGTGGGCTGCACAGTGGCTTGGTGGTTAGCACTGTCGCCTTGCAGCTAGAAGATCCCCTGTTCCCGGCCTTCCCAGGATCTTTCTGTATGGAGGTTGCATGTTCTCCCTGTGCAAGTGTGGCTTTTCTCCAGGTTCTCCATCTCCCTCCAGTCCAAAAACATGCTCAGGTTAATTGATAACACTAAACTGTCCATAGGAGTGAATGTGAGTGTGATTGTTTGTCTGTATATGTAGCCCTGTGATTGACTGGCAACCTGTCCAGGTGTCCCCTACCTTCACGCTAAGTCAGCTGGGATAAACTCCAGCCCCTCCATGACCCTAATGGGGATTAAGTGGTGTATAGATAATGGATGGATGTGTTTCTTGTTCAGGGTTCTCTGCTTGAGGGACATTTCTGAGACCACAGAGTGATTAAAGACAGAGAGAAGGCTGATCAGACCTGAAGTAGCGCATTTAATTCATCAATAATCTGTCAGAAATTTACCAATAATGTGTAAAATGTCAAATATCGGCCATGATCATCTGTCTACCCCAACACAAACCTTAAAAAACATGCCAGGAAATCTTCTCCAGTGTTTGCATTAAGTGTCACCGGTTAAGTAGCTGCATCATTTATGTGTGGAGACAGTTGTGTTGTTGCATGTTGGAATTAATTCATAACCTGTGTGGAGACTGTCGTGACAATCTGACAGCGTTTTAACAACGAGTGTCAGCTGACTGTCTGTCATCCTCTGAACTGAGGGGAGGTTTCCCTGCTACCCTGTTCCTCTGCTGCATTGACGAAGCAGACTGTCATCACCAAGCTAATTCTAATCGAGGTTAAATCTTCCCCCTGCCTCGCACGCTCACCGACAACAATCACAGTCCACACTGTCGCCTATTACGCAACTCCAGCTCCAGTGAAACACAAAGCAGGAGCTCGGTGGCTCTCAAGACTTTAAATAACTCGCCCTTCCATTCGCTTTGATCTCCGAGGTATGTCTCCGAGGTGCATCAGCGCACGGGATGACATATCTCCCGGCTCCATAATGACCCATCTTCTTTTTCCTTAGTGACAATTTGGGGACAGCTCTGACAGATGATACTAGTTACACCCAGGTGAAAACAACAGGCTGACAGATTCATGCTGACAGAGCGGGCTAACAGATTTTTATGCCGATCACCGTGGACCGACTGCCTGCTGTTAGAAATGCTGTAGTCGGTCCTGGTTGAGGGGAGAGAAGACAGGAAAAAAAGACTCTGAAGAGTGTTTCTATTGGGAATCAGAGCACATCTGTGTTGCTCAACGGTGCATTTTAGTGATGTTATCGGAGCCTGTGATTGTGGTTATCTGTCAGTGGGGTGGTCATACAGGGACACAGAGCTGCTGCAAGGTTATTGAACTGTCTTCCCATTACTGTATTTCTCTGCGATCACAGTAACCTTACTTTTAGCACACACTCTTATAAATCAGAACCCTGCTGTGGAACATCCACCGAGACGCCACATACGTCCTGCTGAGCTGCACCAGGGATTTCATGGACATTCGCTGTGCATTCTGCGCTGCTGGAAAATAAGCAACTCCAACGTGAAAAGTGGTGCTTTCCATCTCTTCAGGTGGTATCATGAGTCATACAGTACCTTGCATCGTGCTTGCATCACTTAAACAGTAGCTTACAGTAGACTTCAACTAATATGAGCAGGCTGACACCATGAGCGGGTTCTCACAGACACACCTGAATCAGTGCCAGATAAAAGTTATTTTAACCCTTCTCCCTCCAAATTCTGCTTTAAAATTGGGTACATGATGCTTTTACATTTAGCAATACCACCACAAAAAAGCACAGACCTCTTCAAAATTGTGATTTTTTTTAAGAAATATTGCACACCCACATTCAATTTCTATTATTATTTGTTTCTATGCTCACTATCTTTGGTACCAGACTCTACAAACTGAATCAAAGTGAGAGTTGATGGCGTTTTATCTGCTTCAGTACAGCATATATGGATGCATGCTGTACTGATACAAAAGGCTTCTGGAGCAAAGAGATTACTCCACTGCCGTGATTCACCAGATTCTCTATTTTATCATACAATTACTGTAATGGATGTTCATTAAGGGCTCTTGACAACCGAATGCTCGCTGCTGAAGGGCCACCTGAACCGCAGGGGCCGAGCGCTGCTCATTTTCCTGCTGAGACCGCGCTTTCCCATCACCACCCTGTTGCTCTGCACTACCAGCGCCAGTTGCACTATTACTCTAATGGGCAGTAATCACAGCAGCCCCGGTGATTGCGCCTCATTTCCCTGCGGCACTTTCCAACAGGTAAACAGAGATTACAGGTCAGCCGTGCGGGAAGGGTTTGTAGAGGCTCAGGGAGGATTAGGCTTCCTGAACAGTCACCTGCCGACCGAAGCAGCGCGGAATTAGGACAAAAAAACCCACCAAACCAGGAGAGCCACACCTCGCTGGCTCACCGAAAGTCAACGCACACAGCTGTGGCACAAAGCTCGGACAATAAAACTTTTACAACAGGTCTCAAGTCCAAGCGGAGCAAAGCAGAAAGAGCCGGAGAGAAGAGCGGAGACGTGACCCGAGCGGCGCACTCAGTACGCGGCGCTGCGCGGCTGGAGAGTGGCCGCGTTCAGGGCGGTGCGGGAGGGCAAGAGGCGGAAAACTGAGCGAGGATTCATTGTTAATCAACAGCTCGGCTCGTGTCGTCTTACCTTGAGCAGAGAGGAGGATCGCTGCTGCCACCAGCCAAGGGATCCTCGCCGGAGAAACCGGGCAGCGCGCTGCGTAATCTGTCGCCATTCTTCTAAACAGGAGACAAGGTGGACGTAAATATCCACAACAGCGCGGTGTTCTGCAAGCCGGGCTCCAAATTATTCCTTCTCCGATCAGCCAAAGAAACTTCGAGCTCAGTTCAGACCGCCCTGGGTTTGAAATCAGCCAAGTTGCAGCGTGTGTCTCTCGGCGTGTCCCCCCTCGTCTCCAATGTGGAAACGGCGTTTAGTTTGTCTTCCTTCAAATGTGTTAATGGGAGGAAGAGTGAAACCCCTCCCAGCGTGGAGCGGCCGCAGTGCGCACAGGTAGCCTGCTGCTGCTGCTGCTGCTGCTGCTCAGTGACGGTGCGTCCTGGCCACGGCGAGCGGAGCGAAAACGGGCAAGAAAAGTGTTGGACGGAGAGTGTGGAGAGAGTCGGCGGAGCTCCGAGTGTGTGATGCGGAGAGCGGAGCGGGGGAATATCACAGTGATGTCAGCAGAGCGTCACCAAGAGGACTTGAGCCGTAGTACTGGAGCTCACAGAGAGACTCTCAGTCCGACCGGAGCGCAGCTTCAGCGGCCAGGAGAAGCCGCGAACAGCGTCTGGATACCTGCTCGAAGCTCAGGGCGTGTTCTGCTGACACCTGCCGCTCGTCTGCGCCTCTGTGGGAGGGAACAAAGCAGGAAATCTGTCAGCTGCAGCAGAAAGTCACTCATTATTTTTCACAATTCACACCGAATAAATGATCATTTCAGTTGACTGTCAGCATTTTTCACTTACATAAAACCAGTAATGACATTAACTACCAGCAGCAGTAGCCTCAGTGCATTTACTCTAATAACATTCGGAGGTGCTTTTTCCATTTCAATTTGGCGTTTTGTTCTTCTAATGCACATTTCAGAGCACAATATGTCACTTTTCGCCTTTATTTTACTGCTATAGTTTCTGGTTGCTTTGCAGATTTTGCATATACACTGGGGTCACCCAGACAATTTCATGTTTTCCATGAAAACTCACACTTTTATTCATGTGCTAACATAACTGCACAAGGGTTTTCTAATCATCAATTAGCCTTTCAAGACCATTAGTTAACACAATGTAGCATTAGAACACAGGAGTGATGGTTGCTGGAAATGGGCCTCTTTACCCCATGTCGATATTTCAGGAAAAATCAGCCGTTTCCAGCTAGAATAGTCATTTACCACATTAACAATGTATTTATGTATCATTGTATTTCTGATTAATGTTATCTTCATTGAAAAAAATGTGTTTCTTTCAAAAATAAGGACATGTCTATAAGTAATCCCACACTTTTGATTTAAACAGTAGTGGAAGAAGTACTGATATCTGTACTGAAGTATAAGGAAGAACACCACAATCTAGAAACAATGTAGCTTCAAAATACACTAAAAATGCAAAAGTATTGTGCAGAATAACCCATTTTAGCGTCAGATTATAACTGTAGACACATTGTGTGTGTCTTGCAGCTGGCAAAAATGGGAACAATAGTTTACATGCAGCTGAGGTTTGAATAAAAGCTTAATCATGAAGATAATACATATAATTTATTTGTTTATTGTATTTTGTGTTAGCAAATTAAGCAAACAAGTGGCCTAACTTAAGGCAATTCCTCCCAGCATGTCAAAACTACCATGAAATAGAAGGAGAAACATATTTTTCAGAGTTTTACATGAACTCAGTTACTTTCTACCACTAATGTAAAGTTTATGCAGTGCTACACATTAAATTAGCCACTAGCTACAACATTAAAGGTCCCATATTATACTGTTTTTTAACAAGTTAAATTAAGTCTCATATTTCCCTACAATGGATATTACAAGTTTAAGTTCAAAATCCTGCTCAGATTCTTCATTCTATAATAAATCTGGTTTTAGTCCTTTTTCAAATGGCTGTTTCAGTGTCATGTCTGTACCTTTAAATCCAACAAAACCACCAGCCCCTTTCAGGAAGAAGACCACTCCTCTTCCAGTATCTAATTCAGTGACAGGCTGCAAACCCGAACAGATTCTTCACTGTCTGATCTATGGAGAAGCAGAAAAATAACTTTATTTGTAGACAACCTTTCGAAAACAGAGTTACCAAGTGCTTTACATAAAACAAATGTCAAATTTGATGAAAAATGAAAACAAATTCAGACAAACAAGATCCCAGACATCCAATATAAACAAGATAAAACACTCAAATCAACATTTTTTTATGCTTAACATTTAAGACAACAGCATCAAAGTGCCTCCCAGTAATGAGGATTATGATTGGTGAGACGTAAATATTGAAGTTAAGGCCCCGATAGTGTTATTTAGGATGTGATTTTACTTGAGTGATTTGCAAAACTTTACAAAAAATGATATAAAAGACAACTTTACCTGATTTTAAAACATATTAAAGCTCTACAATGTTATTAATTATGGAGATAATCCCAATGAAGAAAAAGGAAAGAAGTGAGGTGATGGTCTCTTCTCATGTTTTGACACATAATTAGGTTCAAAAACAATGAAAAAGAAATAAATTTTGCATGATATCGCCCTTTAAAATCCTGCTAAAACATTAGTGCAACTGTATTAATAGTAACTCAGTTCTGTTTCCACCAACCATTGAAGTTAGAGTTTGCATCCATATTTCTTTCTGTTTCTGAGGTGTAGCACCAAATAAGAGCCAGGAAAGTGTTTTTGCAGAACATTACGATGTCACAGTGAAGTTGACCTTTTGGATCTGAAACCTCGTCACCTCATTTTATCCTATTACACATTAGACTGCAATTTTGTCATAATTAGCAAATGAATTCCTGAGTTACGGCCAAAAATGTGTTTTGTGAAATCGCTGTGACTTTTATTGCCAAAATCTAATCAGTTCATCTTTCCAAGTGTATGTTTGTGCCAAATTTGAAGGAATTCCATGAACTATTTCAAAAAATATACTGCATTCACAAGAATAGGATGAGCAGACGATCTAAAAACACAATTCCTCAGATGCTACTGTCGCCAGTGCAGAGACATAATTAGATAAAATCACGTCAGGAGTCGTTTCTCAGCAGAATAATACCTTTTACTTTAGATACAGTCAGTTTTTCTGGTATTATGTGTGTACTTTCGCTTATGTTTTAATCCCTTCTCTACCACTACACGCTATGCATTGCCATTCATCACTTATTCAAAACTACATCAGTGCAATGATTGGAAAACGTTTGAATCCATACAGGGTCTTAAAGTTGTTGACTTTGTTCGACCAGCAGCCAAAAATCCTTTCATTTGCAGAAACCAGTGGAGTGACATGACAGCAGACAGCAGCTGAAACTTGTCATTAATCAAAATAATAATTGATTCTGTCAGTCGACTGATGAATCGAGTGTCACAGCGACTCAGTTGAAATGTACAGAAACTATAACTTAAGAAGTAGAGGTCTTAGAGTTTGCTGTGTGGGTCTACAGGGACACATTCTACATCAAGTGTTTCGAAGACGGGAAGAAAAAACTCCTTGAACAGGTGCTGAGCTAGAAGCAAAGAGAGATAAACTCTTCTGTGGATGCAATAAGGCAGTTAGCCAACTTGTAATGACTCAGAACGAGCAGGTGTTTAAACAAATAAAAAAGAAAACCAAAGTACTATTCAGTGCAAATCCAATAAAATAAGTCCAACAAGAAAAGCATTCAGGGAGCGCAGTACTCCGCCAAGGCTGCTCAGCCGTATCATTTCTGTAGGATGAAATCTTATTAAAATGACCTTGCAGGGAGCACGGGCGTACGTTGTGCATGTGTACGTTATGTACGGATACCAAATTGCATGACCTACATACTGTATGTAGCGGGTGGCAGGAATCGATGGGACTCAGAAACACCCCCACAATTTAATCAGTTGATCAGCTGTATGATTTCCGACGGATAAGTCCGTAGCAGTCAATTTGTAGCAGGATCACAATCATGTGATCGTCAGCAGGCAGCTAGTAGCATTCACTTGTTGTCATAGTTACAGTGACGCCATGTCGCTATCTTGCGATGATACAGAAATCTTTCACAAATTCGTGGATCCAGACTATAAGCCGCATCACTGCCAAAATCTAATCACTTGGTCCTCCTGTCATTTCTGACCTTACCTGAAAATTTCATCCAAATCCATCAGTTCGTTTTTGAGTAATACTGCTAAAAGACAGACAAACGTACGCCGATTGTCACATAACTCCGTTGCGTTCCTTGTCGGAGTAATTACATAGAAGCAGTCCGATGAAATGTCAAGTAGCTGCAGACATGATGTGCCAGAAGTTGCAATAATTACTGTCCACCTGATATGTTGTGACCTTTACAGTTCTCTAGTCCTGTACAGAACAAGAAAACTACAAATCCCCATAGAAACATCAGAACAAAGAAAATCAAAGTCGCCGTAAACACAACTGCAAGCCATCAAGTAAAGGCGCCTAAACATACTTTCTAATGCAGATTTCAAAGCACACCATCTGCGACAATTGTTTGCTGTTGTTTTTCATGGAAATGCACGGTTTGAAGGTACACAATAAGGTAGGATACAGTGGGGTTGGTATTTAGTCGGTTAAATTACATAAACAATTTACTTTCTGACTAAATCGTGGTTGTTTTTGGTGTAATCAGAAACTTGAGTGCTGCAGACCAGCAATCTGACCTCCACTATAGCAGAAGAACTCGGAAATAACTCAACTCCGTCCGTTTTATTGTAGGATTTTTAAATATCTTCACATCCACATTTCCCCCTTTTTATGATGTATCTGGTCTCTAACAGAAAAAACAAACAAAAGAAGCATACAGGAGAATTGCACACATAAATTCAGCTTTGCAGCAGCATAAGAAAAAAAAGCCTTGGGGGACTGTGGGGGCGGAGAAGGGGTTTAAGTCTCGCTAGATGGATGCTGTCATTTACTTTGTTGTCCCCTCTGCAGAAACACTGATGCTGAGAGTTTTTTGGGTTTTTTTGAAAGACAAAAATGTTTCAAACATGGATAAGTTGTGGGGAAATAAACAGAGCTGCTCTCCTCCACACAGAGAGGACGTTGTGCGTCTGTTCAGGACGATAAGAGACCATCTTTGAAGTCGAACGCAGCACTTTTTAAGTTTTCTGTTGAAATAAGTTGCAGATCGACTGGGAAACTTTGTTGGACGCTAACACAAGGCGAACCTCAATTAACTGTGTGACTGAGTCATAACTCCCAGACTGTAAGCACAAACGCTACAGGGAGAAATATTTCCTCCGACTGCACCACACCCACCGCATAAAGTCAATAATTCTGTTTGTGTTTTATTGTTTGGTGCCGGTTTAACATGAATCACCATCCATAGTATATATTTTATTCATACTAGTAAACAAAAGAGATTATTGTTTATTCCCACACTGAAGGAGCGAGAAGTATGAAGTTGGGTTAATGGTGATATTAATTCGGCTGTTTCTGCCCTTACATTTATAACTTCTCGTGTATGAAGCTTCGCCTCATGGATTTCTTCGGCCACCCCAGTGCAAATGGGCTGAAGTCCAGTTTTGGTGCTTCAGACACTGAACAATGCCAAGAAAAGAAAAATCAATAACAATCAGAGCTACAGCGACTATGAAAAGTATTCAGCCTGTTTGTAAGTTTTCCCCTTTTATTGCTTTTCAGCTTTGAATCACTGCACTCAGGTGATCTCCTTGGACTTCTGCCACCAACTGGCTGCACCTGTGTTAAACTGCATAGATGACTTTAAAGGTGGTGTAATTCTTTCAGCCAATCTCAGTTGTCTTGGGTGGAGTTAAGCCCAGGATGCAGAGATGGTGTCCCCTCAAAATAGTGAGAGGGGAGGTGAGCCCTGTCATTAAAACAGATAATTTGCCAAAATTCATGGCAAAACTTGAAATTTTTTCAGTGCGATAGGTTTCTGCCCGGAGGTCGTTGTTGTTGTCTCCACTCTAAAGGAGATTTTGAAAGCTGTAACACATAGAAAGTAGATGTGGAAGTGAAAGCCATGTGAAATATATAAACAAAGGCAGCCTTACACCTGCAACTTACACCCAGTGAGTCAGATTAAGTCTACAACATTTAGGTGGGTGGTACGAGTCAAAGTAACATCCACATGAATGCCAGGAGCCAAGGCTTCCCAGCAGAACATTGCGCAATAACAAAATGTAATTCACTTCACCTGTCAGGAGTTTTAATGTTGTGGCTGACTGATGTGCATGCTACAAGGAATGCAGGTAATCTGAGAACAGGTAGCTAAAAAACAACCTGTTTACATGCTGCAGATTGATAATCAGATTTCTATGTAACACTGTCTTTGTTGAAAGTGTTGTAAAAGATTGATTAGAAATCTGTTTCCATTTATATGACCACAAAATCCAGCTTCCTCCTTACATGTTGTTTATGAAATCTGTTCACAAATGTGCACATATGCAACATTTATGCTGAAAAGACACATAAAGTATGGAAGCTGAACTCACGGTGGACAGTTTTTCTTGAAACTAGTCTGTACCCAAAAATATTCCATTGACTTGGGAACCAATAGAGATCTTAGAGACAGAAACCTCAATCGAATAAAACTAAAACACTCCACCAAGAATAGGAAATGTGTTTTTGTAATGAGGGCACACTTAACCTTTTCATAGTTTCATAATTTGGCAAAAGCTTTTAGCGGCCGTGATTCACATTTGGATAACGCTTTTTGAGGATACAGGGGTCAAACCCTCTCTCTCAAATAAAGATCATCCGGCACCATCTGAGCTGCTTTCAAATGCAAAAAAACAAACCAGGACAAATAAAAGACATATTTTTCAAACTGATAAACTCTAAAACAGACCTTTCCAGTGATGAAATGTAGTCACACCGTTGCATCAGACATTTAAGTGTCATGCTCAGAATATTCTTCATCTGTCTCCCTCCTGATATCAATGAAGGATCTGGTGTGGTTACAGTTACTGTGATGCAGCGATGCTCCCACTGCAGTGGGCCAACAATCCTCCTCATTCCAAACCCGGCAATCACTGTCACGGTGAAAGCATCTCTTCGTCAAAGTACCCACCTGCCTGTTCCAGCTGCAGCATTTACACTGTAATGCACTCTTTGCTTGAGCACCATGATTTTTGCTTCAAGGCGAACCAAACAAGCACCTATTTTAGTGCTGAAAATGAATGCAGGCATCTGTACGCCTCCTGCACCGCCACTATCCAAAACATTTCAGTGAGAAATAACACCCCACTGCCCTGTGGAAAGCTCGTCTCCCTGCACTGCCTCGGAAAACGTCGCCGTGATGCTTCCACCATTTTTGCTGGGTGGCGGACCCGGCCGCCCACCTCTCCATTATCACCTCATTAGTGGGCTGCAAACTGGCCCACCCTCCATTTGGGCTCCAGCCTCAATCAGCCCATTAATCACAGAAGAGCAGGGAAACCTTCTGTCCTCTGAAGGCTCACAATGTATTCTGCCGGCCCCTGCCGTGTGTGTGTGTGTGTGTGTGTGTGTGTGTGTGCGTGGACATGCCACTGCATACAAATGATCCGGCTACATCCTGCCATCTGTTGACTGCTAAAAGTAATACCTCTGCAGTGACAGTCAAAGTTCGTGATGTTTTCCGCCTTTCTGTGCATCTGTATCCAAAGAGGCAATGATGTAACTCAAGGTTTGCCTCAGTTAAACAACAGATGGAGTAAAGTGTGTCATCACTGCAGCAAGTTCTCAGAATTACACAACAAAATTGGTTGTTGTTGAATTCCAAAATTACCTCATGAGGATATTTTACATGTGATGTCTATGTGGCTGAGGTAGGATTCATTTTAAGGCAAAGTTAGGAAAAGGTTGTCCGATGGTTAAAGTCTTCATCTTGACCTGTTCTCTAACACCTTTAATAGCAACACAGCAATGTTACCTAACTCCTTTGCTGCTGAAACTAAATATGAAGTTATTTCAATAATCAGACAGCAGACATTCATGGTTCCCACATTCTAAAATCTGCACATGTTGGTGATCATGACTTTTCATCGAGCAGTCCGGGTATCTTCAGATAATCCAAAATTAATTTGTTATTTTAAACTCACTATTGGTAATATTTTTGCCCAACATTTCAGGTAGAAGAACAAAAAACAGAAAACCAGTCAAACATGGTTAATTTTTGGATAGCAAAAACCAAAACCACATGTCTTTTCAGTTGTTTTAGTTTGATAACCGAACACGAAATCAAGTGTCAATTTGGTTTCCAAGATCTATCTATCTATCTATCTATCTATCTATCTATGCTATTTGTTTCCTGTCCCAAATGACAAACGAAAAAATTTAATTTGCAGAAACCACAACTTCTGCAACTTCTCTTTCTTCAATTAGTTTTTAAAATATTAATTTGGAAACAAAATGCAAACTAACACTTAATTTCACCTTTGATTTATTAGTAAAAATACAAAAATGCCAGCTGATTTCTATTTTTGGTTTCCAAGCTAATAATGAAAATTAGAATTTTTGCAAAATAAAAATGGATCATTGATTGGTTTGTTTTTTGATTCTGTCACCTAAAACATTTTAAGAAACACATTTTTTAGTTCCTGAATTACAAATAAATTGCGGATTATCTGATGATACCCACACCGTAAGAAATTATGAAACTCACAAATTTTTTATCAAAATATTGCAACAACTATTGCAGGTATGATTGTGATTTTCTGTACCTTCTGCCCACTTAATGTTTCATCCAGAGTCCTCCATTCAGATCATCCATAGCTTTGGTTTCTGACCAGTTATCTGCAAAATGAAGGACTTTAGCATCAGTTTCTTCTATGTTACATGGTAAATATTATTCCTGCTAAACCTCAGTGATTCAACACAATCACTGTGAGCATGTTAGCATGACACCGTTAGCCTCAAAAAAGTAGCTAGCATGGCTGTCCACTGTTAACATCTACTCCAGTCCCTGTAACTTTATTCAAGCATGACAGACTCGCCTGCTCTGTTTGTCTTCTGTGGTTCTGCATCACGTAATCATTATTCACAAACTGCTGGGTTTTGTCCTGCTCAGCTTTCCACTCATGACAAACTCAATATATCAATATATGTGACGTGAATCTGTATGCTGTTGCATTTTAATGCTTTTTGTGGTTGGTTGGCATTTTGTTCTCATTTCTATTGTATGAAACGTTGAAATTTTCAGCCTGAAATTGATTGTTATTATTCAATGATCAAAATCCTGTTGCTCAGAGTATGACCAATACTTCATGCGATTATCGTAGCTCAGAAAACAGCATTTCCCACGCACTGATGCTTTTTTTTTCTTTTAACATTCTGTAATTTTCTGTGGTTCGGTTCGGTCAGATATTCATGCAACATCAGAGGCCAGCTACACAACCAGCACACATGATTTACTGCAGCTCTGTGCTGACATTATTATTACACACGCTCAACCTTCAAAAAAAATAGCAAAGAGAAAAAGCATTTTATATATTTGAAACCATCACACGGCTGGCAGATAATCTGTTTTGGCAATGAAATGCAAAAAGGCCACATAAATGCAATTTGGGGGGAATTTGTGTGACATAAATGATGAGTAAGCCCTGGCCCCAGGCCTGTTTGGCCCTGTAGAGGAAACTGAGTAAATTAATTCCTCCTGTTGTAATGACGTTGTAAACAAAATCAGAATCACTTTATATCAATGCATATGCCAAGTGCCGTATATGTGGAGGGATTCGTCTCAGTCACGTTGATGCAGAGGTTCACCGTGGACTGGTTATTTAAACATACTATAATTACAGTACTGATATATAAACATACAGCATACAGACCTATTTAGCAAAGAGAAATGTTATTTTCAATACGAAACAGAAAGTAAAGACATCACAGATGCACCATTTCTCCATCTGCTTACAGGAAACCAGCCAGAAGAAAATATTATTTACCTTTACATTAATATCCCAAGTCAGCAGGATTTGGGAATACTTTGAATAATTCAGCCAGTAATTCATATATTACCACTTTGTACCTCTTCACTCCCAGAGGCTGCAGCAGCTTCAACCAGTGATTCACAACCTGGGGGTCGGGACCCCCCCAAGGTGTGGAAGATAAATCTTAGGGGCCACAAAATGATTAACAGGAAACGAAAGAGGAGAAAACATATTCTGAAACACAAAATTACTTTTTTGCTTCTTTTTTTCCCCAAAAAATCTTTGGCAGTTTCACCTCCTGAGGCTCATAAAATGTGTTTTAAAGATAGAATCTATGATGGGAAATGTACTTTTTGGCTGAACTATTCTCAGATGCGAGGTTCACAAGTACATATTTGTTTTTAAGTAAAAAATACTCACCTACTTTGGAAGTTTTCCCCTCTTATTGCCTCTAAATGGTCATTTTAATGTGGCTTATTTGACAGGAATTTAACAGATTACAGCAAAGTATCATCAAAAATATCAGAATAAGTAATGCATAAGTATTCACACCCTTCTAGGCAGTATTTAGTGGATTCACCTGACAGCGTTGGGCCTGTGTGGACAGGTCTCAATCAGCCTAAACATCTGGATGCTGCAGTTTCACCCCATTCTTCTTTGCACAACTGTTCTAACTCTGTCAGGTCACATAGAGACCATGAATGAACAGCTGTTTTCAACTTCAGCCTCAAATTCCCAATTAAGATTGAGATCTGGGCTCTGACTTGGCCTCCAAAACATTCACCTTCTTCTTTTTAAACATTTTGTATGAGTTTTGGCCATTTGCTTTCGCTCATTGTCTCACTGGAAATCAAATCTTCTCTTGCAGGCTGCATCAGGTTGGACTTCAGAATTTACCTATACATTGCTGCATACATTTTACCTTCTACATTTACAAGCCTTCCAGGACATGCTGCCAATAAACGTCCCTACATCATGATGCTGCCACCACCATGCTTCACATCATGATGCTGCCACCACCATGCTTCACATCATGATACTGCCTCCACCGTGCTTCACATCATGATGCTGCCACCACCGTGCTTCACATCATGATGCTGCCACCACCATGCTTCACATCATGATGCTGCCACCACCATGCTTCACATCATGCTACTGCCACCACCATGCTTCACATCATGATACTGCCTCCACCATGCTTGAAGTCATGATGCTACCACCACCGTGCTTCACATCATCATGCTGCCACCACCGTGCTTCACATCATGATGCTGCCACCACCGTGCTTCACATCATGATGCTGCCACCACTGTGCTTCACATCATGATGCTGCCACCACCGTGCTTCACATCATGATGCTGCCACCACCGTGCTTCACATCATGATGCTGCCACCACCGTGCTTCACATCATGATACTGCCTCCACCGTGCTTCACATCATGATGCTGCCACCACCGTGCTTCACATCATGATACTGCCTCCACCGTGCTCCACATCATGATGCTGCCACCACTGTGCTTCACATCATGATGCTGCCACCACCATGCTTCACATCATGATGCTGCCACCACTGTGCTTCACATCATGATGCTGCCACCACCGTGCTTCACATCATGATGCTGCCACCACCATGCTTCACATCATGATGCTGCCACCACCATGCTTCACATCATGATACTGCCTCCACCGTGCTCCACATCATGATGCTGCCACCACCGTGCTCCACATCATGATGCTGCTATCAACATGCTTCACATCATGATGCTGCCACCACCATGCTTCACATCATGATGCTGCCTCCATCATGCTTCACCGCTATGCTTGACATCATGATGCTGCCACTACCGTGCTCCACATCATGATGCTGCTATCAACATGCTTCACATCATGATGCTGCCACCACCATGCTTCATATCATGATGCTGCCACCACCATGCTTCACATCAGGATACTGCCACCATCATGCTTCACATCATGATGCTGCCACCACCATGCTTGAAGGTGTGTATGTGTTTTGTAGTGATGTGTCTTGCAATAATTATTGTAGAAGTATTGAATCCCTTTAAAATGACTGACTTGCAAAGAGGAATTGGGTAAAATGGCATCGTCCAGTTGTGCAAAGCTGATTAAAACCTATTCACACAGGGTCAATGCTAACTACAGCCAAAGATGCATCTACTAAATACTGACTTGAAGGGGGTGAGTACTGTACAATCACTTACTTGAAATGTTATGTTTTTAATTAACTGCTATTGCTTTGTGTAAATCTGTTTTAACTTTGACATGAAAGAGACTTTTTTGTAAAATCCCAAATATATTAACCATGATTCAGTGCTGCACTGTTGGTGCACACAAGCTGAAAGGGTTGGGACCTACTGGTTTAGACATGAGAGAAACGGCTTCTAAACAGAAAAATCACTAGGGTAAAAGAAATCACTCTTCTGTCTTTCATCAGTTAGAAGCTTTAAACACGGTGTTGAACCTCCTCATCATATTATGCTGAACTGCTCACTGCAGGTCAGACTGCAGATGCACTGCAGGTGTGTTTAACTGCACATCTTACAGAAAAAAGGCTTCAAAGCAACTGTTCAGTCAGCTGTCCAGTGGCTGTAGATGTTTGGTTTACTGAACTGCTTCCTTTACGTCACACTCACAAATCATGTGTTCATCCATCTCTCTATATTCATGCTTTTGCCTTGTATACAGACTGGACTGGGCCGTCCCTCTGGCCTTGGCTCTTCAATCACCTCTCCCTCATCCATCCCTCCAGCCCCCCATCCATCCATCCTCACATCCAACCCTCCATCCTTCTTGCTACTCTGTCCCCCCCTCTGTCATTCCAGAGAGCAAAATAAATCAACTCTGCCTCGGTGACAGCTGGCCGGCCCGCACACCTACTGAGTTATTTACTGTAGCACACCTCTCATCCGCTGTTTGATCCACATGAACTTCCATTTGCACTAACAGAGTCAACTTTACATATTCACACACACACACACACACACATCTGCACAGCACACTTGAGAGCACACACACACTCACCCACAATCTGTTTAGCTGCATTAGAGAAACTGGAAGCAGGTCTGTGAGAGCTTTCTGCCTTATTATGTTCTCCACAAACCAGCCCATGAATTTTATATGCGGCACTCCCATCGCTCTCCTACCCTCACCTCATTCTTGAAGCGATAAGCCAACAAGGACTCGCTTGCACACACACACACACACACACACACACACACACACACACACACACACACAAAGTACGTACACATGCACCTGCAGACACACACAGTCGGTATGTTTGATTTGTGTGGATATAGATTGGTGTGTTTTTATAGTGGAGGAGAAGGTGGTGGGGGAGGGAACGGATGGATGGATGGATGGATGAGCGCATGGTGTTCTGAAAAGACAGGGAAAGGGGGCTGCGGCTCGGTAGATAATCTTTCAGTCTCTAAACACAGTGGAATGGAGGGTTAGAGGTGGCTGTCAGTCACCGTAAGCAGTCCCCGCTGAGGTAACCCAGCCGGTGGGTTTGTTGAGGGAGGAGGGGGAGCTACAGCAGGAGGGTCAGCAGAGACCAAATCACTCGGAGAGACTTCCTCCTCAGAGGAAAAGCTTAGCCCTAAATGAAAGCTCTGTCAATAACAGATCACCAGTCATGAGGCTCCTTAAAGGACAAAAGGAAGACAAAAGGACACCTCCACCCTGCAGAAGGTCGGAGTTACGTTCCAACAAAACAGAAGACTTGAGGTCATCTGGTGGGATTTTTAGAAAAAGAAATGAAGCATCACATTATAGCATATAAACTACCATTCAAAAGTTTGGGATCACTTAGAAATGTCCTTATTTTTGAAAGAAAAGCATTTTTTTTTCAATGAAGATAACATTAATCAGAAATTCAGTCTAGACATTGTTAATGTGGTAAATGACTATTGTAGCTGGAAACAGCTGATTTTTAATGGAATATCTCCATAGAGGTACAGAGGAACATTTCCAGCAACCATCACTCCTGTGTTCTAATGCTACATTGTGTTAGCTAATGGTGTTGAAAGGCTAATTGATAAGAAACCCATGTTAGCACATGAAAAGTGTGAATTTTCATGGAAAACATGAAATTGTCAAGGTGACCCTGAACTTTTGAATGGCAGTGAATGTGTTTTCAGTTCACTGAATGCCCCATGCATGACCATCTTCACTTTCACAGATATATATTTTTTTAGGTGGTGAATATTAATTGAGTCAATCATGTGTAAAAATATTGCTCATAGGTAACGTTATTTTTTCAGTTTCAAATTCTTAAAGAAGGTGTTGATTATGAATAATGTAGCTGGAGTCTTGAAATTTTGCAGGTTTATGGATGTGTACCTGTGGTCTTCAGTGGTACAACCCTGGTTCAATAGAATAATGCAAACCAGTTATATGATGGTGCAAATTCAGTTAAAAAAAATGTCAATATTTCTATTTACTCCAACATTCTACCAACCAAAAAACTTGTATTGTTCACTGTGGTGATTGGCCCCAAAATCAAATAATGTAGGGTATGGGGCCAGTCAGAGGCATACTACTTAGTAAAAACATTATGTTTTTTTGCATTTATGGCCAATATTCGACATGCACTGAGCAGATATGATGGTGAAGCCACTCCAAAAGTGATCCCAACTGTAAGAGTTATATAATATCCTTAATGGCTAAAAGAAAAATCATAATGCTTCAAATAACTGTCCAAAAAATTGTACTCTTAGAGTAAAAAATAAAGATTTTTATATTGGTGGAATATCAGAGTAGATACAAACTGTAAAAAACTACATTCCTAAACAGCCCAACTGCATTCTCTGTTAAGTTTATAATAAAATGCATTTTCTTCACGATTACATGTGCTTTTCACAAACGTGTTTTAAATCAACACATTTCGCCGTTTTATTTGATTGCTTTACTGTCACTTTTAGCCAGCCAATCATTTACTTGATGGAGCGGAACCCTGGTAACTCTGAAAATGGAGGAAAAGCTTCAAACACATCATATTTTAAAACAGTTTGTTCTATATTCCTAAACCCAACCGCGTAGTTTTGGCAACTAAACTGAACCAAACTCTGTGTGGAAAAAGAAAGTCAGCAACGAGTGAACAGTGACCTCAAATCTAAGAGTACTGATGCCATATTAGATGCAAATCCCTGCCTTCTGCGTGAAAGATCTGCTGCTGACTCATGCCTCAATCCTCTCCACTAATCTCCTGATGTGGATTTTATGGCTCTTTCAGACTCTTTCCTACTATGTCACAGTCGTACCTTTTGGGGAGAAAATACAAGAAAACATAATTGAAAGTGCAGCTGGAAGGAAACATCATTTTTGGGAGACAGAGTTATTATAACAACATCTCCTGGATGTATTTTCTACGGATCTGTTTTGCTCTCAGAGACATATTCTAATAACTTTGGTGATAATCTTTGTCTTTCAGGTCATTCCATATAAAATCAACAAAACAACCTCCTCAGAATTAGCTGATTTTTAAAGTACAAAAACTTTGTTATGTTTAAAGACGACAAGCAAAATTTTACCTTCATACTATGCATTTTTTTGAAGTTGCAGTGCATCCATTTGTGTTGCATTTTGAGCCTCATAACTTCATAAGTACCAGACATAAACACATGAATTTTTCAATCATGAAAAGCACATTTCAGCTCTGGTAAAAACTGCAACCAAAACAATTATAAATCCACTTCAGGTGTCACAATCTAAAGAAAAAAGCTGGTTTTGTTGACAATGTCCAGGTTTGAGCATCAGTTTCAATAACAGAACTGCACCAGCTTATTATCTATGACAAAAAGTCATAGAAATAAGCATTGGTACCCTTTCTATTGTAGTAATTCACCAGAAAAATATATTAAAAAGGGAATTTTGGGTAAATTTTCAAGGCCCATAATAACATGTGTGCTGAGTGGTTGGTTGGACAAGTTCTAACATATGAAATTATAATTTTTACCTATGTTTTGGTATAATAATTATGTATTACTGTCAGAATATTTTACTTATATAGTCATATTTTATTACTGGTGAAAGGTACTGATTTATTTTTAATGGTTATCATACTCATAGCAACTTACTGAGGCTAACATTTATGGATTTAAGTGAAATACACCAACAACTTCTGTAAACTAGAACAACTGTCGAGATCTTTTACCATCCAGGCTCATGGCAATAATAGATGAAAATGTCAGAATATCCATCTACTAAAAAGCTAAACAATTCCTGTCAATGTAGCACTCCAAGTAATGCTAATCTTTGTTTTTAGGCCTGAAAAGAGATCAAAATTAAATATATTTCGTCTATGAGTGCTTGAATCTGTCTTCAAAAACTCCCAAAGTTGCTGAAACTCCCACAACTGAATGCAGAATTCATGTCTTTTTCTTTCTTTCTTTTCTTTTCTTTCCTCCAAACATCCCTGAAAAACTTGTTAAACTGCACAGATCTGCACGACTGAAACACGGCGTGAGTTTGGCCTCCGAAGCTGCATCTCAGCTGTTCTCCAAAAACTGGCCGTCTTACCAGAAGACCGGCTGAAAACATCCATCACAGCCCTCTGAGCAGCTTGTACATCACGTTTCCAGTGTCTTGTAGCCAAGTTGGAGCAAAGGTACCACAAAGAACTTCCACACGGAGGAATTTGATGGACATTTTTCTGTTTTTTGGAGCTGAAAAAGATAGAAACTCCACTGGTTGTGCAGGAGGCTGACATGAAGCTGTGGAGGTTTATGAGCGCGTTCGATCATCCTTCAAACATAAGGCGCTGTTGTTGAATTTCTGGCTGTTTTTATTCAATGAAAATCGATGTTGAATGATCATTTTTATACGTTTTTTAGGATCAGTTTGATTCGTCCAGATAAAGAGGAGACCACAGTGCAGGATGAGGAGGATGGTTTATTTCAAATCCACAGCCCTCAGTAGGAGGAATTTGCTGTGCCAAGTTTTTGTGGCGTTTTTTTTTTTTTTTTTTCTGAGAGTTGAGCTCTTTCATGTTCCCTGGTTTAATGCCGCCTTCAGTTCATCCTGGTAAGCCCCTAGTCAAGACTTCTGAAGTGGTAAATACGACGTGTCACGCATTCAAGTGCATTTAGTTTGAAGGACAGCTTCTCAAACAGCATTAGTAAACTGCAGCCTGGAAGTCTCTTCTGCAGAGCGAGAGGCTCCAACATCTGAGAAGTGATGAGTTAAGTGAAATTTAAACCTATCAATATTTAACCGAGAATGTAAATGTGAAGTCAAATAAATGCAAAGTGTTATAAGGGAGCCCTGTTTGGGAACCTGTTTCAGTTCCTCTCCTCTGGTAGGCGCTATGGAGCTCTGAACACCAAAATAACCACAGACAGGAACAGTTTTTTTCACACGATTCATCACTGAAGAAGATTTAAGTGAGGAAGAAGTAATTCTGAATCCCAACGCTGAGCTACTGTACATACTGTATACTGTATACACTGTAAACACTGCATATACTGTCATTACTATATACTGTATACACTGTAAACACTGCATATACTGTCATTACTATATACTGTATACACTGTAAACACTGCATATACTGTCATTACTATATACTGTATACACTGTAAACACTGCATATACTGTCATTACTACATACTGTATACACTGTAAACACTGCATATGCTGTCATTACTACATACTGTATACACTGTAAACACTGCATATACTGTCATTACTATATACTGTATACACTGTAAACACTGCATATTCTGTACATACTGCTTATACTCTACATACTGTATCTACTGTATACTGTAAATACTGCATGTATGTATTAAACTTTGGTTTACTCTTACATTCTCTTTTACTCACATCTACTAGTATAGCTGTAAATAGTAGTTAAACACTCAGTTTCCTTCCTAATTCTGTGACACAGTGTTTTACTTTGTGTAAGTACTGAGAGCAAAGAAAACATGAAATTCTTTGTGTTCATGTGCTGAAGTTGAGTCTGATTGTTGTTTCAAACTTAATGTCTGCTTCGTTTTTAGTTAGACGCAGAGATAACTGAAAATTTGCAGCATCAACACAAGTTAAAAAAAATCGATGTGAAACTGTCATTATCTGTTGTTCATCAATTACTTTACAAATGAAAGTGTCTTTGTTGGTGAAATTTGTGATTTTTCACATTTGTGATGGTGCTTTAGAATCTGAGCTTTGTATTAAAAAAAAATCTAAATTTAAGTACTCAATATTAACACATCTGACCTGATGTATAATTTATCAGCTTCCTTGTTTTAGGGGCATTTTGAGATGAATGTGAACATTTCTGATCATTATTATTGCTGTTATTGTTGACATTTAGCATAAAGATCTTTTTAAATGTGCCTCTCAATCACTTGAATGGATGCTTTATTTTTGTAAACCTTTGAATCAGACATGAAGGATAAACTGATTTTGATGAAATATCACAATTTTAAGCTCAGATTTGATTAGTTTTCCAGACAGAACCGCACATCAAACATGATGTGTTCAAGGACCTTTAGAAAGTTGAAAAGCTGAACGTTTTGTACTTTGGCAAATGGTCTCGTTTTGGCATTTTTAAAAACACAAAACAAGAACATGCATTTCAAACCCTCAGCACAGGAACTAAGAGGGTTAATTTGGAGAACATCTTGTGAACTAAATCAAACTAATTTACCACATTTAACTGTTGCAACTAAAAGTTATCACGGCTCAGAATGTGTCGTACTAAATGATGGAGAAAAACATCTGAGGCTAGATGAGACCATAAAGTTTGAGTGTGTAATTTGGTTTGTGTTAGCTGATGTCTGCAATAAATGCTGCCTAATTGGTGGCTGATGGTTTGAGTGGCTGATATTTTCCATAAAGTGTGACGGGAGCCGGTACGACAACAATAATAAACTTTTAAATACCTTCGTACTTGTTAATGATTTAGACAAAGGATTAGAAACTAAAAGCAAAACAAAGATGTGAATGTGGAAAGTTATGAAGGACAGTTGGGTTAAACTTTGTGGTAAATAAAAAGCAGAAAGTGACTTCTAAAATTTTTTCCCAAAACAATCTTCATCCAAAATGGGCAAATTCTTGCCTTCCCTGTAGAATTTTCTTCCTGTTTATTAAAAAGCTGCACCTCTGCAGCAGTTGGTTGAGCACAAACTTCTCAGTCACTCGGGGAAACAGTACAATGAAACTCAACACCAGGCGCCACAGAGAGAGAGAATATATTCCAGAAAAATACACAAACAGCAAATATATGTGCGTAAGCTGGAGTGGAGCTTCATTAAAACCCTAATAACTCGGTTTAAATTCTCTAAAATGAGCTTAAAAGGTGCTTTGGAAAGCAAGTCCCCAGCTGCTCGCAGGATATCTGAAATATCTCCAGATTAAACAGAACGGAGCTGCCGTCAGAGGGTGAAGTGGAGGTCGGGCTTATCGCGGTGCAGCATCTCACCCTGTGGGATGAGGGTTAAAAGGAAATTCGTTCTAAAATGATGTTTTACCTGAGCCTTGGGGAAGGGTCACGGAGGAGGGGGGAGGAGGGGGGAGGAGGGGGGAGGAGGAGCGAGTCCGAGTGAGTGAGCAAAGCGCCACAAAGCAGTGATTACCTGCCTGCAGGCCTTTTGGAAAATGTCAGGCCTCCGACAAACGGCCGACCTGCTCGCTCTGACATCATGTGCTGCTCTGCTGTTCGGGCGATGTTTATTTTCTTCTCTAAAATGAGGGATATCTTACTCCATTTCCCCTCGTTTCGAAACCACATGTGCCTTGTGCCAGCCTCAGCAGAAACAAACAAGCCAGTCCCAATCACAGCCTCACAAGCTGCCGTGAATTACAAACACCGCTTACAGTCGGTAATGAGGGAACGCAAGGAAAGTAGTAAAACATGAACGGAAAAGCAGAATTGGCAGATGCCACGCAGGGAAACGGGAGAAACGTAAGTGAGGAAAGTCTGTTTACGGGTTTGTTTAAACAACCAAATCAAGTTCAAGAAGAGAAAGGAGCCAAGTTTCTTTTTATTGTTGAGCAGAGATGTGGCTCTGGGGATATTCTGAGCTGGAATCGGAAAAATATTCTTCCTTCCTTCTATTTAGTTTTTAAAGAGGCACCAGCAGGCCTCTCCAGTGTGCAAACACAAGATTCTGCTCAACGCTTCAGGTCAAAGATGGGATCAAACTGAGAGTAAAAGTCAGTAGTAGCAGATGCAAATAATCCCAGAAGACTGTTGACCTCAAGCAGAAACCTTTAGCGTTAAATAAAAAAAATAGGAAGTTGCAAAAATTACACTTCCTCAAATGTCCACTTGAGGCTCCAAAAAGAATGTCCACTTTTACAACAGAAATTAACACTTACAGCCTGGTGCAAAGAACAGTTTTTGTTTCTGTAGCTAATTTTCTCATTTATTATAAATTTAAGAGGGTGAATTTTTAAAATTTATAACTCAATTAAATTAAAATTTGTCTATTTAACCCTCTGAACCTCAAGCAGCTTCTTTGTTTTTTGTTCCGGTCACATTTTTCCTCACTGTGGGCTCATTTTTCACTGCAATGTAAAGTCCTGCACCTCCATGGAAACAGAACAACCATGAATAGAAGTACAGAGAGCTTAAAATGCATTTTATGGAGTAAAACACCCAGGAAAAAAATGTGAAAAAAATTTTTTTTTATTTAATTAAATTTTTTTTCACAAAACTGAAAGAAAACAAACACTGGGATCAATGAGTACGATATTTTCCACAGGTGTTACCAATGCTGGGGGAAAATGGAGAATCAAAATACTAAAATATCTTACTACTTGCATTTTTATTTGTCTCCATACTAGTCTTATTTCTGCTCTGTATGAACACTGCCTGCAGTTCAACCAAAAAGTCCCTGAATATTAGTCATGTGACGGTTGGTCACAGTTGCACTGAAGAGTACAGAATTGTTTTATTTATTCTTTTGTTTGGTGGAAATGGTTTATTTTTGGCATTTTAAAAAATGACATAGAATATAAAATATATAGAAGAGTTTTTGATGAAAAACCACACTTTAAAGCTTAGTTTTAGTCAAGTTTTCTGAGATCACAGATGTTTCGCTCAATGATTATTTGGAAAGTTACAAATCTGACGAATGTTCCTGTTTTTACACCTTCTGGATCTGATAAATGGCGTCATTTTGACAAACATTTAAAGGACAAAATATCTTTCAAACCTTCCGGCTGGTTTTAGGATTCACATAATTTCTGAGAGACAGAGCTGACCACACTGAGTAGTAAAGGCTCTTTTTAGGGAACAGGTTTGACAACACAGAGGATTCTTCCAGCTTATGCACATATACAGTCAATAGTCGGCCTTCACAAGCTCTGAACCTTTTCACTGTCAAATGTTTATTTGCAAAATCTGACCAACATTGTAAATTGAATTCACCATAAAATGTCTTCCTTTCGTCACGAGTCATTCTATATAATATAATCTTATGTCTAAAAAAGAAAAGAAGTCCAGTGGTCAAAAACTCTTAATTTCATTTTTACGTTCATAGTTAAATGTTTAGTTAATAATTATTAAAATGTTTCAAACAACTGAAGCAGTACGAGAACACAAGCAAACATAAAATGGGAGGAGCTGGTAAACCCTTAGATGTACGAATGATTGGATCCTACACTCTTCTTATATAAGTAGGTCAGAAATTACCTGACTTATATAAGAATCAATGTGTTATTATGTCGTTTTTGTCATTTTGGTGGACAGTAATAATTTGCATTATATTTTTGTCCACACAAGAATGATTTCATGTTTGAAATATGTTTATTTTTCACTTTATAACAGATTCTGAACATTTTGATTATTGAAAAAAGAATAATATTCCACAGAACAGCAATAGATGAATGTCAGCATCCATTTTCCACTCTTTTCCTCCAGCTGTTGCTGCTCTCCGTCCCTCCAAGTTTGTACATCCCCTCTTGTTTGATATTATCAGTGATAAAGAGCTTGGAGTAGCAATACAAGTATGACAATTTCTTTAAAAGTATAAAAGGTAGCTTAAAAATTATAATGGAATAATATCATAAACATTTTTTGAGGAATACCTGGAATATGACACGATAAAAACTTTTCATTACAAAGATACTGCAAAAAACAACCTCATCGGGTAATTTTTGACCCACTTATGCATCAAAGGGTTAAGGAGAGACTAGACATGTAAGAAAGTAGAGGGAAGGTTGGTTATTTTTGAATAAAATTAATCAAAAGAAAGTATATTTTTTCTTTCTAAAAAGTACTTATTTAAGCAGAAATATGGAAAAGAACAAAATTACATGTTGCACAAGTTGCTTTTTTCCCTTTAAGCCAACCCCAGGCATCCAGCTGACAACTTAAAGCTGCACTGACTCAAACACTAACCTGCAAATAACAACAGCCTTAAGCCAGAAATCCCATCATCAGTACACATCAAAGTTTGGTTCTTTTGGTGTCAGAACATCTTAAAGTAATAGAATCACAGTCATCAATCAGTTAGTTGTTATTCTTTTGCACATTTACATCACATGCCATGTAACCCTGCAACATTCTCAGCAGAAAACCTGCACATTTCTGCACACTGGAGATAATTCTATCTTTCATGACTAATAATCTCTTGTATGTCTTACACTTGTTGCTTAATTGACTTCTAAGACTCTTTAAATCTACTTGTTGGTGTTTGCCGTTCTGCATTAAAACACCAAGTCCTCATATGTGGCAATAAAACTGGATGTGATATCGATTAGATTCATCTCACAACTGAATTAATTTAAGGAGCAACATAAGAGATCTTTGTGACTGTCGGCTCCGGGTTTCAAACGCTCACATCGACCCCCTGATACGAAAAGCGCTGCTCTTGACTATTTTCCAATCAGGCCAACATAATTAGAATAACACCAGACTGTGATTTTGAAGTGGCAAAAATCACCTTTGGTAATGTAGAACAAGCCGCTCTGAAAATTACACCACCTCACGTAATCAGGTGTGATTGACCGGCTCAAAAGCGCCGCTTGAGTTTCAGTCTCCCCCGAAGAAGCTTCTGAAGCCGCAGCCCTCTGTGAGTAATTGGTGATTAAAGCGATGTGAACACACAATTATACAGTTAAAGCCTGGGGTCAGAGTCATTCTCTGCTCTCCATGTGGGGTCACCTCATGAAAAAAGGCCTTTTTCACCCCCGTTGTAATTCCTCTCCGCCTCTGTAACCTCACACTAATCCAGCTTCCACCCTCTCTCCAGTCAGAGAGCTGAACCAGAAAGGATATCTGCTTCCAGTCCGCATACACAACCTGTTTCCACCACAAAGGTAGCGCAAACTTAAACTCCCTTCGTCTCCTCCTCGGGCTGCAACTTTACTCTGCCAGAGCTCAGGTTTGTCCCACTGGAGGTGAGGTGCGGCTTATCATGAATTTAAACGATTGTTCTTTCCTCTTAAACCGCAGTAGTTCTTGAACTGAAGTCTAGTACTTCTACAATAACAAAATTGTCACCATCGCAGCCGCCTTTAACTTACAGTCAAAATACTCCATTTGCTGCCGTCTTGCATTTGAAACTCTCAAGGCCCTGCTGGTTTTAAGTGTCGGTGTGGGCTTAGAAGCTTTACCACAGATTTTTTTTTTAGTGCTAATGGCAGAGGTTGACTCAGGCAAGCCTTTTAAAGTGTGCCGGTGTTATGGCCAATGCATTATTCTCTGTGCAACCTGCGGTATCTTATATTTGACCCAGGACACCTCCAGCATTTAACACGCTCCTACTGGAAGTCCTTTTAAAAGACCCTTTCACCAGCCGCCCACCAGCTCTCTCAGCCTCCTCTTCTTTCGGTTCACCGTCCATGTGTCTTTTATGATAAAAAAGTGAATTTGATTTTAAAAGTTGCACTGCTCTGAGATGCATCCCAGGAGTCTGTTTGCAACACTTCCACATCCGTACATCTCCCCGAGCAAACAGTTCGACGACGAACAGATGTTGATACGGCAGCTGTTTATATATAGCACCAATACTAAAGTTGAGATAAAGTGTGAAGCTGCTCCGAGTCGCTCGCGTTGAGGCAGCGAGTGTAATCAGGAGCTAAAAACACATCCATCCATCAATTATCCATGCACATCTTTATCCTCTGTAGGGTTGTGGGGGGGGTGGAGTCTATCCCAGCTGAGTTAGGGTGAAGGCAGGGTTCACCTGGACAGGTAACAATCTATTGCAGGGCTACATATAGAGACAAACAACAAAGCACACTCACATTCACACCGACCGACAATTTAGAATCAGCAGTTAACCTCAGCATGTTTTTAGACTGGGAGGAAGTGATGAAGTGTAAACTAAGTTACAGATCAAGGCCAGAGTCTATGACTGTTCAAACGTCTAAAAAGCTTCTTTACAGATCTTCAAAAAAATCACCAAGAGAAGTCAGCATTTGGAGGGCAGCAGGGTTTATTTGTTGACAAAAAATCCAGAAGTAATTCTTAGCAGTGAAAACACCACAAGAAGAACTGAAGATATGGAGTTGTGCACTGTCTTTTATGCTGTGAGCGTTGGTCATTTTTCTACCTCTATAGGGCGTATGATAGGAGGAACAGTTCTGACACCATTATATCTTTCTAAATCTATCGGTCGGATCATGACGTCAGGTTATCATATTCACCCCTAGATCTCCCTTTACAGAAGACATGTGCATGAAGTTATCATTAGGTCATCTTTTACAGAGAACATGCCCAGACATGTTCAGACCTTCGCATATTATTCCAATATATGTTAGAAGTTATAATTCCTTAAGTTGACACCATTATGTTTTGAGTACATATGTTTTACTTCTGGTCTTTAGTCTAATAGCATTTGCCATAATTGTATCATCTCTTACTTTTAGCACATCGTACCCAAAAAATAGTACACTACAGAAGCTGAAGAACCTGGTGAGAACATGCAAAGTCCACACAGAAAGACCCAGGGATCTTCTAGCTGTGAGGCAAAGGTGCTAACAGGAGCTAAAAATCTCTCAGATAAACTGATTCTTTTGTTGTTTTGTAAACCTCACTGGTACATTTTTCAACAGTTGTCAGGTCACTATGAAGAAAGTGGAAAACTAGTCTACGTTTGTGTTAAAAAAAATATTATGCTATTTCAACTTCTTTACCCACTTTTTCAAAATTTTGGATAGAAAAATTTGAACAGACACAAAAGAAATGCTAAAGTTCAGATTCAAATACGGAACTGAATAGAAAAAAGACTCAGATCACAGAACAAAATGCTGAAAGGTGAAGCTCTTGATTTATTACTCACTTTGTGTTCCAACCCTCACATACTCTCTTAGAATTAAGATAAGATTTAATTAATCCCAAAGGAAATTCTTGTGCCAAATATTGCTCAGAAAACAGAATTACATAATACAATACAATGCCTATTAGAAACAATAAGAAATAAGTGCAATAGATTACTGAAAATAAGTATAAATAAGCTAAAATAAGACTAGAGGGAGAAAAACACTGGCAATTAGATGGAGATAGTAAAGTATCACACATGAAATTGAAATATTGCACTAGAAATATGAATTATTGCACGTTACATTGACAATTTACAACAACTTACAAGAGTCTGGAGGACATCTGGGGATATTAAAGGAACCCTTGTGTTCTCAGAGGAACCTCAAAACAGAGAAGAGACTGCTGGAGGAAGCTCTCATAACTCAAACGTGGCTCATGGAGGATGTTTCTGTAGAGTTCTGACACTTTACAACTTTGTTTCTTTTACTGTATTGTTACAACTTTCATTGTAATTGTGCATATGAAAATATTTGAACTTGTAATATGACCAGTTTGGTTATTTTATGAAATAATAAAGCATGGTGAAAGCACTATGATGCTGTATTTTAGTCTAACATAAACCATGTGTTTAAAATTCTCAATATTTTTATCTGATACAGAGTCTATAGGTAACCTGACATCTGAGGGCACTTTTCCATTAGCACCTACTCAGCTCGACTTGGCTCAACTCTACTCGGTTTAGGTCGTTTTCCATTACAATTGAGTACCACCTCATCACCGGTGGAGTCGTCACTCCGGCCGTTGTGGTCCTTGATGGACTTTTGAGCTTTTTCAGCTTCTCCTGACACTACTTCATTGTCCCAGCCGTTCAGAGACCTCCTGATAAACTTTCTCCGGCCAGCTCCCTCTGTATTCTTTGGTCCACCACCAAAGACAGAAAAGTCTTGACCTCTTCATTCACCTACGGTACCAGTCTGGTTGCCATATTCAAATTTTGCCAAGTTCCGTGAAGAGCAATGCGCACTGTTGCTGTTGCCAGGTTTTTTTTTTGTTTTTTTTTTAAATGCCAGGTTTGACTTTCATGAAGGAGTCGCTCTTGTGTGTTGTCACTCCCTGTCCAATCAGTGGCCTGCACTCTGTAGGCGTCATATTATCGGCTCGACTCAGCTCGCTTGGAACCCTGGGAGAGTAGGTACTCAAATACTACCTGGTACCAGGTACTGCGTGTTAATGGAAAACCTCAAAAACCGAGTAGAATCGAGTCAAGTAGGTGCTAATGGAAAAGTGCCATTAGTGTTGCTGCTCCGACAGGAATCATCTTTCAGAAACATGAGTATATCACAGGTGACAATCATTTTCTTTAATCCCTAACAATTGAAACATCATACTGGGAATTATTTCTGGCTTCATAGCATTCAATTTTGGAGCTCTTCTACAAAGTATTGGAGAATTGATGCAAGTTTTACAGACTTGTTTTGTATTTTTAGGCCAACTGGGATCTGGTCTGACATTTTACCTACAGATTTGTGGGCAGATAACTCACAATACTGCTGCTAAGCTGTTCATTTGCCTAAATATGGAAAACAAAAAACTTCCGAGGAACTGTTTTGAACTTAAAACTCTTCCAACAGGAGTGTATGATCATGAGCTCTGGGTGGTGACTGAAAGAATGAGATCTCAGCTTTAGAGTGAGGAGCTCTGAGTAGAGTCTCTGCTTCTTCACATCCAAAGGATTCAAGCATCTAATGTGGACGTTTCTGAGGCCATTTCCTTTGGAGGTTCTCCAGGCAGCTAGGAGGAAAACATTGGAAGACCAAGAACTCTGGGAAGATTACATATCTGATCTACAATTTCATTTAGCAGATGCTTTTATCCAAAGCGACGTACATCAGAGAGCGGATACAACACAAGCAAGGATCTAGTCAGGAGGAAACAACCGGGATAAGTCTGGAAAAACCTCAAGATCCTCCAGAAGAACCTTTCAGGGTTTCTCACCATTGCTGCTGTAGAGGAACCTTTCGAAATAGTTCCTTGAGGAAGCCCTCAGAAAGATTCTTGAGACCCATTTTAAACTCAAAATTATGATCAATACAGTGTTTTTCCCCTTAAATATAAGGAAAAATGTTGGACAATATTGTAGATGTTTCCAAATAAAAGATCAAGATTAAAAAGAGGTGACTGGGACTTTGGTATCAAGAGTCATTTACACACAAATCTGTCAGCAGAAAGTCAGACAAAAGTCTAGTTTGTACAAATAAATAAACCTAAAACTTGCATTTGATGATATTTCCAATGTTGTTGAAAGGAGTGCTATATTTTAATGACAGGAACCTGAAACCTACAATAACATCTTTGTGTATTTTAAATTGTTAATGTTGCACACCAAAAAAAAATTTTAAAAATGCTACTTGGACAACAAAAATAAAGTCTTATAATACTTCCTGCGCTGTAATTCATCTTTCTTAAAATGAATCAAACAGATCACATATTAAAGCGTTGTTTTCTAAAAAAATAAAATATAAATGCAGTTGTAAAGTGTCAGTTAAAATCCAGGACCTGTTTTTACTTCGTTAGAAATTTGATTTGAGTTGCTAAAGGTTCTTCCAGAAGCCCCCCAACAAGTAAAGTTCCTTAAACACCCCCAGAATTCTTTGGGAGAGTGACTTTTGGCCCTTCTTGATCTGCTGCCAACTGTGACCTGAACCCAGACAAGTGGAAGAAAATGGAAGAATGAATGGATCAAAGACAGACGAACAAATCAGAAGAAGCCGACAAAGAAACAGAGTCGAGGTTGTCGGTGCGAGGTCAGAAACTAGCGGAATCCAGACAGAAAAGCCTGGAATACAAGAGAATACAGCTCAAAAGCAATCTGGCCGGTGTTGTATGGAGAACCGGTCGTGTATGTAAGGAGTTGGAAGCAGAGGAGCGAAGAAGATCAAGCGATGCGGCAGGAGAGCAGCCAGAACTGGCCTCTCTGAAAACACGTAAGTGGTGAACAGAAACCAGAGCAGAATGAATAAAACTACAAGAACCTTGACAAAACTTGAACTCACTTGGCTGGTAGGGAAGATTTTGAAAAGAGAGGATGCAATAAAGGCCAGTGGAGAGGGATTTTTCAAATACAGCTCAGGTGGCTTCAGTACGTCACGGTACTTTTATGATTTAAATCCTGATGAGAACGCTGTTAATTGTTACCCGCCTCTATTATCATACAAGATCATAAAGACTGATCTATACACATTAAGCAGATGAGACAAACTGACGACATCTCAGCTTAAAAATAAAAATACCAGAATGTAAAAATTACTGTTTCTCAGTTAATTATGTGATCTTGTTGACTGAACTGCCTTTATGCAAAATCCCAACAGCTTTGAAAAACAAGTGGCATCACACATTTATATCAGGAGAAACTTCACAGATAATATTCTTTCAGCTCAAACATGCAAACACTTCAAGATCAGAAAATAATGGAAGCTCTCACACTACAGGATATTATTAACAATATGGTGAGAGAAGAGCATCTCTGGGGAAACGGATGTAAACAAAATGGCAAAAAACCTGCTGTAACGATACTTTCCACTGGGGAATAAACAAAACAAAAACAAACCAAATGATTGGAACAAGAAGGTTAACACATGTACACATAATTTGGGCTCAACATAGAATCAGTCCAAGATGCCACCCTAAATTTTAAATCAGATTTTT
The DNA here is from genome assembly GCF_022539595.1 of Amphiprion ocellaris. NCBI lineage: Eukaryota > Metazoa > Chordata > Actinopteri > Pomacentridae > Amphiprion > Amphiprion ocellaris. Next base: position 28,601,132 of record NC_072780.1, on the reverse strand, counting down.
GGAAGGTGTGAAACTCTTGGAGTGTGACCTCGACTTCAGCAAGTATGTCCATCCATGGCTGCTAGACACTGCCTTCAAAAAAATCCAATTTAAAAAACCTCAGCTTCACTTTAGAAATAGTAATGCCAAGGATTTTTTTTTAACAATTAACTGTGGTCTGAATCGGCACACTGAAGACCTCCATCAAGTGTACTGGGGGTTATTTTAGAACCAAATGCACCATTATTGGCATACTGTATGAAATATTGTAGAAGGCTTTGCTGTAGGTGGAGTTTTTTTGCTCCTGTCACATGTTTACTCATTGTTTGGCTCATTTTTCACTGCAATATAAAATCTTGCATCTATACGGAAACAACACAATCGTATCTAGGAAGAAGAGAGAACACAGCTATAAAAGGTTGAATTTCTTTGATTACTTTTTTTTTATTTTAAAAAAATGGAATCAGCATGTATAACATTCTTACTGGTGCTGACAGGTTTTATCAAGACAAGATTAAAAAAATAAAAAATCAGCGGTGGCTCCATCGACTTTGTACTCGTCTCCTAAACACAGCCTGCAGTTCAACAAAAAGTCCTTGAATTGTTGCCACATGATTGCTTGTCACAGCTAAGTTGCTCCTGGTTTAACTGCTGCAACAAAGACTGCAGAATTTTTTGTTTTCCATATAATCTTGTTAGAGTAAACTGAGTATTTTTGGCAATTTTTCTTAGATTAAATGTGATTTGATGAAACATCATGATTTAAGCTCAGATTTGGTTCATTCTTAACACTGCAAACCACAGATGATTGTCATGAAGTTGAAAAAACGTTTTGTTTTTCTGTTTCTAGCTCTGATAAATGGTGTAATTTGGGCATTATAAAAAAACAGCAGGTCTTTCAAACCCACTGCGTGTTATTGTTTTGAGGAGAATAAAGAGTAAACTGTGGTTTTCCTGTATCCAGACATGCAGCTCTGACGTGTGTGTTGAAGGACTTACACTAATATTTTGGGATGTTTGTATTGTTAGTATGATGAAGTTAAAGCAGCCAGCAGTCGCCATTGTGTAAACCAGTCACTGTTTCCAGTAAACATGCTCATGTCGGTCTGAGGTTATGAGTAATGTGTTACCAGAGCATGAAAACAAAACCTCACACTGTTTTCCTCTAGAAAGTCCTGCTTCTAAATGCAAACCAGAGACTGACATCACACCTTTCTACACACACTGAAGCATTTCATTTAAAAAAAAAAAAAAAACACACACCCCATGTTGCACAAGCACTTTTTTTAAAGCTACACTATATTGCCAAAAGTATTCGCTCACCTGCCTTGACTCGCATATGAACATAAGTGACATCCCATTCCTAATCCATAGGGTTCAATATGACGTAGGTCCACCCTTTGCAGCTATAACAGCTTTAACTCTTCTGGGAAGGCTGTCCACAAGGTTTAGGAGTGTGTTTATGGGAATTTTTGACCATTGTTCCAGAAGCACATTTGTGAGGTCACACACTGATGTTGGACCAGAAGGTCTGGATCTCAGTCTCTGCTCTAATTCATCCCAAAGGTGTTCTATGGGGTTGAGGTCAGGACTCTGTGCAGGCCAGTCAAGTTCATCCACACCAGACTCTGTCATCCATGTCTTTAGGGACCTTGCTTTGTGCACTGGTGCACAGTCATGTTGGAAGAGGAAGGACCAGCTCCAAACTGTTCCCACAAAGTTGGGAGCATGGAATTGTCCAAAATGTCTTGGTATGCTGAAGCATTCAGAGTTCCTTTCACTGGAACTAAGGGGCCAACAAATTTCAATGTTCGGAAAACGTGCTAAAAGTGGATCAATTTTTTATTTGTTTTTATTTGGCAAAAATGCATCAACCTTAAATTACACACATATCTTTATGAATGGCTACATTTTTTTGCTTCAGGCAAATCAGATATGGTTGTCCAGAAATTCTTCCAAAAAATGTGATGGTTTGAGATGGAATGACCCTTAATTGATACTGTAAACAGATTTAGTTGCTGCCGTTTTAAAAAAATCCATCATACAACCTTGATGGTGTCACATGGAGCATCTCCAGAGCCTCACTTCCATGCTGTCATCCCCACTGTGGTCTCATTTGCTGATGGTAATTACACCAGGAGTTTATAATTACTCTGACATTGATGTATTGATGTTTAAAGTGCACCTTTAGCATGATGTTCTCTGGGGACTGTTTTCCGAGGTGCACATGTTTCCCATCATCCACGGCCTGTTTCACATCCGCACAGCTTCTTTGTATTCATTCACAGCTGGACAGCATGCGCAGGCCTGCACAGCTGCCTGCTGCGACGCCGAGCCGGTTAAGATGCACCTCGACGGTGGCTGCTGAGGGAGAGGACGACCTTGATACGTCTCCTTGCATTACTCTTCCACTGCATTAACGGCAAAGCCTGCTGTAACTCCGTAACAGAATCAGCAGACACCTGTTTACAAGTCCCAGCACCGGCGGAGATAAATGGAATCAATACCCCGGCTCCCGTGCAATTTCTCCGCCGCACCACTGTCCACAAATTTATATTATCGCAGATCTTTACAGCGCAGAACTGATTATGAAGCAGAGTGCAGATCTGCTTACTTGAAAAATAGGTAATTATGGGGGTGAGGTATTATTGGAGTGCAGATACTGTAAGCCAGTAGCGTCTTTGGAGAAAGTTACAGTAAGCAGAGAGGAAGCACCAGGCCTCTTAATCAATGCTCATCATAAGAGCTGCTAATGGCAGGGAGCGGCTTCATCTCTGCTTTGTTGAGCCTCGAATCAAATACAGCATAAAAGAAGAGAACCACAAGACTAATACATTCTATTATAGTTCTATATTACTCTTTGTGGCATTAAAATATTATATATATAAGATCAGATACAATGGTTCACTGGCTTCCATAGAAATGCTGCAGTTCTAAAAGAAAATCAGAAAATTCCAACAAAACAAGTGAAGCAGGAATGTTGTAGGACTTCAATGCTACCTTCTAAAGATGATATTTGAATCTTTTTGAATAAATTTCATTCATGTATTGTGTTTAATCATAAACAGCTGAAAAAAAGAGAAATGTTGGACCAACTTAAATGAATTGCTTCAATTAACACCAAATTGAATTAGCTTAGAATCTGAAACTTCCTCTCAAATTAGTGTTGATGCAACCTAATTTGAAGGAAAGTCATGTTGAAATTTTAATGTTTTCCCAGTTTTGCAACTTCATCACTTTAAAGGGGCAAAATATGATTTCAAATTAATAGAATCCACCAGAGAAACCTGCCGTCATCAAAGCAGAAAGATAAGAAGAATGGAAACTGCAGCTCAAATTCACTTTTTACATAGTATTGTGGAGATGAAATGTCCATCATATTTGAGGCTGAACTGCTGATATGCTTGTAACATGCAGTGTTTCGGGCCTTCTGGTGCGGTAGAATCACATAATCTTTAGCGAGGTGTGCATCTACAGGTACTGCAGTGTCAAGGTCTAATTGAACAATCTGTTTCTGTCAGTCTTTCTCACATCCTCTGCTTTTCTTTGTGTCAAATTTCCTCCTGAGCCGAGAGTATATTTCTGTATCGTTTAAAGGTTTACTGCGTTTCCACTCTGGCGTTTAACTGAAAATGTGTGTTAAAAAAAAAAGAACGGGTTGAAGGTGTTTGAACAATACAGTTTGTCTTGTGGCTGCTGAACCTTGTTGAATCTTTATGTCGGGTACGACTGTGGGTGTCAATCAGTGTCTGTTCAACTTAAATAGTGTCTTTTAATGATGCAAATCCTTTAGAAAATGGGAGGTTTTAAAGTGTGAAAACCCAGTTTGGTGGTTTAATTGGTCACTGCTGATGATCTACCACTATATCAAAGTCCTTCAGTGGCACTAAGGTGTTTTTATAAAGGGAATAAAGAGCTGGGAAACCTAACAGCACATGCATCCTGATGTGTGTTTTCGTTCGTGCCAAAGCAAAGCTCTGGTTTCGAGAAGGAGACGCAGAAGAAGCAGCCTAATGAGACAACAAATGGCAGCTGAACCCCACGAGAACCCTCCTCACGCTGTATATTCCTCTTAGGTTTGTGTCACAGCCGACTGCTCGGAGATGAAAGAGCGGAGCTGAAGTGCCACAGAAACACTGCCTTAAGAGTCTCTTTGTGTTAGAAGTTCGGCTGCAACTTTTAAAAGGGGGTGAAATGAAGACTGCACCTTAACTGAACTCCCGCCGTCCTCTGTTGAGTTTCTTTTCACCTTTCTCTGCACCACATGTGAGGTCCTGTTCCTCCTGCACCAGTGCCGCTGCGACAGCTTTTCTGTGCATATGCGGATGCAGCATTTGTAAAATGTTTCTCTCGAGAACTGACACCGGCGCCGACTTGTTGTGACGACGGGAAACAATTAAACTGTCTTGCGGCGGTGGTTTTCCAAATGGTCCTTCTGACGCGCCGCCTTCATAACTCTTGTTCTTAAACTGACTTGGACACACTCGGATGGTAATTTGCTGCTGGATAAAAAGCTCTAAATCACTCAGTAGAGCCGCAGACGCTGACAGGTGGCAGCGACTTAAAAGCCTGTGAAGGAATACCTGCTTCTCCTCAGTGGAGGTAAACTGCTGTCAAACGAGCGGCGACATTCATAAATACACATCACTTATGAATATTGTATGATGCATCTCATGTTCAATTAAGCACCTTCAGCTTGTTCCTCTTCTCCGGTGCGTATCTCCCCCCCACCATGTTTTGCTCTTAATCCCTCTCAGGACAGCTTTAGTATTCCTAGAGGACGTCTGCTAAGTTTTTTTTAACTCAGGATGGTGAAAATTCGATCCACTGCAGAACAAAGATATCAGCGACTTTCCCCACCTAATGTGCAGGGAAATTTCCGTCCAACTTAGCTTGACTTGAAGCTCAAAGGGAATCAGAATCGGCAGCCGGTGTTTCATACTATTTCTGACATTTCAGTTATAAAGAGGTACGTTGCCGGTGGCGCAGAATGCCTGAATCTGTCTAGAGATGAGATGAAACTTAAAATATCCGAGCAGGGAAATTGTGTTTTTGCTGCAGCAGAAGACAAAGAGTTTCATAAACAGGCATAAGAGGCAAGTCAGGGGACACAGCCAGTGGTGCAATGTTCATGTAATAAAGGGAAAAAAGAAAGTTGGGAGGTTTTTTTGGACAATGGCAGCCTGGGTGTTATCCTGTTTCACAGTGTTCTCAGATTAAGAAAAGCATGATTAGGGCAAACACTTAGCTGGACTTTAACTCTGAACTGGTTTCCCTCAGCAAAGCTTAAATCCAGATCAATGGTTTGTTATTCAAAGTTTTAATGCTAATCTTGTCGGATGGATTTCTTGCATGTCTGAATTGTTATTCTACCAGTTCGTCCAGATCTGAGATGCGAGTTCACACACGACTGCTGTCAAAGAATACGTTCTGAAATGTTGCAACATGCCTTGATATTACTGCAATAGTATTTTGACAGTTGGAGCTATCTCCAATCTCGACTGAGACTGAACAGATAAGAATAAACTTCATGTTGCTTCATTTTTCTGGTGTTGTTCTTAAATTCTATTGACAGGATTTAGCAAGTCTCACACTCGTCACATTCTGCAGCTGTCAGAACCCTTTCTTGTAATAATTTAAAGTGCTGGTTAGCTTCTAGTGACTTTTTTTAATCCACAGGGTTGTCCCAAAGAAATAAAAAACACAAATCCAAAGCTTCTCTGGTGGAGTCATTATTGTTGCTCCTGTTCAGGTAACGTCAAGTTGTCAGTTTGACCCAAACTATGATCTTTTCCCAAAGTTAACTGGCTATTTTTGATGCCTAAACTTAACCACTTAGTAAAATAAGGCTTGACTCAATAAAATAAATGAAATAATGATGATTCAACACAAGACACAAACATCTCCTGGGTGAAAGTATCTGACTTACACCTCATTCACCCCTGCAACCTCCTCATGAGGACCTTTTAAAGTGGAAAAAACAACTCTTAACCCTAAATCAGCATCAAATATTGACACCTTTGATAGCAATGTCAGAGGATGTTTTGTGCGTCATTCTGACACACAAGTGGTTTGGAAATAAATGACAGAATTTAAGGTCCTGGGAATGAAAACGGTTTTCTGTGTGAACGTCCATGTTGTAATCAGTGAGTGGAACTGAAGGATATTGAAGGAAAGCTGTCAGGGGATGAACAAGGCAGGCAGGTTGAGGCTACAAAACTTTAATCAAAACTCACTTAACAAAGGTGGACGGTTGAAGAAAAAAAAACACAAACCAGTGATCCAGAAAAATCCAAGCTAAAAGTTCATGTGGTATTTAAATGGCTAATTCCGAGTGCAGAAAACCTTAACAAACAAAAATCCCAAAAAAAGGAAGTCAGGCAGGTAAAACAGGGCGAACTATGAAGATGCAGGATTATGTCTAAACAAAAAACTGATTAGAAAGAAACGACAGGCAAAACTAATCAGGGCGATCAAAAGAGGAGGGAAACGGACAAAGGAAGGAAGTAAAACAGCTGGAGATGCACATGGACAGGGATATTTTCCAAAATAAAACAGGAAGCAAAACTACAAGTCAGAAATCATGCCGAGAGGTGATGCAATCAAGAGTCAAGATTCAAGAATCTTTCTTGTCATTATGCAGTTAGTTTTCATCAGTCACATAACAAAATTTTGTCGGTATTACCTGCTTAAAAGTCAACATTAAAAGACTTGGACAGTAAAACATACAGTGCCTTGAAACTAGTAAAAATACAATAAAAGTAAGAAAATATATATGTAACAGACTGGTAATTAATTAACTGCAACAGTAATTGTGTCAATAAGTCAGCATAATAAATTTAATATTTTAAACCGACACATGTTTTTATTTATTCTTTTACCAAATTGCTGCTATTCATTGCATTGTATTCCTTTCTATATCAGTATCCGATTGTTGCATCAGCTGATTTTGGCTCCAGTCATTAGTCGCATAGATCCAACGCTACAGACTCAGTTCAGTCTGACAGTGTAAAATCTCCAAAGACAAAAGGCTTTGACAGTTGGGATGTACTGCGAATGATCACAGAACAAAAAGGTGGTTTGTACACTGTGCAGGGTATCGATGTTATATCACAGCGGCACAATACACGAGCACCTGGAGAGAAAACTGCATTCTGGAAAATGCACCGTCAGAAAAGACAATCACCCTGAGACTGCAGCATGTTCATTAACATGAAGAGCTCCATTAACTTAAATGAAATGGTCAATTAGGTTGTTTTGTTTTGGAGGCACATTAACAGCTTAGATTAATCGACTTATTGGTAAAATAGTCACTACATTAGCTGAAAAACCATCTTTAAATCCACCTCTGCGTCTCTTCTCACCTTTCTGTCTTATTTACTCCCTCAGTTCTCTCACCACTTCCCCCTAAACTCCCCCGGTTTCTCCCCCGTCGCCACCTTTTCTGTCAGACTTAATTGTTTTTCTCTTCTTCCCCAGATTCCCCTCCATGTTGTGTGTTTGATTGAATTGCGAGGACTTCTCACCGTCACTGCTGTGGGGCTAAACACGGAGCGTTGGTGCCAGGGATAAGGATGGCAAGCCAGAGGGTACACACAAACACACACAAACACACACTGGAGATAACACTGATACAAGCTGTTTGACACATGCCTTCACAGACCCACACGCAATGTGAAGTGCATCAGGAAAAAAGAGAGGAAATAGTCTTGCTGTTTCATTACTATCTGACCCAAACACCTCTCCTGATGAACGCACAACGAACCGGTACCCAGCTGTACAAAACAATACCACACACACATGCCTTGTGCGCACACCTCCACCCCACAAACCCCCACTTTAATCTGTTCTCCAAATGTTGTTTCCTCCCTGCGGTGCTGAGCCAGTTTTTCTATTTATGGAGGGGTGTTGAGCTGATGTGAGATGATCGGAAAGTGCCTCGCTCCCATTGTGATTCTCCTTGAGGTGTGTGTGTTTGTGTAGACGGCAGTGTGCTTGCGTGACTGTGTGTGTGTGTGTGTGTGTGTGTGTGTGTGTGTGTGTGTGCTTGTTTTCAGGTCTGTCAAGGTGTTTGTGCATCCCTGTGTGTGTGTGTGTGTGTCCCTGCATTGTGGATGATGGGGGTATAAACAGGAGCAGCTCATAGAGAGCAGATGTGCCTTAGATAATGACTAAATGGAGATGCTAGGAAGTACCAGCAGCCAGACTAATCAACAGCTTCAAGTGCACAACTTTCCTGGCAAAGGGCTGTGTGTGTAGGACTGCAGATATATATATGTATGTGTGTGTGTGTGTGACTCAGTTGGTGGAAGTTTGTGACTGAATGCCCACATCCACTACTAATACACAAACACACAGACTTGAAGGGGATTGCATTCATGCTGGGTGCGCTGCTGGACACAAACGCACACACAAGAGGAAGCACTTTTACTTCTGCTAAGCTCCACTGGTCCACACAGATGCACTAAAGCTGGCAATACTCTCAGAAAGAAATCAAATCTTCTGCATTTCCACAGACAAAATGGTGGATTTTGGGCCACAGAAGAGAAGTGCGCTGAGGTTGGATTGCTGTTTTGTACAACTTGCAGTCCCGGCTCATCCTCGATGGCTGCCACATCCTGATTCATATTTACGCCCAGAACACATTTACTTTCTGTACGGACTTGTAATTTTTATAAAATCACTTAGTTCGTTTATTGTTTTGAGGAACTTGTCTTTTCAAGTGCACTAACACAATGTAGTACTGTGATTCTTTGTGATTTTTTATTATACACACCAAGTATGTACTACAATTTGGGTACAATTATCCATCATGCCAAGTTTGTACATGTGAAAGGTGCACATAAACTTTATTAATGTCTTCATTTACATTTACATTCAACTTTTGTATGTCTTGTCTTTTTACCACGCTTCTTTTGATCTAGCTGCTCAAATGTGTGGATTTCCCCGGTGAGAGATGAATAAATCTTAGCTTAAATTACCTTAACTTGACTTAAATTATCTTAAGAGGTTATCATAACTTGTCTCAACTTAAGTTATCTTAGCTTTGGGTGCTATCTTAAGTTATCTTAAGTTATCTTAAGTTAAGTTATCTTAATTTATTTTAGGTTTAGTTATCTTAACTTATCTTAGGTTAAGTTACGTTAACTTACCTTAAATTAGGGTATCTTAGCTTATCTTAGGTTAAGTCATCTTAACTTATCTTAAGTTTTCTTAAGATAAGTTATCTTAATTTATTTTAGGTTTAGTTATCTTAACTTATCTTAGGTTAAGTTAGGTTAACTTATCATAAATTAGGGTATCTTAGCTTATCTTAGGTTAAGTCATCTTAACTTATCTTAAGTTATCTTAACTTAAGTTATCTTATCTTATCTTATCTTATCTTAGGTTTAATTATCTTAACTTATCTTAGGTTAAGTTATCTTAACTTATCTTAAGTTAAGTTATCTTAATTTGTCTTAAGTTATCTTAACCTGTCTCAAGCTACATTATCTTAACTTATCTTAGGTTAAGCTATCTTAACTTGTCTTAAGTTGGGTTATCTTATCTTATGGTTTTGTATCTTAAGTTACCTTAACTTGTCTTAAGTTAGGTTATCTTAGCTTATCTTAAGTTAAGTTATCTTAACTCAACTTAAGTTATCCTAACTTATCTTAAGTTAAATTATCTTAAGTTATCTTTACGTGATGTGGGTGTCATCCAATCGCTCTCTGTCTCTCTCTCCTGCTTTTTCTAATTCTAGTAAGTTCAATAAATAGCAGTAAGTTTGGGCCTTGGGAATGTGTGACTGTGAAGCTGGACTAGTTAGCAGTTCACAGCTAGTTATCTACTATATATTGCTTTTTTTCAACTGTTGACCCAGCTTTACTGCTGAATCAGACCTTGATTTAAGATGCATGATTATATCAACATTTCATTAGTTTCTGCCGATAAAGGCTTTAAATTAAATATTGACGTCGCCCCAGAATGAACATTTACTGGCAGATGATGCCTAAAAGTTTGCAGTTTTGTTTGAAAATGTTACATAAAAATAAACATTGCCTGTTTTACATGCTAGGTGAATAAGTTTCCCCTTTGAAAAACATTGTATTTTCTGTCTGCACCTGCACTGAAGAGTAGGAATAATATGTTAATTCAACTACGTGAGAGACCTGATGTTCTCTGCAATTAGGTGGAAAAAATATGTGCATATATCAGCAATCGGCCACGAAAATCTAAAATCCCTCATTTTGATGATGTGAATTCATCACATTTCTCTGTGTTAATGGTCATATGTGGCAGTAGACAAAGAGGTTAATTCCAGTAGAGGTTGTGTTTGGTGCAAACTAAGCTGTTTGATCAGTTCACTTTATTGATATAGAGAATAGGAACTACTTGTGCTGCTGCTATTTCCAAATTTTTAATTTTCTTTTATCTTGTGTTATCAGCACAACATGTTATGCAGTGTAGCATTTCCTGTTGATCTATAGTTTTTTTTTAGTAATGTAGAAGACATAATGCAGCTGAGGATTTTTCAGAGACCTGAGGAAGGTGGCTTTCATGTGGCCAAAATCCTATATTGTTTATTGTTGTTGTTGTTATTATTATTATCATCATCATCATCATCATCAACTTTGTTAGTGTTATTATTATTATTATTATTATTATTATTATTATTATTATTATTATTATTATTATTATTGTTTGTAATAATACTTGTCTTAGGTTTGGTATTATTGTTACTATTATTATTAATGATAATAGCAATAACAATAACAATAGTGAATTATTTGTTTAATTTTTTTTATGTATCTATTTATTTTTACAGTTTTTTTTTTAAATGTTACGGTATTCCAGCCTTTTTAAACATAATTTTTCCTGGTACTTCTCCTGCCAGATTTCCATCGCTTTTCCCCCCCACCAGTGTGTCTATGTTCACTATCTAAATATAAATTACCAGTACTCCCCTTCTGCCAGCAAAAGAGGAACATAAAGACACACGGGTTTCTGCAATCTGACATTAGTCTTATGATATAAATGAAGCTCACAAGGAAAACACTAATTAATAAGCAAAGTTAGAGGCATCAAAACTAATGAAGACGTTCACAAGTCAGTGGGTGCGAAAGAGGAGGAGGAGGAGGGGAATGTACTGACATGAAGGGAGAAAAAAAGACTTTATAAGAAGAAAATCCAGAGTGGAGAGGTGAGTAAGAGGAAGAAATATACATCAGAAGAAAGTGTAGTGAGAGTAGGTGTAGGAGGAGAAAGAAGGAGATGGTGATTCAGCACGAGAAGAAAGGAATCAAATGAGCAAAGGAAAATGAAGGAGAAGTGACGGAAGGAGAAGAGAGGGAGGTATTTTGGGAGGTGTGAGCAGAGAACACATCATCCCGGGGGCTCTGTGTCTTTCCAGCCCTTTAATGTCTTTAATTAAAGCCAACAGTATTATCGCCGCACTCCCTTGGAGTGCCATTAGCAAAGCAACACTCAAGCAGCTAGCAGAGGAGGGGAAGGGAGTCGGGTAAAGCCCCCTAATGATGGGAGGAATCAGTGTGAGAGGGTTCGGACGGAGGGGTGAGGGGCGATATCACGGGCGGAGCAACGCTGGAGGTCAAGATGGACGGGGTGAGAGGAGTTATTAAGGGTGAAGGAGCGCTGCAGGCCGGCACAGACAGAGGGACACATGGGAGGAAGATGATGGAGAGGGAAGAGATGGATGATGATGAGGAGGAGGAAGGAAGGGGAGGGAGGGGAGGTGGGCCGGAGGGAAGGCTCGGCTTGGAGGGAGGGGGGGATTTGTGAGATCTCAACTTCAAAAGGCCAAAGCTGGAGAGGAGACAGGCTGCCGTGGAGAAAGAATTACGGAGCTAAACGTGTGGGCCGACTGATACATGATCACATTATGCCAGCAGCTTGTTTAATCAATCTGACTTCCCTGTTGTGGCCACAGGGACGGTCGCTCACATGGCTTCAGAAGGAGGCAGCAGCCAGCAGGGCAACGGGCAGAGCACAGGGCTGGCTTGTGACATTTTAGGGGAAGAAATGTGAGAATTTTACGTAAATTTCATCAAGATTCAAGATTCCTTTAATGTAGTTTTCCGACCTATCTGCATACATAGGAAAATGAAACAATGTTCCTCACAAGTGGAAGCATTTCCATCCATCCATCCATCCATCATCTATACATCGCTTACTCCTCATTAGGGGCGGGGGGCTGGAGTCTATCCCAGCTGACTTAGGGTGAAGGCAGGGGACACCTGGACAGGTCATCAGTCTATCCTAGGGCTACACATAGAGACAAACAATCACACTCACATTCACACCTGTGGACAATTCAGAATCACCAATAAACCTCTTCATGTTTTTGGACTGTGGGAGGAAGCTGGAGAACCCGGAGAAAACCCATGCATGCACAAGCAAAACATGCAAACTCCATACAGAAAGATCTTCCAGGGATGATCTAGCTGCAAGGCGACAGAGCTATCCACCAATCCACTGGTGCAAGCACTTGTTCCCCACCCTCCTCTTCTCCCATCCCTCCTGTTCCCCCTCCATCTTCCCTTCCCTCTCTCCCTCTCCCTCTACCTTTCTACCTTATCTGCCCCTCTCAACTGTCCCAGCAGGCAGATGGGTCCCCCCTTATAAAGAGTCGGGATCTGCTCAAGGTTTCTTCCCATTAAAAGGGCGTTTCTTCTTGCCACTGTCGCCTTAGGGCTTGCTCTACGGGTTCACTCATATGGGTTCTGTAAAGCGTCTTGAGACAATTTGACCTGTAATTGGCGCTATATAAATAAAATTGAATTGAACTTAAAACTAAAAAATAAGAAAAACATTCAGATAAATAAAAACAGTGACCGCTAATATTATGTAGAGGATATCCAACAAGCAGCCAGAGAGCGCAGTACTCCACCAAGGCTGTTCAGTCATTGTATTATTTCCGACGGCTGAAATCTTGAAAAAAAATTGTAGCAGAAATCATGGCACCATAGAATGTGGCCATTTAATATGGATGTACCCACAAACAAAATGATCTTGCGCTGAGCACAGGTGTGTGTTATACATATGTACAGGTACCAAATCCCGTGACCTAAATATGTAGTGCACGGCGGGAGTTGATGGGACTCGGAAACACCCCCACAATTTAATCAACTGTTCCTTGTATCATTTCTGACTGATAAGTCCAGATAAGTCCACAGTGGTCAATTTGTAGAAGGATTGCAATCATGTGATCGTCAGCAGGCAGCTGATGTAGTGTTCACTTGTTGTCATAGTTACAGTGATGCTGTGCTGCTATCTTACAATGATACGGAAATTTTTAACAAATATGTGGATCCAGACTATAAGCAGCATCAGTGCCAAAATGTAATCAGTTGGTCCTTGTGTCATTTCTGACCTTCCCTGAAAATTTCATCCAAATCCTTTAGTCCGCTTTTGAGTAATATTGCACACAGACAGACAAACAGACAGATGGACAAATGTACCCCAATCATCACATAATTCCGCTGTGCTCCTTGGCGGAGTAATAATAGCAGCAGGTTAAAATTTAACTGCTAAGATGGATAAAATAGTGCATGATGGAGATCATTTTAGAGAGTAGCAGGGTATTATAGTCATGGTAAAAATTGCAGCAGGTTAAAATTGACCCGTAAGCAGATAAAAAAAAGTCCATGTGTGGGCAGCCATATTGCTCAGCTGGTTGAGAGGGTGACCCATAAACGAGGGCTATCCTCCTGATGCAGGGGTGGGGGTTCAAATCCAGCTCACAGCCATTCACTGCATGTCGTTCCCCCACTATTCTACCCATGTTTCCTGTCTCTCTCTCTACTTATTGGAAGAGATACTTGAAGGTGTTAAGATAAGATAAATTATTTTGTTTTTAATTACTCGTCAACCCACTTTCTGCACATTGAAATTTAAGGAAATATCTCAGGAACTATTTAAAATCCAAACGTGGCCTCAAATTACAATGTGCAGATAAAAATGTGCTGGAAGTGGATCATCAGGCAGTTTTTTTTTTTATTATCTCATTGAATATTTGATATATCCACTAATATTTCACAGATATAATTTTAAATAGCTATAGTTTATGATAAAAAAAGAGAAGTTTCAAGTAGATCAGAGATGGTCGAACAGAAGGACTCTGATGATTTGAGATTAAATAATATTTGTTTTGGGCAGCAAGAACCAGTTACAGCTTAGAATCGGTTCCAGAAGTGGGTTCCAGAGGAATCAGTAATGAAGTCTGGACTCTGCTCATTGGTTCCTCAACAAATTTGAGCTTCCAAGCCATGAAAAACAAACACCTGCAATGTATTTTCTATTATCTGTCTGCACTATTAGTCGTACCGATTGGATTCCTGCATGTCTTCCTGTTTCTTAATGCATTTGTCTCAATAAATCATGAGTCCAGTATTATTCTCAGTCAACCTGCTCAGCTGCAGCCGAGTTGTTTGTTTAGTAGGTGGATGGCACAAATTGTCTTCACTTAGCAAATGCTGTGATACGAAACGCTTTACAAGGACAGGATTAAACTCTGCTGTTGTTACAGTAAAATAACCAAAGAAACTAGAAAGGAGACCCTCGTTGTTACAGTTCCTTCATCTAGGTGTAAGAAGAATCACTCGGAGAAGAGATACCACAGCCGAAATCTTTTTCTTGCACCAAATATTAGAAAACTGAATAGAAAACTGAATTGAGTACACACACAGAATTTGACGTGGTGTCTAGAGTTGTAGTGCCTACAACAACAACAGACAGCAGAAGAATAAATACACAAATCTAAATCTGAGAAATTCTAAAGAAAAAATGCTATAAGAAGTATAAGAATTACTGTGTAAAAGTAAGTGTGAACAAAGTACTGTGTTAAAAAAGACAGAAATTTGCTTAAACCGGACTGTTAAATTAGAATACAACTTAAATTACAAAATTGCACATTGTCACTGTATATGTGTTGACTATTGCACTGGTAGTGAAGCAGGAGTCCTTAATGATTTTCTGATTTATTGTTCATGAGGGATATGGCCCGAGGGAAGAAGCTGCTCCGATGCTCCTTCCAGAGGGCAGCAGGTCAAACAGGTGGTGACCTGGGTGGGAGGTCTGAGAGGATTTTTCCTGCCCTTTTCCTCATCCTGGAGGAGTACAGGTCCTTAAGGGAGGGCAGCGGGGCACCAATGATTTTCTCAGCAGTCCTGATTGTCGGTTGCAGTCTCCTCACGTCTGATTTGGTGGCAGAACCGAACCAGACAGCTAGAGATGAGCACAGGACAGACTCAAAGAAGGACTATAGGACTCCACCTCAGTCAGTGTTATTCAGGATGGTGAGGATGCAGGGGGTTCTTCCTAAAATCCACAGTCATCTCCACTGTTTTGAGCGTGTTAAGCCTCAGATTGTTGTAACCGCACCAGCCTGGCAATTGCTCCACCTCCTGTCTGTAGGCAGAGTCATCACCTGGATGAGCCCAACAACAGTGGTGTCATCTGCAAACTTCAGGAGCTTCACAGAGGGGTGTGAGGAGGTGCAAGTCATTTGTGTACAGGTAGAAGAGCAGTGTGGGGAGCACACATCTCTAGGGGGCGCCGGTGCTGATGGTGCGGTTGCTGGATGTGAAGTCGCCCAACCTCACAAGCTGCTGTCTGTCTGTCTGTCTGTCTGTCAGGAAGCTGGAGATCCACTGACAGGTGAGGGGTGGGACAGACAGCTGGGTGAGTTTGCACAAGAGGAGATCCGGGATGATCGTGTTGAAGGCCGAGATGAAGTCCACCAACAGAATCCTTGCACAGGAGTTTTTAAAGCACAGGTTTATCCTCTTTAATGTTTCTAAAATATTACCACCAACCATCTCATTCACCAATTCAAATGTGTCCTCTAGTGTATGTTATTAATCACCTGGATCAGCCAATTTCCCAGCTTCTGATGCTCCCTCAGACCAGAGACAGGAGCCCCATTCTTGATCAAGAACTCTCGTCAGTGACAGTGAACACAACACAACACAACACTTTCAGTAACCGTCTGGACACATTACAGCCAACTGAAGTAACTTTACTGCCCTGATAGCAACACTTTGCTGTCACTGCTGTTTCTCTCACAACTAACCCACTAATCTACATCACACTGTAGCTGGGACAACTTCACTTGTTAAAACCCATTGTATCTATATTAAATTTCAATAAATATTAAGTGTTTGTTTACCCTAATACAGATGCAGTCAGTGATGCAGGAGGTGCTCAGAGTCTCTCCTTAGGTGAAAGTACTAATAACAGATTGTAATAGTCCACCAATGAAAATATCACCTAAAATACTTAGTAGAAAAATGTCCATGAAATTAATAAGGCTGGCCCGAATAACAATTTCAGATTGCGTGACATCATCCAACTGGGGGGACGACACTAAGTGATGAGCCGAATATTCAAATTGCGCGACGTCGTCCGACGGGAGGGGGGAGGTTGGGGGTCCGAATATTTGGATCTCAAAATTAATTTTCGGATACCACCTTAACAACCGAATATTTAGGTCCAGCCCTAGAAATTAAAAGTAAAATGTCTCCTGTGACTGCTAGACTATAATACAGTATATTATATGAGTGGATTATTGCAACTTTTTCATTAAAGATGCCATATTTTTCCCTTTTCAACAAATTAATCAAAGTCCTATATGTGTCCACAGTGTGTCTTTTAGCTCAAAATACTAAAAAAAACAGTTCATTTCACAACAATGGTTTAATCTTTGGTTTTGGGACTGTTTTAAACAAACTATTTTGCACTGATAACCAATGAGCTGCTGCTGGTCCCGCCCCCTTCAGCAAGAAAACTCTCTCTGCATCTGTTTCTTAGGACAAATTCTTACTTGCTTGTAAAGCTGGGAGGCTAACTAGTTGTAAGGTGTGTGAGGAATGGTGGAAGTACAACTCTTTATATCTCAACAGCTTTTATTTTACACCTTTAAGTTTATAACAAGCACAAAATACAACAAAAATGGATTTTTGCCATATGGGAGATTCAGTTTCAAAGCTGGAGTTTACAGTTGTAGTAAATCTAACTAGGCAGGATCCGAATCATTAAAATACAAATGCCAAAACAATACTCAACCATATTTTCTACTAATTTTCAACTTGATAAAAGTAGCGTTAACATTGCTTTGACACCAATGGTGCCATTTCATTGCCACAATATTGTTAAAGCTGTATTCTGTATCTGCATTCAGAAGTTTATTAGGATGTCTTAATTAACCATAAAATTACATGATTGCACAGTAGAGATGCTAAAAATGTTCATTTTTTTGAATCGTCTTTCAAAAAACACACCCAGGAGAAGTCCCCATGAGCCGGAGATGGCATTCAAAAACTAAAAGTATTTAACTGACAATGATATAAAGCAGGAAACTCAAAAACTGGAGAAGCCAGAAGCTGTGAATGTTGTGCATTTTGCTGAACGGTGATTAACTAGTCGATCAGTGGAAAATTAATCAACTAATTGGCTGAGCACTAAAGGAGCTTTAGAAGAATTTTAGACAGACACAATAAAAGTGATTTTTCTTTAGCTTTTAAAAAACAGGACTTGTTGAGGGGGAACACAAGAGGAATGTAAAATTTGCTGTTGCATCGAGTCTGTCAGTGTCGTCCTTCTAATTACACTCGTGTCTTGGAGTGTGTTTATTAATGTGATTATTGTAAAAGCTGACTGTCAACAGAAACAGGTGATGATGGGTTACAAGGCTGCAATATTTATGTATTTCAACCTTATTCAGTTTACTTCCTCTATTGTGTATAATTTATGCACATTTGTTCCACCATGCTGTTATTTGTCGTGTTGTGATTCTCGCTGCAGATTTCCAGTGTTGTCCTTTTAATAACCTGCTGCTATATTTTCCCTCCGTTTCCTTTCCAGATTTCAGCATATTTATGGGAATATATTCTACACTGCAGGGAACAACAGCAGCACAGAAGCATGTACAGTAATACACAGAATATACCAGTATCCATAATTAATATTCCCCGGAGAGAGCGGTGCAGCAGCACACTTCATAATCTGTTCTACATTGTTAAGTCGAGAGTTAATAAAGACTAGTGGATGGCGCCGGTGCAGGGAAATTGCAAAAACTCGAGGTATTGATTTCACGTCATCTGCAGCTGCAAACAGGCGTCAATTAAAAAGTCATAAACAAAACATATTTTTCATATTCTTTCATTTCTCAAGCAGGAGCCGGTCGAGGTAAAATGAAATTCTATCCTTCTTTACATTTTATTCAAATAAAGCCTGTCAATCTGTACAGAGGACTCGTTTAAATCCTGAGCAGCAAGATGATGAGTTTTTGAAGGAACAAAAGTTGAAGAAAAAGAATTATTTCCTGATAGAAATCTTTCAAAAGGACAAGCAGACAGCAGATCTGGTATCCAGCAGGCAAAGCTCTAAGTCAGGGGTGTCAAACATGCGGCCCGTGGGCCAAAACTGTCCCACCAGAGCGTCCAATCCGGCCCAATTTACAAAGTGTAAAAATTAAAGAAGAAACTGTAAAACTGCAAATTTGAAACAATTTCTAGACCTTGACAAGTTGTATTGATCATAAAGTAAAATACTATATTGTTCATTGTTCTTATGTCGTTTTGTGTCTACTTTTTGTCATTTGTGTCTATTTTGTCTTGTTTTTGTTATTTTTTTTGTCTTTTTTGTCTTGCTTTTGCCATTCGTCTAATATTTTTGTCATTTTCTTTCTGTTTTTTGTTATTTTGTGTTTCCTTTTTGTCTCACTTGTGTTTTTTTGTCTTTGTAATTTTGTGTTTTGCTTTATTCATTGTTTTGTCTATCATTTTTGTCATTTTGTGATTTTTTTTGGTCTCGCTTGTGTCGTTTGTCAATTTTTTTGTCATTTTGTTTCTTGCTTTTGTCATTTTTTGTCTCATTTCTGGAATATTTTGTCTTGTTTTTGTTGTTTTTTGTCCTTTTTTCGTCTTACTTTATCATTTCGTTCATGAAGTAAAATACTAGATTGTTCAGTCCCAGATACCTGTGACTAAATGTTTTGTGTCTTTATATATAGACACTCAGTGATCTGTAAGTTGTAATGTGTAAATGACAAATTGAACCATAATGTCATTGAAATTGAATTTATTTTTCTTCAGAATTTTCAGGTTGTTCATAATGTTTTGTAAAAAGATAGTTGATTCGGTCTGAACATTGTCATTTTTTGCACTAAAACCAAGGGAAATATTTGGAGTTGTGGTTATTTATAGGTTATTATTCTCTGATTTTACTGGTCTGGCCCACTTGAGATCAAACTGGAATGTATATGGCCCCTGAACTGAAATGAGTTTGACACCCCTGTTTTAAGTAAACTAAATGTCCAGAAACTATAAAAGCAGAAGTTTTGGGCGATTTGCATCTCCACCATATGTGATGTTACGAAACAGAGAAGAGATAAATGAGATTTATTTACAGCGTCTGATGACTTGGCCAGCTCAAACAGATGAGAAACTTTAATTCATCTGGTCCAAACAGCGTCTAAAGTTTACAATTCACAGCCTGAGCTCGAGGTAAAGTGAACAGATGTCTGAGATTTTTTTGCAAGAATAAAAATTAAAGTCTCTAAATGCACTGTTTTCTGTTTAGAAGAAGTTGGCGGCTTCTACTGCTACACTGAGATTTGATGATCACCACTTCTTCCCATCGAGAGCTTGTTCTAAACACGTGAAGCTGTTCATGCTTGTAGTCAAGGCGTCTCTGGGGAAGCAAAGCAGCGACCCGAGTTAAATGAGAAAGAAACTGAGCTAAACAGGAACAAGTAGGCAACGGTGGAAGGGCATCTCAGTGAGTTAAAACACCGATAACTATCCACTCAGGTATTTCACTCGCCTTTTCTCAGCAGAAGACTGGAAAAAAATCCTGAAAAAACAAAATCAGAAAGCAACGCTCCCTCTTCTGACGCAAACACTCATTTCTCTTTAGATTTAAAATGCAATGTTTAGGGTGAGAAACTGCAGGAAAAGAGTCAATTTTGGTTCCACAACATATTTTCTTTCAGTTGAATGGAGAGAAAACATCTTAAATAGACGCTCAGGTGTTTATTTTACTGCGCGTTGTCTGTTTGCTTCTGTACATTTCAATCACAGTGCATGTCTGTAAAGGCTGTTATCTTCAAATGAGGTTTTTCTCAGACTCTAAGCCAGAAATCTCCACTTTAGTATCTCTTACACACAGACTTCACAGCTTCATTCCCGTCTATATTCTGACTGTCTGCATGTGTGCAATGGAGAAAATGGATTTTTCTGTTTTTCAAAGGGGTAGAAAGAGAGAAATCCCTTCTGTAAAAAAAAACCCTTACACTTCCATATGTCAGCACCATGGTGTGGCTTCATCTAATGTTCACATTCCTGTTCTGGAAATTCATGCAAATTAGCATGTAATTAGACAGGTAAGACATATTTAAACAAACTAATAAAAAAATAATTGTATACATAAGTTATCAAATGGAGGACTTTCATCTGTTAGTTTTCATTTTAACCCTTTTGCCCGAAAAAGCAGTTTATTTCTTCACAATAGAAGGCTTCCATTCATGGTTGCTGTTATGCTGGGGTGTCAAACATGTGGCCTGCAGGCCAAAACTGGCCCGCCAGAGCGTCCGATCCGGCCCACTTTACAAAGTGTAAAAATTACAGAAAAGAAACTGTAAAACTGTAAATTTAAAACCATTTCTAGACCTTGACAAGTTGTTTTGATCATAAAGTAAAATACTAGATTGTTCATTGTTCTTTTGTCATTTTGTGTCCACTTTTTGTCATTTGTGTCTCATTTTTGTAATATTTTTTCTTTTTTGTTGTTTTTTGTCTTGCTTTTGTCATTCATCTAATCTTTTTGTCATTTTCTGTTTTTTGTCATTTTGTTTACTCTTTGTCTCGCTTGTGTTTCTTTGTCTTACTTTTCTCATTTTGTGTTTTGCTTTATTCATTATTTTGTGTATCATTTTTATAATTTTTTGTCTCACTTGTGTCGTTTGTCCATTTTTTTGTGGTTTTCTTTCTTGTTTTTGTCATTTTTTTGTCTAATTTCTGGAATATTTTGTCTTGTTTTTGTTGTTTTTTGTCTTTTTTGTCTGACTTTTGTCATTTTGATCATGAAGTAAAACACTGTATTGTTCAGTTCCAGATACCTGTAACTAAATGTTTTGTTCCTTTGTAGACACTCAGTGATCTGTAAGTTGTAATGTGTAAATGACAAACTAAAGCATAATGTTGCTGGAATTATTTTTCTTAAGAATTTCAGGTTGTTTATAATGTTTTGTAAAAAGATAATTCATTAAATGTGAACATTTTCAGAATGTACTTTTCTGCACTAAAACGAAGGGAAATATTTGGAGTTGTGGTTGTTCATAGGTTATTATGCTCTGATTTTACTGGTCCGGCCCACTTGAGATCAAATTGGGCTGAATGTGGCCTCTGAACTAAAATGAGCTTGACACTCCTGCTCTAATGGATTCCAATGATGCCTCAGTTTCACAGTAAAAAGCATCAAAATAGAACAGAAACATTCCACTTCTCTACTGCCAATTTTGACAAAATATGTCTATTTATTGTTTCATTTATCCTTTGTCTTTCTGAGCTCGTTAATCAAAGTTTCTCTCCGGTTCATTTCTGCGAAAAAGACTTTGGCAGATGCTTAAAAAAACAGCTTTCAGTGGTTATAAACACATTTTTCTGTGGAAATCTTCAGAAATTTCCTCATGCAGCACTGCCAAAAGAAGATGGTGTAGATTTTTTGTCAGATTATTAAACTCTCTGCTCCATCTTAATGTTTTTGGTTCCATCACAATACATTTAGCATAACCTCGGATCACATTTTACGACCACGAGCAATACTTTTGCATCCGACACATATGAACAGTTGTTGTCTTGTTCAGATAGTAGAAAATGCAACTCTTTGCAAAATGCACTGCTGCTGCTGCTGCTCTGCCTAACTGCAACATTAGCCGTAATTTTTTTTCAACTGTTTACTGTTTTAAATTGTAAGATTTTCACTGGTTTGTAAAATTGCAGACAACTAGTAAACTTGCAGAAGACAAGTGTCAATTTGCATGTGAACAATAAATGAAAATGGCCACAACTAGAATTAAAATCCATATCACAAGTTTGTATTTTTATAGATGTTTCTTTTTCAATATTTGAACATCTAATACACAATTTTTGTTGGATTTAAATGAGCAAAAGTCTTAATTTTAAAGTATTTGCTGTTTTGTTTTTTTTTTGAAGAAGAAGAACAATGATGTTAATTAAGGACTGGAAAATAATGAGTCATTTTTAAACTTGTTAAATTACAGATAAAATCACAGAAAAAGAGTATGAATATGCATGTTGACTGTGAACAGAAATAGGAAAAAAATGAAGATTATGTATGTATACATAAAATGTATTCAGCGTGTATTGACAGTTTGAATTGTATTAATGTGTCACAGACAGTTTATTATTTTAAAATATGTAACCATGAAATGACAATGTTTTACTGTAGTCAGATCAGTTCAAAACATATTATTTTACAGGTATTGGCTGTTGTTTTTACAGTTTTTAATGTTGAAGATAAGCCTTTATTAATCCCACAGTCACAGCAGCAAATGGGGACAGCGCAAACATTTAGTATAAAAATAAACCAAGACATACATAAGTACTAATTCTAGTCAGTATTGTACATGTAAATGATATTGCACAGACTCTATCATGAACAGAAATATTGATAGAAGTATTAAAATTGCACAGATTGTTATCTATATTGCACAGGTTTTACACTTTTTTTTCTTTTTTTTTTTTTACAGTGTATGGTGAATGTGTCTGCAGTGCAGCTACTCTTTACTGGTCGTTTTAACATTATTCAGCCACATGATTTTAATCTGCAGTGCTTTTATGGGATATGTCACAGTTGCACCGCAGGAGTTCAGAAATAATTCAGTCCAACATTCACAGTCACTTCTCTGCACTCGTTCTAAACTAACGTGTCACAGCTAGAATCTCTCAGCTGAAGTAGAACCGGCTGCAGCAGTGGTCAGAGTCACGATCACAGCTGCAGATCAACTCCTTCAGCCTCAGCAGCAGCTCAGAGAGCCACTGAATCAGCTGCTCTAGAAATATTTCAACAGATCTGAGCCTCTAACCTGAAATAAAGGTTCAAACTGCCTGCATTATCAACGTCTGCAAATGAGAAGTGGCTCTCAAACATTTTTACCTGGTAAAATACAAGTCAAATAAATAAACATAAATAAACATAAATAAATACATAAAATTCAAAAAAATAATGTTAAATAAAAAAAACTAAAATGTAAAAATACAATAAAATAAAAAAATGAAAATAAATAAATGAATAAATAAATAAATGAATCTGATAGCAAGGGTGTCAGAAATATTAAGAAAAAACTGTAGAAAATATGTAAATTTTTTTTTAAAAAGTGGCATTAAGAGCACCAGAAAACAGTACATAAATAACGCAACATAAACAGCTACTATATTGTTGCTGTTATTTACAAGTTAGGATTCTTCTCTATTGTCATATTTATTGTAATTTAATGAAAAATAAACATATAAAGCGTGCAAAATACCATTTATACAATAGTAACCAACTTTAACTGAGAGCCATGTAATGGACGCTTGCAGATTATTACCTGAAGGACAATAGAAAAATACTATAAATATAGATATTTATGGTATTTATGTTTATGGGTCACCCGCTCAATGAGTTGAGCTATCTGGGCACCCTGATAAACACAGTTTTTAACAATCTGCAATTTAATGCCTTGAGTAGAGAAATGGTTGTAATGTTAGCGTAAAATACCCGTAAAAACTTGAGAAACAGAAATTAATTGTGGCTGTTTTTTTACAATTTTAGCCTGTCTTTTAGTAGTTTACATGTAAACTAATAATCCTTGAGTGATTTTATAAGTTATTTTCTCCAACGTAAACAATACAGTAAAAACAACACATCAATCAGATTTTAACATTTTTAAAAATTACAATTTATAACATTGTAGGATCAAAAATATTGCATGTTTTCAACATATATTTTTCTAGTTTTGTAGTCTAGATTATAGCTTTTTTTTTTTTTTTTTATATAGAATTTCCAGGAGAGCAATTGTTTTGTATTCAAGCAAATACGATAGTTGTCTTTAAAATGTGTAAAATTCAACGGTGAACACAGCCAGCAAAGTAGACAGCACGGCACTATGGTCAAAATCCATTTTAAAAAACTGAATTGCTGGTCTTGCTTTTTAATTTCTACATTTTATACACACATGCGGTACAGAAGGTGACGACACTGCTACGTTTCCTGAGTGTTTGATGGAGCTACAGTCTCACCTTCTCAGTCATTTGCCCAACACATCATGCATTTAATCCTGTGGTACAGGTGTTTGAAAATCAATTACAAAAAACAGAGCTGTGGTTCCAAAAGGACCCGAAAACCAGTCCAACCAAGTCTCAAAAAGGCTAAAAGATAATTAGACTGGAGCCAAAATGCAGTCGACAGGAACAGGCCGAACCGGAGAACAGCAGCACGATGTGCCACCAATTAACCAGCATTTCAGCTGAATTTCACAGTTCACTCTTTTCTCCTGATGATTAGAACATGTGATCCGTCCACTCAAAGGAACTCGTTGATACCCAGACCAGCGACCGACAACAACAAAAAACACAGATCTTTGCCACGTGTCGCTCGCAGAACTGAGTGGACCTGTGAAAACACCAGAATGAAATCTCATCCGACACCACTGAGTCGGTTAATAAGCAAAAGTTGCATGAAGTCCCTTTAAAGCAACAGAAAAAAAACAAGCTAAAGGAGATGCTGACCTGAATATTAACATTAGATAATGAAAGCAGCTTCAAATTGGTGCATAGATTTGAATAAAAAGAACATATTTAATTACCCAAACGGATTTTTCATTTGATATTTGCAGGTTCCTCTGATTTACAGGATATTTTGCATTTTGTTTGCGGTATGCCTCAACTCAGAGTCAAAATTTGATGTCTCAACCCACAGAGTGTAATGAAAGAAACCAAGTCGAGTAATTCATGTGATCAGATTTCATTATCATATAATGATTTGTTGCAGCCTTGGCACTGATGTGGGAGTAACAGCGAAACATATTTGTCTTCTGCTGATGCTGCCCACACACACAAAACACACACAAACACACAAACACACAGACGCTGGCAAATAAAGGCAAAAATAAACACAAAGAGAAATGGAGCTGATGATTGTCACCACACATTCATGTAACAATGATGAGCCACAACATTAAAACCAGCCGTTTCTTTTGCAGTGTGACTTGGTGCATCATCCTGCTAGTGGAGGTCTTTACTCAAAGTTTCTCAGCAGAACATTGCATTGTAATGATATGATCGATATTCACTCCACCTGTCAGAAGCTTTAATGTTGGTGTTCAATGGAACTATAGTCTGAACATCTCGGTCATTAGCTTAACACATCAAATGTTTGGAAACCAGTCATAAAAAATAAAGCTCTGATTCAAAAACAAAATCAGTCCAAGCAAGTCTCAAAAAGACTAAAAGGTAATCACTGGAGCTAAAATGTAGTCGACAGGAAGAGACCACATTAGACTTTGGAAATCCAACCAAACTCTCCTGGAGCACCTTTCAGCCCCCGACCAAAATATCAGTGCAAGAAACTCACAACGCTCAGAGCTGGATGAAGCATTCAAACACAAAAATACACAACCGCTAATGGAGCTTCACAAGCAGGGAGTCAGCCACTCACAAGGCTCTTTTTCTGTCCAATCAGTTGCTGCTTCAGTCCGGTTCACTCACTTATAACCGAAGCAGCATTCATCCACTCCGCCT
This sequence comes from Amphiprion ocellaris, assembly GCF_022539595.1. Taxonomy (NCBI): domain Eukaryota; kingdom Metazoa; phylum Chordata; class Actinopteri; family Pomacentridae; genus Amphiprion; species Amphiprion ocellaris. Next base: position 28,575,351 of record NC_072780.1, on the reverse strand, counting down.
GCTCCACACCAGTCACAGAAGTTCCTTATCAACCTCCTTAACAAGTTAATAAAAACGACAGCAAGCACACCTCTCTGCATCTGCTCCATTCCAAACAACATACATTTTCTTGAAACACAGCTGCTCTCATAATGCACGTACTGTTCATGCAGCATGCGTTTTCAATTGAGACGGACTTCTTTGTTGTAATAATGCACCATAAACTTGTATTATTGCAATCTGTAGAACAAAATTAACCACCGCGCTCACCAGCTCAAGCTTGTTTATGTTCACGTGAGACATCGTGACATAAGTGTGCAGAAGATTGTGGGTCAGAATGTATAGAGAAGCAGCTGGCTGCATAATGCAAAATCTGACCAGATGTATGTAGTAGGATGTCCAGGTATTTGACAGTAACAAACAATAAATGACCTTTTTTTTAAGTTGAGAAAAGAACAGGACATGATTGATTCGTACTCTCGGTCCCACAGGAGTCTATTTCTCCACTTTGCCCTGAGCAGCCACAACTTTCATGGCCTTCTTGACTGTCTCCAGCATATTGGGACAAAGTGAATCTTTTTCTGTTGTACTACACAGTATAGTAGTATGGGCATCGGAACGTGGCACAAAGGAGGAGGACCCTATCCTCAGACAGCAAGCCTGAACTGCTCATTCAGAGACAAACCTTCTAATCTATGGAAGAAGAACAGAGGAAATGGTTGTTTTTCATATTTTGTAGAAAGACAGAGGACTCATATTGCAGGTGATGCATTGATTAGATCAGACTGGTAGATTTATGGCTGGTTAGAGACACCAGTTCTGACCAGATGGATTGACAAGGTAAAAACCTCACCCCAAACTGGTGCGAAGAAAGACAAAGAGCAGGGGAACTGGGCGGTTAAGTCTTCCTTTTATGTGTATATGTTGATTATGAGTTTGAATGTGTGTGCCAGTTATTATTTTAACATGGAGTTGTGCTCATAAGTTTACGTACCCTTGCAGAATTTGTGAAATATGTACCAGTCTTTAATGAAAACATGAATGATCCGAGCAAATATAAGTGCATGACAGTGAATAACTTTGTCTAACCATGCAGTTTTAATATTCAACAGCATGTATTTTAATGTAATTGTACTAAACTGGCTTTCAGATTGTTTATACGCATTTTCCTGCAGAGCATCCCCAGGCTCTTTGCTACTCATGTTGTGGAACAGTTTATTCAGGTTTTTGGGTTGTTTTTTTATGTGGGTTATTATTTTCTTGTCTTGTTCTTGAGGAAGGACTGGATTTCTTTTCTTTATTTCAGTTTGTTCTGTTTGTCCCTTGGCTTCCATTCACCAGTCATCACCTTAGTGAATCCCCATCAGAACAGGCTCAGAGCTGGTTGTTAATATTTCACTGTGAAGTCACTCGCTTGTGGAGGAGTTTTAAGTGTTTTCTTCCCTTTAGTGCAACATTTAATAATTGTTGTGAACAGTGGGACTTAACCACTGCTCTGTACAAGCAGCTGGGAAATGGACTGTGGGGTTGGGGTGGGAAACAACATTTTTTCTAATAAAGAACTTGTTAATTCTTACTCCCTGTGACAATCATTCTTTATGCTAGCAGTCTGCAGTGGGTTTAACACTTAAAACTGCATGTAAAACAGTGAAAAACTGTAATATGCCTCTAACTGTACATTCAACCACACCTCTAACTATCAACAGGCTGACTTATATCTGGTTAACCACCATCCTGCTCCCATTCCACATACATTCATCACCTTTTCTCCTACTTTTCTCCTCTAGTTTTGTCAATTACCATCTGGGTCCATTGCACAACGGCCACCCTGAATCTCTTTTACCAAAACTCCAACATCACGACATCCCAGATCAACCAATCAAGCGACCTCAACATCCACCCTCAACCTTACATCCAATATATATCCACGTAATTTGATGCCACCTTTCATCATTAAATCTCCACATTGTGGCATTTTTCTTGCTAGCGAAATGTCCAATTTAAAGTTGGTTTCTACAGTTCTGCAATTTCATTTAGCAGAGGCTTTTATCCAACGTGACGTGCATCTGAGAGTAGATACAACGCAAGCAAGGATCTCGTCAGGAGAAAACAACCTGGATGAGAGCCATGAAACAAGTTCAAGTATGATAATAGGACCTTGGTGCCTACAGGCACAAGTGCGGGAGGTAATAGGAATTTTTATTCATTGAATTATTTTTTGCAGTCTGTCAAGTGCAAAGGTGTTCAGTGAAGAGCTGGATTTTTAGTCTTATCTTAAAAACTGAGAGGGACTCAGTCTTTAAGAAGAAAATAGAGAAGACTTTAAGAACAGAGTTTGGTAACTCGTTCCGCCACCGGGGAACCACAGAGAAGAGTCTGGCTATGGACCAGCCCTGTTGTGGTGATTGTATCAGGAGCCTTTTGTTGGTGAGTGTAGACCTGAATGAAAGTGTTCAGGTAGGACAGAGTTGTTTTCATTGTAGTTTTGAATGCAAGTGTCAGAGTTTTCAATTTTATGCAGGCAGCAACTGGAAGCCAGTGAAGCGATCTGTTTTTGGCTGTTTGAAAACCAGACGTGCTGCTGCATTCTGGGTCGTCTGCAGAGGTTTGACCGTGCACGTGGGGAGGCCTGAAGTAAGGAGTTACAGTCGACATTACAAGAGCCTGTACCAGGAGTTGTGCTGCATGTTCATCATCACTTAGTCGACTACAACTGTTCAGAATGCAGCTGCCCGTCTGTTAACTCGCACATCCAGACACAGAAACTCACATCACCCCCATCCTCTCCGCCCTCCATTGGCTCCCGGTCCATCATCTCATTGAGTTTAAAATTTTAACATTTGTTTTTAAAGCCCTTCATGGCCTAGCTCCTTTATACATATCGGAGCTTTTAACCATCCACCGCCCCAGCAGAGCCCTCTGGTCGTCCACACAGATGGTGCTGGATGTGCCCAGGTCCTGATATAAGCAGTGGGGTGATGGATGCTTTGCTGTCGCCGCCCCAAGACTCTGGAATGCACTCCCACTCGAGCTCCGCGTTATTACCAACCTGCAGCTTTTTAAGTCTAGATTGAAAACCTATTTATTTAGACGTGCTTTCGAATCTTAGGACTGTTTTATGGTTTTTATGGTTTTATGGTTTTATGCTTTTCTTAGTTTTGTGTTTTTATGGGTTTTATGGTTTTATAGTAATCAAAAACTGCATTGTTTTGTTTATTATTCTGTCTGGAAAGCACTTTGATCTTCTTTTATGTTGTTGGAAAGGGCTCTACAAATAAATTTTTGATTGATTGATTGATTGATTGATGTTCAGACAGGAAGGGTCTGATCTTCCTGACATTGTATGGGTGAGAATCGACATGACCGAGCAAAAGAGGCCACATGAGCCTTGAAGGTTAGCTGGTCATCGATCATGACACTCAAGTTTTCATCAGTCAAACTCTGCTTGATTAAATCTCAGAGTCTGATTGCTCCAGAGCATCATTCAAACAGAGTCACCGTCAAACACGTCATTCTGAAATGTTTCAATCAGAAATTGTCCTGTCTGCAGCAGGTCTATCCAAACACGTTCAAGTCCAAAAAAGCCATTATTTTGTAGTAACTGAATATTTGCTAGTAGCAGAATACGCCAGTCTAAGTAGTCTCCATGTATAAACTGTAGTACTGAGTCAAGATGCAGCATGTAGGAGAAGCAGACTCACAGCTGATGTCAATATGAGTGAATAACGAGCAGCAAACTCACATTCTGGGAATTTTCACTCATTAATTTTCATGTCAGCGTTCAACTGAGCTAATGAGACGCGTGGGCGCTAAGCTTGGGGTAAAGCAAGATCATTTAGGGTTTCATTTTCACAGATTTTCCTCCACATTTAGCCAAGATCTGGATTTACTGATTGATGGAAATCTGGAAATCATCTTGTGACCGAATCTCAATCTCTCCCAGCTCCCCACTTTGAGAACCACTGACCTAGAAAGTGTGTCAAGTTGAGTCCTAAGTTCCCTCAACTGCACGCCTCTTGCATTAAGTAGACACACTGCAGTGCTGCGAACACAAAGTCCCAGTCGTATCAAGCAAACACACACCTGAGGATCATGTTTTTCAGGTTCTATACATGTTTCATTTAGAGCTGAGAGGGCACATATGTAGAACTACATTCCCATTTTGTGCCAGTTAAAAATCAGAGGAACATATCACAGCGTGAACGCAAGAAAGACTCACTCCAGAGGCAACGCAATCCACCAGCGACAACACAAAGACTTTAGCTGCAACAGAAACCAGCTTCTTTTTTTAAATGCCCAGAGGAGATGAAGAAGAAATCCCTTCTCAGATATTCAAAAACTGTTATGTAAAGAATAATTACTGTGGAACATTCGGTACAATCCAGGAGGCTTTTATTGCTGTGCTTGTTTCTATTGGTCGATCCGCTTGCAAACAGCTTGCCTCCATCTACTGCTGCTTGTACCTACAAAATGCCATTTGACAAACCCCCCGAGGACAGACACGAACCTTTCATTCAGCAAGGCAGTTTTTTCTTGTTCACAAAGAAAGCAATAAAGGTAACTCGACAAAAAACCAGAGGCTCCTTTAATGCCTCGTGGTTTTGTGTTCCAGTGTTCGCCACAGAGAACTTACATGTTCCTCATGTCTGAAAAATGTACTTTAGACGTGTTTTATCTGCTACTGCTCCCCTGGTTTGGCTCACGATTCAAGACCACTGCTTGTTTAAAAGGTGTTGCCAATATAAAGCTCAGTCTGACTTACAGAGCTGCGATTTTCATGGTGAGTTAGATGCTAAAACAGTGCAAAGCTGTTTCTAATATTATGAGGAGGGATTGTACAACTCAGGGAAAATAAAGCAAAACACATTTTTCACCTAGAGAACAATTTCGCTCCGTTTAATTGGCTGCTACATTTTGTTGCACTTGGACAGATCTGTCACGGCTACAGCTGTTCTTCCAGTTCCTCCCTTGTGTTTCTTGCTTTTTTTCCCCCTCTCTTTACATCCCCTTCTCTCATTTCTAAATTTGTATATCCTCCATTTCTTTCCTCGCCTCGTCATCCCTCTTTACCGAGATGTCAATGAAGGAAAAGCGGAAGAGACACATTGAAAGTCAACAGGTATTTAAGAACTGGGAGGCATCGTTTTAATCAATTAAATATGACGTGTCGCAACATCTATGCGTTTCTCATTTTTTACTTTCAGCATCACAACAAAGTGCCCAACCTAGTTGTAACTTTAACCCTAGAACCAGGTTTTAACCCTCGAATTGCTCCTTAGAGCAGCGTCAAGGACTTCACAACCTGTAAAGTGCCTTCAGCAGCAACGAGTCAGAATTACTCTTCACAAAGCTGTGACTCGAGCCTCTTTTATACGTCACAGTAGGATGCACCTGCATCCTGCCTTATAGCTTATCCAATAAGTCTCCTCTGCCTTGAGATGCACTTCAGGAAATAAGGATTTCAGATTTATTTTTCTAAATTAAGTTTGATTTCCAAAGTGAAGAGGAGAGAAGGCAAGTTTACTGAGAGTTCAGTGGGTTAGGGAGGTATGTCAGAGTTTTCAAAATCACCAAGGTGGTTCTTAACCTGCTAGATCACCATGGTAACTGATGCTGCACAGCTAACCTCATCTGAAGGAGCTTAATGTAAATTCTTGGTGCCGTGTGATGCAGCAGGTTTTTATTAAAGTCAAAGGAAAGAACAAACAGAACAATAGTAGGTCTTAATGTTTCTGCAAAGCCCTGACTTACTGTATGTTCACCTGAACAAGTAACATTAAACACTCAGGGCCAAGAATCAGTGATGGCCTCCAGGACCAGCAGTGTCTGATTAGGAGGGGGTGTCATGCACTTAGGTTTCCCAAAACCAGCAGGAAAATAAACAGGAAACAACAACAGACAGATCCATTAACAAAATGTCTTTTTACTATCTGTTGTAAGGGACAGATTGGTATTTTAGAAGAAAAGAGGGGGACGAGGAGATGAGGAGACACGAAACAGAGAAATGAGGAGTCAATTCTGTTTCCTGTTTGTTTTTGTGTGGCTTAATTGCAGGAATGCAGACAGGTGTAACCAGCTCTAGCATCAGACCTCTTCATAGTCAGAGCTGCCAGATCGGAGACTGTTCACTTTAGTTCAGTCTCTTTAACTTTTCTATTGTTTCAGCCTCTTGATTAACACCTGTTTCTCTCACCATGGCCCAACTCCAGGCCTCCAACTTTGTCTGTTTCCCCTCATCACTTCAGCTCTCTGGTCCTGGTTCTGCCTGGCTGCCCTCAGCGATGCCCCTCTGCCCTGTTCGACCCAGTTTCCTGATCAGACCTCAGCTTCAGATCTCCAGCTACCTGCCCGAGCCCTGACCCCACTTTCCTGGCAACCGAACCAGCTCCTCTCACAGCCCGGTTCATTTCCCAGCTTCTATTACCCGCCCGTCAATAAACAGTCCTTTAACCTCATATGGGTTCACCAGCCGAGTCCTCGACAAAGTTCATTACATTCTGTGGAGGGAGTCCAGCCTACTTTAAAAAGAGGGAAAGAGAAGTCCATCAGCTTCTGCATGGATCTGTCCTCCTCCTCGCAGCTCCATGCAGCCCTAAATAAACACATCATGACGCACGCTTGTTATTCATGTAAATCTGTACTCTAGACCAGAATAGCTCCACTTTAAAATGTACTTGGAGCACATAAACCACAGCTGCATCACAGCGTTGGCTTCTTTTTAATATCTGTCTGGGGCAGCCAGCTCTGTGGCTCTTAAGACAAATTAACCACCAAATTAATTAGCAAGTCACAAATAGTTACAAAGCAGGTTACACTTACAGTAGAGCACACACAGAACATTTACACAAGGAATTGCTTTAACAATCGAGAATAGTTTGCTACTGTCACTCAGCAAGAGACCAGAAATTGACACTTGGTAGAGATTTTCCTCACGTCAAGTGCAATTTAAACACTAAATGGAAAGCAGTCATCAATTATGCTGTTTATTACAGGTGTACTTGAAATAATCTGTCATGAGAAACTTTTATGTTTTGGACCAAAAGTGTCAAAAAAAGAAGAAAACAAAAAAACAACTTCCAGTTCAAAAGAAATGCTTTTATCTTCACATTTTGTCAGGGTGCCATAGTCAAACTTGAACTCTACATTACAGCGAGCAGAAAAAAATCTAACGAGCAACACTGATTGTATATTAAAGATGAGTCTAAATAGTAAAGCCAATTCAGAAGTGACTGAATGCTGCATTATTTCTAACAGCCAGCACAGGTTGACTCCTCTGGTTGCAAAAACATGTCCAATTTTATAGAACTCTTTAATAAAATGTGCCTTCTCATCTCATTTGATTTGTTACTTAAATGAACATTTTTACAATTAGTTTATGGCCTCAATCTCTAGTTTCAAGTCTCCTTCGGCACAGTAAGATGTTCATTTTGTAAATTATGGTCTCATTTACAATAAAACAGACAATAAAGCTACAGTCAGAGCCACTCAATCAGTGCCTCAATTCAAAAAGCTATTAAAAACGTACATGCACAGACAAGCATTTGAGCATTTTAAGCCATTTCTGATGCTCTGTTAATGCTCTTTTAAAGTTTATGCTGCCTTCACTAATGTTTTAATGTTGCTTTCCGATGCTTTGTGCATTTGAAAGTTTTGTAATACACCTTGTGCGTCCAATTTTGAAAGACGTGTAGAAATAAACTTGTTTTCAATATTATGAAGCTGCTTACACTTTAGCATGTGGCTACTGTGTGAATTTGCTAGCATATTGGTGCGTGTCATGTCCTCGAGTTCTCAGATGGATCCAAACCATCCATTTTCAAAGGTGAAGATGGTGACAGCCACTTACCAATCTCAATAACACACAATAGTAGTCCACAAACCAGTGGGAGACATCACACTTTCTATGTCAATCTTTCATTTGGTCTATATGTATCAGCCAGTAAAGCACAGTGCAACCTTCAATGCAGCAAAACCCAACAAATGCGAAATGTTTTCATACCTGAGAGAGCAAAGAGTCAAATGCAGCTCCGCAGTTCTTCCACATAAGAAACAGCTGAATCCAAACACATGGCTTAGCATGCACTGAGGAAAGACTGGAAGCTGGTGTATTGTAGCTGATGGTCAGGAGGCTTGGGAAGGATCCGGGGAGGCCACGAAGCATCCAATCTGCAGGTGTAGTTTCCTGGGAGGTGTGCTGGTTGGACAGGCTTGACCATGCAGGACGCTGGGCCTGAGCAGGTGGAACTGAACATGGAGCTCTACAGCTAACCAGCTGAGTGGTGCCTGATTTAGAGGAAGGCAAAGAGAAGCTGAAGAGTCACAGATTTATCAAAAATGACAAGACATGCATTTAGTTTGATGCAGAAAGAAGCTGACTGAGGCTCAGGTGAGTCCAGTGACAATGAAAGTAGGTCAGCCACATGTCACACAGACAAATACAGGGAGAGAGAAGGGACAAAAAACATGGATCATTCCACTTCAAATCAACAGGTTTCTCCTGTTCAACAATCTCCCATTTCTTTGAAACTTTTTCACTCCAAAGTACGTTTTTAAAATGGTACTTGTGATTTTTTTTTTTTTACGTTATGTCAAACACTTTACATATAGGTTTTGTTTTTAATTGCTCACTTTCAGCACTTTTTTTTTTAATTACTGAAAAGCCAGACATTTTTACTGTTAATTCCCCCTGAATTCACACACTTATTGGAGGAAATGCTTGATGGTGGCATGATAACATCATTTAAGGTTGTTTAAAATTATCTGTCAACCCACTTTCAGCTCATTTCTTTTTTTTGTACACTAAAATTTGAGGCTGTTTGAACAACAACATCTCAGGAACCATTAAAGATAAAATTCCTCTGTCATTTCTGGTCTTGATGCTGATTTAGAATCTGCAATATTGGACGAGTCGATCAAATAATCCCTGATTATGGGTGAGTTGAAATAGTTCCATCTTTGAGCACAATGGATTCACATATTTATTGGAAGAAATGCTTGACGGTGACATGATAAAATAATTTATTTCTAAAATTGCTTTTTGACCCACTTTCAGCACTTTTTTTCGCACACTGACTTTTGCGGCTGTTCGAACGACAATACGACTATAAAAGATAAAAGCCTGAAATTTTCACTGTTTTTTCTCATTGTGCCTTTGATTCAGAATCTGTAATATTGGACAAATAACCTCTGATTATAAGTGAGTGGAAATGTGAAAAATAAAACAGAAGATGACATGAAAAGTCGCATATCTGAGCACTATTTGGGGAAAAATGATAATGCAGAAGTCAGCTGGTGATATTTTCTCTGGAGGTTTAAAATGTGCTGAAAGTGATGAACTGGCTTTTTTTTTTAATATCTTGGAAAGTATTTGATGTATCAGTTTGAAAATTTACAAATATCTTCATGAATACAAAATTCAAAATGCTACAAAATTTTCAGTCAAATCAGAGATTGTCTTGCACCATTTTTTGAAAAAATCTGATGACTTGAGATGGAATGATCTACAGTGAAAGGACCACAACAAATCCCCTCTTTCCATTAGTAACCAAGTTTTTCTTATTTCTTCTCATTTTTCTTCATGCAACAGGACAATGGTTTATGAGAAGTTATCAGACTTCATAGTAAATGAGAAGTTAATCCACCTTTAACATGCTGTAGCATGAAAAGCACACGTGTTTTAATGATGGCTGGAGGTGAAACCTGAATTAATGTCACTAATCAAACTGTACCATGTGCTTTTTCTGTTGTAAAAAGTCAAAATGTTTGCCAAGAAAAGTTCTTTTATTAGACTTTTTCCAAAGCAGTTAGTAGCTTGGCTAAAATTCTGAATTGACTGCAGTGAAATTCTGAAAGCCCATCCACATAGAGAGTCTTTTATGTCCTCTATAGCGGGGGAGAATCAATAGAATCAGTGAGTCCATCTCCAGAAGAACGCTGCTGATTTCTTCCTGCTTCACCCACATGAAAACAGTTTTTATCTGCTCCGTTCCTGCTGTCAGTCGGCCGCCGTCCTCCCAGCTCCTCTGAGCTTCTTAATGAGCTCAGTTTAAATTGAAGGCCTGTAAGAGCACTTCTTAAATGTGTTGGCGTCTCTGAATATATAGTTCTAAATTCACTTTTTCCCAGGCTGTCAGAAAATCTGTTTTCACTTTACCCACTGTGACAAATCCAGCACTTGGCTCGGTCTATTTTTGCTGCTTCTTACATTTTCACTGCTGTCACATATTGGAACAGTTTCCTCCGACACACCTCAGACTGCAGCTACCTCCATATGGACGAGTACGGCTGCAGCCAATGAGCATTTAGATTACACATTCTCAGCTCTTTTAAATATGCTCTTTTACACATATTAACAGCTGTACGAGGAATTTTCTAATTCTCTGTATGCGTTCACATTCTTGGCCAATAAATCTGACTCTGATTATGAAAACAGGAGAAAGAAAGAAAGAAAGAAAGAAAGAAAGAACCACATAGTTTGTACACACCACTATAAAAAAAGAAAAACCGAAAACAATGGAAGATTGTCAGCAATGTTAAACTGTTAAAAAATCATGAAAATGACTGTAATATCTAAATATCTGTAAAATAACTTGGTTTAGGAAAACTGCAATTTTATATTCACTCACTTTGAAAGAGATTTTTTCTTGTTTCTTTTGTTTTACAGTCAACATGTAAATATTTACTTTTTCTGTTAAAATGTGTAAACTAATATTTTCAAAAATTTTACAAAAATTATTTTCAATTTTTAAAAATCTTAATGTAATTTTTTTCTTTTGACTATTGGCTTATATCTCTGAAATAATGATAGCTTTGTTGGCCTGTTTTTGTTTGTATTTGTTTACTTTTTTGTTGTTTTTAAAAAATCAAAAAATATATATTCTACTTTTTCTGTTAAAATATGTACATTAATATTTTTAATGGTTGGAAAAAAATATTCTTGATTTTTTTAAACCTTATTATAATATATATTTTTTGAATGATCAATCATGGTCAATTATTTTGAATAATGGCTAATATCTGTAAAATAATTGTTTTGATAATTTAAATACAGTAGAAAGAGTGTAATTTTACAGACAATGTAAACGAACAAATTACTATTTGTAATAATATAGATTTTTGGTGTGGATGTCATTTACAGTTTGGGCTGTTTTTTAAAATTTATTTAATTTAAATTTTTTTGCAGTTAAAATTTAAATTGATTAAATTTTTCCCGTTATTTCAGTACTTATTATTTGTAATTTAACCAACCATAGAAAATCTGTAAAATGAATGTTCAGATAAATGTTTACCATTTTTAGTCCTTAATATAATCCTTTTTTTAAAAAAATGTAAAACAGTAATGACTTTTAAATCAAGGATTGTTTTTTTTTACCACCATATTAAATATAGCAGGAGGACAATTTTACAGTGAAATCCTTTAAAAGAATTAATTATCATTTGTAAAAACAGATTTTTTTTTTATGTGGACAGAATTTACAGTTTTGGCCAGTTTTTTGTGGTTACGGTTTAAATTAGGGCTTTTCTGTGACTTTACTAGTTATTGTCTGCAGTAAAAAAAACACATAAAGTCAGTTTTTGTTTTAAAAATTACAGTTAAACTGTTTCTTTTTTTACAGTGTATGAATCCTCACACTGTTTTTCCTCAATGCATTTTTCAGACGGCTTTCTTATTCTAATTTTTTATTTTTTATTCTTTTTTTTAATTTCATTTTATTCTATTTTAATTTGCAAGCCCCATTGATCCAGGTCAATGTACAAGTCTGCAGAATAACATTGTCCTTATGCACCTAAATGGAAAGCAGTCATCACTGATGCTGTTTGTTACACTTGTACTTGAAATAATCTCCTCTTTTTTGGACTAAAAGTGCTAAAAGCAACTTCCAGTTCAAAAGAAGCATTTTTATCTTCACATTTTGTCAGGGTGCTATAGTCCAACTTCAACTCTACATTACAGCTAGCAGAAGAAAATCTAGCGAGCAACACAGATTGCATATAAAAGATGAGTCTAAATAGTGAAGTACATTCAGAAGTGACTCAAATCTGCATTACTTCTAACAGCCAGCAGGGGGCGACTCCTCTGGTTGCAAAAATATGTCCAATTTTATAGAACTCTTTGATAAAATGTGGCTACTTTTCACTTGATTTGTTACCCAAGTGAACATTTTTTTCAATTAGTTTATGTTGTCAATCTTTAATTTCAAGTGTCACAGATTGAAACAAGTTGTACATAAAAGACATGATAATTAAGATTTTATATGGACAGTATTCACAGTTGTGGCCTGTTTTTCATGGTTATGTTTTAAATTGGGGCTTTTTCCCATGACTTTACTAGTCATTGTCTTTAAATTAATTAAAAAGTCAAATCGCTAAAATAACAGTAATTTGTTTTTTAAAATTACAGTTAAAGCTGTTTTTTTTTTAAATACTGTATGACACGGGAGTCTGGGTAATGTTTTTCCTTGATACATTTTTCAAACAGCTTTTGTCTTTTGTCTAATTTTCCACTCCATGCATCAATCATTTTGACGTTTCACAAAAGACAGTAGCTCAGTTTGGCCTCATTCACTGTCACTGCACTTCTTATTGAGTTTGTCCTCACAGAGAAAAGTGCTTCAATTTCCCAAACTCCAGATGAAACTGACCACTGCTGTTGTTGTCGTTATTATTGACTTTTCAAGAGTTCGCTAAAGGGATGGGGGAAGAAAAAAAAAAAACCTCTTTCCTACACAAGAAAGTCAATTGAGCTGCGTGAGGACAGTTTGCTGTGATATCATGGTGGGAACTGCTGATTGTTTGGTTTGCCACCTGTGGTCTGAAACCTGGAGAAGGTTGCTAACCTCCTGCTGCGGAGCGCCGCTGAGTGAGTGATGGCTGAGCGAGTGTGTGGCGCGAAATATGCGCGATGAACACATTGTATGTGCACGAGCGTGGACGGGAAGACGGTTTCTTGATGTATGAAAGCGTTTCTGAGCACGTGTGGGAGTTTAACTCTTAAAGCCGAGTGTGTGTGTGTGTGTGTGTGTGTGTGTGTGTGTGTGTGTGTGTGTGTGTGTGTGTGTGTGTGTGTGTGTGTGTGTGTGCAGCTACAGAAGCAACTTGTTTACGAGGCAGAAGCTCTAACATGCATCAAAAGGTTCTCAGGTGTGTGTCTAATTTGTGCAGGTGTGTGTGCTGTGTGGGCGAGCGCCAGAGATCTTTCATCACAGCGATGAGATGGGGGAGGAGGAGACAGGAAGAGACTCCGAATAGGCAAGCAAAACAATAACAGCGCAATCTCTGCAGCTTATGGCTCTGAAATTGAATTTGTGCATCGGGCCCGTTCACCTGCCGTGTCACAGCGGGTCACGTCATTTCAGCTCCGCCGCTGTTTTAATCTCGCCACCTGCAGCGAACTCCAGCTCAACCCGTCTCACCGGCTGACCCCGCAACGGCTGCAGCGAAGCCATTAAACTGTCTCGCCCAATTACAGAGCCACTTTATCTGACACACGCAGCCATATTCAGCAGACCGGCGGCCGTCGGGCGATCTGTTAATGCGCTGCGATTCTCCCTCACGAGCAGCTATCATAAAAATTTTAATGCCTCCTCAGAACCTCGGTTTAACGGTCATGTAAAGTGGGGAGACAAAGCCAGAGTGACCCCAGACTGCGTATTAACAAATAAACCTGAAAAACGCTGCTATGTGACGTGAAGAATGTTGATTGTGTTGCTGCTGAGGCTCTTATCAGTGGGTGGGCAGTAAGTGAACCGTCGGTTCTTGGAGCTGATGTGTTGAAAGTGGGAAAAACTGGTAGCATGAGGATGTGATCAGGTCAGAACAACTTCAAAACAGCAAGGATTATAAGGTATACTGGGTATGCAGTGGTTACTAAAAGTGGTCCAAGGAAAAGTGATGCATGTAAGGAGTGAAGGCTGGTCTCACAGAGGAGCTACTGTAGCACAACCTGCTAAAAACCTCAATGCTTCTGTGATTAAAAGTTGTAAAAACGCAATTTCCCATGTATGGAGCTTCATAGCAGCACACTGAGCTCTTTCCACATTTGAAAATGTCTAAAACAGAAAAAAGAAAAAACTCTGACAGCAATAACTTACTTAGTTTAATATAAAAACTTAAAAACTGTTATTGTTTATTCTAACACAAGAACCCGTAAGATAAACATTGTAAAATGTAATATTTCCTTTGTTTATTGTTAAACTATATTTAAAACTGTTCATGTTTATTGCAAATAAAATTTAAATGTGCTTTTAACATTTTTGATGTTATTCATAATTATTAGTACATGTAATCTTAAAAAATAAACATCGTAAAAATAGAAAAACTGTGTTTATTGTAACAAAGATACACTTTAAAAACTTTTCAACTGTTTAATATGATCTCGTGTTTTAAGCATGACATTGAAATATTGTCAATAGTAAGATATACTATATTGTAAAAAGTTTTTTAAAAATGTGTATTGAAAATAAAAGTACTCTTTAGTAACACTGTTTTTAACATCTTGCTGTATTAACGAGAATTTAATACTTGTTGAATAAATATCATAAAAAGTAAGATTTACTTTAATGATGTTTTTGTAAAAAGTGATTTTGAGATATTTCAATTTTAATGTTTAATAAATTTACAAAAATCTCTATAAAGAAGTTTTTTCTTTGTCATTTTGGGTTGTTGATGACAGACTGATGGAGAAAACTTGTATTCATTCAGCAAAAAAACCAAAATGTTTGAACGGTCTGAATACTTTTCAAAGTCACTCCATAATTGTGTTGTTCATGTTTATCACTATTTCACTACAACTCGACTGATTTATTGTTAAGTCAGATAATTAGAGTGTTTTCTTCACTGATGGTGGATCAACATGGAGCTTCTTCAGCACTGAACCAGACACAGAAGAGTCACATTTGTTTCAACAATGAGCTGCACAGATACTTGATAAGAAAAAGCAGTTTGATGGTGTTTTTAAATGACTTGACATGAACACAGTTAAAAATTGTTCAGAATATGACATATTTTGTGTATAATTTAATGTCTTTCTAAGCATTATTGGAAGCAGTTCATATCATGGCATTCCATCATATTATTTATTGAAACTTAAAAACCAGCAGCTTCAGTGAAATTTGAATTAGAGAAGATAAAAAATAAAAAATAATCCATATGTTCTTGTTCAGACCACACAGAACAATGCAATTTGCTGTGTAAGGAGCTGCACTCTGAGCTCTTTCCACCACTGAAAGCTCCTGAAACGGGAATGTTCGCATTATAACCGGACCCTGGATCAACAGAAGGTTTTCTCACCGACGAACCTTGTTTTCTTTTACATCATGTGTACATCTGGGTGTGTGTTTATCTGGAAAGAGAATGCAGCAGGATGTGAATGCTTTTAAGTTGATGTTTAAACAATTAGAACGCAATCATTTTAGCTCATAGTAAAACAACAGTGATGGGTTAAGTTAAGCTAAGTTTAGTCAAGATAAGTTAAGTCAAGATAAGTTGAGTCAAGATTTGAAAAGTCAAGATAAGTTACAATAAGGCTAAACAATGAAGATAAAATAAAAACTATGGACACCTTTCACATCTACAGATGAGGCCTGATGAATTTACATATGGTTATGTACATAGATATGACATGATGGATAATGCTATTGAGAGAGAAAACCAGAAAATGTTTTTATATTTTGTTGTTGAGCTATATGAACCAGTGTTGCATGATGTTTTAATAATTGTGGTGCTTTAGGGAGAAAAGCAGAGTTACATGAATTTAGTTGCACTTGAAGGCTGTGGCGAGAAAACACACGTTAAAGAGATATTAATACACTGGATGTATATATAGATAATTTTAACTGGGAGACAATAAATGACTAATTGTATTTTTTGCATAGTAGGTGTGTGAATGATTTAAAATGTTTGTAATGGGCACCTGTGATCAGTGCACTTTTAATTGGTTTGTCATCCATATTGACATGAGGTGTGGTTAATTAATCAGCAGTCAGGCAAACAGAAAGTGGAACCAAGCAGTTTTTTTTTATCTCTTTTTTTGTTCTTTAAGAATATTTGGAAAAGGATAATCATTTTTATATAAACAATTTAACTTTATGGAGTGGATTTTCTTTGTTGTGGATTACCAAGAGAAGAATTATGTGCTCGTGGCTTTATTAGTTGAAACCTCCATCTTAATCCTGCATTCATATGGATGTATCTTTGACACATAGCAACTACCTAAACTTTCCTAAACCACACATATACTCTTTCATGGCAGCTGTATTTCCTGATGGCATTTTTCAATGCAACTGCAAACATTGCTCACAAATGGTTTAAACAACTTGACAAAGAGTTCAAGCTGTTGACTCGGAATCCAAAATCCCCAAATTTCAGTCCAATTGAGCCTCTCTGGGATGTTCTGGAGACCAAGTCCGATCCACGGAGGCCCCACCTTCAAACTTGTAGGACTCTAAGGACTTGCTGCTAACATCCTGCTGCCTGATGCCACAGAACATCTTCAGTTGTCTGTGGAGTCCAAACCTCGACAGCTCGAAGCTGTTTTAGCAGCTCCAGGGAGAACTGCACAGTATCATTCTGCTGGTGTTCAGGCTTATCGGCGTGTTTGTGCAGTCCGCTGCTCTTCTCTCTATCACATTTTCTTGTTCGTGGACTTATTTGTCTCAATTTCTGTCTAACCTGGTGTCCGTCTCGGTCGCTCAGTTCTACTGGTTCAATTCACTTCACTTCAGTTCCAATTCAAATCAGCTTAATTCAGGTCAGCTTTCATGACTTTCTGTTTCAGTTGGCCTGATAGAAGCTGAAGGGCCGGAGAAGATAGCTGCTAATATGATTTGGTTCAGTTTGAGGGGGGAAAAAAGGACAAAGAATTCTTTTTTTTGTATTTTTTCCATTAAATTGGGGCGACAAAACCATCCAGTGCCAATATAGTCAGAACAGACTCATGAAAACTGTTTTAAAAGAAATAGCATGTTTGTCATGGTAACACTTCATTGCACATAAATAACACTGCATGGGTTTTCTTTTGTATAATAGTCTGCAAGGAAAATTATGCTTGTGTGCTGCATAAGCAAGAGTACAAAAATTGAATTTAAAATACAGTTTAAAATACTGTGCATGGAGGCAAAGTGTCATATATAAGCATACGCTCAGGGGCATTACACCACTTAATTAAATGTCTGCAAGGTTTTAAGAAACTCTAATATAATGATTTAGATCAGTGGTCCCCAAACACTGAGCCTGTTACCGGGCCGTGGGTCATTTGGTACCGGGCCGCACAGACAGAATAAAAATGGGTTCTTTTATATTTTATTTCTGGCGGAGTCTGCAGGGTGCTTTATTTTGAAAAATGACTAGCTCGTCTTCCCAAAGCTGTCAATCTGCCAAAATTAATAAGAGAAAAGTCTCTGGAGGGTTTCTTTTAAAAGAGGAAGAGATTTGATGCTGATACACATGAAAAGTAGGTAAATTAGCAATAACAAATATTTTTTGAAGGACTATTTTTTTTAAAAAAAGATCATTATTACTCCGTCAATTAACACAGCAGTGTTATGTGAAGATCAGCGTACATCTGTCTGTCTATTTGTCTGTCTGTTTGCAACATTACTCAGAAACAGACGGATTTGGATGAAATTTTTACGGAAGGTCCAAAATGACACAAGGACCAACTGATTGGATTTGGGCAGTGATGCTGCTTAGTCTGGATCCACGGATTTGTTAAGAATTTCCATATCATTGCAAGATAGCGGCACAGTGTCACTGTAATTATGACAACAAGTGAACGCTACATTAGCTGCCTGCTGACGATCACATGATCATACTACATATCGGCAGCTGCGGACTTATCAGGAGTGATCCATCAGAAATGACGCAAGGAACAATTGATTAAATTGTGGGGGTGTTTCTGAATCTGTACAGAACGTAGAGCAGCATAACACACGCTTGTGCTCAGCATAAGGTAAGCTTTATTAAAGATTTCATCCATAGGAAATGATACGACAACTGAGTAGCCTTGGCGGAGTACTGCTCTCTGAGTGGTTTTCTTGTTTGTTATGTGCACGATAACTGGTTCGTAGAATATTATCTTGCTTGAATCCGGTCCGTGGTGCAAAAAAAGGTTGGAGAGCGGTGATTTAGATAAACCTTTTTAAGTTGGAAACATAATTGTTATGGTATGGGTGGTAAAAATGTTGCTAATTGCATCAAATTAATATTGTGTGTAACTTAAACTCAAATTTCTGCATTAGTTCAGCTAAAACTATCAAATTGAGGAAACTTAATAAAATCAGCTTGATAACTACATTTTTCTTCACTTTCAGGTCAGTATATCAAGTCCCAGTCCCTACCTACTTAACAATTCATTTCCTTAATTCATTCTGATATTTAAGTACATAATTTTAAGAAATTCTTCAAAATGACGTGGAAATACTAGTTGAAAAAAATCATTTTTTTTAAATGAATGATCACCCTAAAAACTTGTGTTGAGGCAACCAATCTTATAAGGTAGAAAAGCTGAACTCAGTCTGGGTTGTTGGTTGAACAGGATTTCATAAGATGTTTTTATAACTCAAAAAGATTGGTGCAAACTGTTGCAATATTTATTTTTTCTCGAGCCAAAACATTCTTTTATAGAGTCTAGACTATTCACAGTGGAGATGCAGGGAACCACAGCAAGGAGAAGGTCACACAGAGAACAGAATGTGGAGCTGAATGGATGTGATTCATCAGAGGACCATAACAAAACACGTGTGCTCTGATTCCAGCAAAGCAGTCTGAGATTCTGACAGAAAAACATCATGTAAAGTCCAAAACTGACAGATTCATCGAGCAAACGCGTCAGTCAAAACCAAACTATGACAAAGCCTGTCGAGCTCAGTGAAGACGGAGACTCTGGTGTTTTGATCTCATTACAAACACATGACGTACGTCCAGATCTGGTGTTTCAGTGCATTTTAGTTTTTGTAGCTGCTGAGGGTTTGACAAAAATGAAATCGTGATAGTTTTTTTTTTTTTTTTTACCCCAGAAGGGACTGAAAGAGTTTGAAAACAGCTGTCACGTGTCACAAAATCTATGTATGTAGACGATGAAAGGAACAAACACAAATCCTCAATGAAAGAAACCGGACCACACATGTCTACATGTATTATGTCAATGGGGATTTAAAATTATGCCACTTTTTGTATTCAGGAATGAATTATGTGACTGAAAGGAGCCTTTGTGTCCCGAAACAGTATTTTTCTCTCTCTCTCTTTTACCGAGTTCATCTTTTTTCCTCTCCTCTGTTTTTATCTCGGCCCCTCTGTCTCTTCGGTCTCATTTTCTCAATTTCATTGTCTCTCTTCTTCTTCTCTTGCTCATTCGTCTCCCGTGGCGATCTGTCCCCTCCAACTTCCTCGGAGAAAATGGAAATTTGAATCCATTCAATTAACCCATCATCCCTCTCTCTCCTCTCCCCCTCCTCTCGCTTCCTTTCTTCCCTCTCAGATCATTCTTCAGCTCTTGCTGCATGAAAGGTAGTCCAGAAACACCAGGCTAAGAGTTGTATCAATCACACGCTGCCGTCGTGTAGCATTGAAACGCTTCTGACAGTAATTGATGCCTTACAAGGCTGCAGCCGCACAAAGGCACTCAGGGAACAGCACAGCCTTTGTTTGCCACATGCTATTGCACCATTAGGGAGAGCTGCTTGTGTGCTTAAACTTCCCTCATGAATTGCTGAAAACAGACCCAATCTGAAGCAAACAACCAAGTATTGTGGAGAGGTCACTGTTTTCCTGATGCTGAGTGGTCTTCAAGTGGCAGCTCGGCTGATTGTGGGTCGGCACCACACTGTGCCGTCGGTGCTTCTGTCCTCCACGTCTCTCTGCTGATTTAATGGGACGCTGGAGGACGTCGAGGAGCAGCAGACTGAGCGTCCAGTAACCGGAAAGGACCCGATCGCGCTCCTGTCTGCTTTGTTTATTTAAAAATAGCATCACCTGCCTTTCATCGCTGCCTCCCGCTCTGTTTACTTCGCTTTTATCTGTCATACGTGATCCCTGGAGGCGTAGAGATGTTTCAGGTATACTGTTCCATAACAAACAAAAAATAACAGATTGAGTGGCATTTATTGTTACATATCTGTAGAGAAAAGACTTTCTCCCAGTATATCAGCCAGCTATATGACGGCCTTCATGGATAGATGCTATCATCTGCCTTTGTCTTTGAAGAATGTGGGTCTTTATCAAATGATGGGCTGTGAATGTTTCACAGAGTCCGTCTGGTGGTCGCTCGAAATTCTTTGCAATTGTCTCCAGTGTCATGAGGGTCAGCAAAATGTAGGACGGATGTTGTGCTCCTGTGCACAAGATAAACACACTGATAATCTGAACTGATCATCTTTGTGCAGCAAAAACTTTCACCTCTGCCTGCTGATGGCGATTTTATTGTATAAGACACCAGATAATATCAGTCACACAAAAAAGCTATTGTTAGCACCATACCATAATTGTTACTGTCAAACACAGATGGACAGTGAGGGAGAACAGCATATTTACAGTCATGAACAAAAGCGTCCACCCACTTGACAGCCTTGAATTTCCAATGACTCCTAAAACCTTGAATTTTCCATAATGCAATCATTGAAATCTATGCATCTTTGTCAAAAAAAGAGTCAAGCATTTTGGTTCTTTAATAGATTTATCCAAGGTCCAAGTGACTTTCTTTTCTTTAAATGAATGAATGTACTTTGAAACGATGATAGGATGACACCTAAAGAGTCACAGGAGTCATTGGAAACTCAAGACTGCCATGATATACATGGTCTTTACAAGTGTATGTAAACTTTTGTTCACAACTGGACTTTCCACACAATAAGTATGATAGAATGGAACCTAAAGGTCCTCATTTTTTTAGACAACATATTATGCAAGTATAATGACAAGATCCACCACATGATTGTACTATTTCTGAGCAGCTATGAGTCTGTTGTTGGAATTACTCAAAATGAAAATTTTCTGGAGATGCAGCCTAGTTACATGCAACAGTAGATTAAAGGAATAGTTTTAATGTGGTTATTTTCTTAAGACGGATATATAGTTGGAGCCAGCAGTTACAGAAGCTAACAGTTGTTTGCACAGATGATTGTGGGGTCTGTAGCTGTTTTGAAGTCAACAATTTGCTTATTCAGATCTTTGCTGAGCTATTCAGACCTTCCGATTGTAGAGTTTGCAGCTTTGCCTAATGAGTGGATCAACTGGGTCTATGTAACTGAGTCAGAGGAATCAGCAGCTGTAGTCAAACGTAATCAGTCTTGAGACGTTAAGAGGTCATCCCGCTATGAAAATTATCCAAAACTGATAATTCATGTGGCTGTATGTATAATTTTTACTCAGCAGATTTTGTCATATTTCCAGAAGAACTGTATAAATTTGTGAAAGAACTAAAATGCCTGTTTGTTTTTTGTGACAAAGACAAGCATGTTTTTTAATGATTCCATCAAAGAAAATTAAGAGTTATAGGAGTCATTGGAAACTCAAGACTGCCACGATGTACATTTTCTTAACAAGTAAACTTTTGTTCACAAATATACTCTGCAAACAATAAATATGGTAGATTATTTTTTAGACAACATATTATACAAGCATCATGACAGGATTCACAGCATTCATGCACTATCTCTGAGCAGCCATGAGTCCATTATTGGAGTGAACTCAAAATGACAGTTTCCTGGAGATGTAGCCAAGTTCCATGCAGCAGTAGATTAAAAGAATAGTTTTAATGTGGTTTTTCTCTTAATGACAGATATATGACCAGAGCCAGCAGCTACAGAAGCTCAGATGATTGTGGGATCTGTAGCTGTTGTTATTGAAATAGCTCCAAGTGACTTTCCTGACTTGTTTAAGTCAGCGCTTTGCGTTTTCACATCTTTGCTGAGCTTCTCACATTCCAGTAGTAGTTTCGGTGACGGGATCAAATGGACCTTATTTAAACTGGCTCAGAGGAGTCAGCAGCTGTAGTCAGTCGTACTCAACCATTAGCAGTTAAGAGGCCGTGCCACTGAGAAATTTTAACAAATACAACTTTCTGCATCACCAAAACTGATCATTCAAGTTGCTGTGTGTGTATTTTTGACCCAGGAGATTGTTATAGTTCTCAAAGACCTTCACTAAATCTATGAAAGAACCGAACTGCATGATTGCTTTTTTTGGTGTGATAAAGATTCATGTGTTTCAGTGATTCCATCATAGAAAACTCAGTTATAGGAGTTACAGAAAACTCAAGATCGTCATGATAAACATGGTTTTTACAAGTGTTGAGAGTGAAACCTTTGTTCATGACTCTATGTTAGCTTAGCATAAAAACTTGAAACGGGGCAACAGCTGGTCTGACTCTGTTAGAGGGCATCAAAAATCTGCCTCCTGGCACCAGTAAAGCTCATAATGAACACCTTTTACCTCGACTGGTTGGTCTGTTAACATGATATCAAGGTGATGTCATGACATTTAAGGCACATTTCACGTCATGTCTGGGCTTTTTAAGCTTTTTGTGTGTCATTTTAGAGTTAAGGTTGAGGTTAAAGTCAGAGGGAGGCTGACATACATCAGGACTACATGGTGTGAAATGACTTAGTGTGTTACAAGTCTGTACGAAACCCAGAGTTAAATCTGACAGTGTGTCGTACTACTGGTTAGGTTATAAATGGTCAAACTAAAGTTGCTTCCAGACCTGCACTCCTTTCTGGTGAGTGGCAGCAAGTCTGTGCAGCTCTGTAAGTACACTTTCTCTAAGTGTTTCTAAAGTGTGGTTCTCTTCACTTGCAACGATGTGCACAGCTTTTTGGTTAGTATGATTAATATGTAAACAAATATTTTTGTCTGTGATTTTACTAGATATTGTCTCTGATATAACAAAACAGGGAAAGTTTTAAAATAGCAGTAAATGGTTAAAAAAAATTCAGTTTAAAACTGTTTAAAAAAAGGTTCACTTTTTACGGTGTGACAGTAGAGGTTTCGGTGATTTGTGTTCCCAGTTCGTGCATGACCTTCTTTGGATCTCTAATGTCAGCTTTATTGTTACTGTTCAAGAAAAGCATAAAAAAATGTTGATATATTTTATCTTTTTATGATGCAAAACAAGCGAAATCCAACCAGCTCATCTGCAAAGCCTTTTTAGAAGCAAATGTCCTGAAGGATCCCGATGATCTGTAGCTTTTTATGATAAGTATCTGACGTCTGTGTTCCCTGGTGGAGAACATTGAATGTGACAAACTGCTAGCCGAAGCTGTTAGCGGTACAAGGCTGTCAGTGCACTAACCCAACAACTTTATCTAAATCCCTCTGAAGGAGAAGTAGTGGAGATGCACCGAGGCCGGCGCTCTGCATACTAAATGCACATTGTCCCTCCGAACTCCTGAGTTTTTGCAGCTCCAGACTACTGCATTGCAAACCTTCCACAGCAGCTCGTCCTGCAGCAGACTGACAGATAATTGCCACAGAGACTCGTGTGTCCCCACAGCTATCAGGCAGCACCTCAGCAGACAGCGCTAACCGACCAGAGCCGCCAGCACTGGACACTGACTGGGATTGTCCCATTATGTTCCCTCCCTTTCTGCACCGTCTCCATCTATTTCATTTCTCTGTCTGCTCATCTCTCCATCTCCACCCCATCGCTCTCTCCATCTATCTGGTCCAACAAAATTACAACACTTTATTGCAAAATAACCAGTGGCTGGAAGTGAACATCGCCGCAGATTGATGATAACAGCACATATGCGAGGGAGGAATTGCCCTTTAAATTATTAATTCTCTTTAACGTGTTTAGCCTTGGGTTTCTTTGTCTTGCTAATTCGCTGATGTCCCCCTGCACCAGGAAGCCATGTTTCTGCCTCACAGGGAAGCAGTTTTCTAAAGCAGAGCCTGTAGTCAGACACTCTCGGGATGAGCTGAGCAGAGCTGCTGGATCTCCTGAGGATCTGCTTCTGCAGGAGCTTCCAGCAGGATCAGCTTTCCTCACTCCGTCTCATTCATACTGACTCTCTTTTAACAAGTCATTTTGTGGGCAGTTTTGCATTATTAGTCTGTTGTGAGCACTCTCCCTTGTGTGTAACTTTTGAAAGCAGTTACAATCATTTTGAGCAGGATGAGGTGAGACTTGTTTTGGTGAAACACGCCTGAAAAATTCAACTTTTTCCATGAAGAAGCATGCTAGAACAACTTTGTTAAACAGCAAATGTTCCTAACATGAGTTATTTAACATGTTCCGATTGGTTTAATATCTTGATCCAGCATTCAAAACTGTAAATCTGGCAGCAGAAAACCAAAACCACCTCGACAGAATTTAAATGCTTATGTTTAAAAAAATAAATAAATAAATAAAAAATAAATGGCTCCATTTGTCAGCCAGAAAAACTGAAAAAAAGCGTCTACTTTCCAACAGTCCTTGTTTTGCAAATAATCTGTAACATGCTGCTCTGCCAGGAAGCAACCAAATTCTAGCTTAAAATGCTAATATTTTATCAAAATCATTTTACTTTACAGGACCAAAACCCACCTGTTTAAAAAAGCTTTTAATTGATGAATTTGTACCTTTTATTAGTTAATTGTGAAATTAAACTGTGTCAAACTGCACAAAAGATTATTTTTTTAAAATTCTCTCCACTTCTAGTCATGATTGTTCTGCTTCCATACAAGTGCAGGATTTTATATTGTAGTGAAAAATGAGCTCACAGTGAGGAAAAATGTGACGTTTTAAAAGGTGGAATACTTTGACCTTTTAACCCTAAGAGCAGCAGTAATGAAATATACAGATATTTGCCATTAGCTTAACTGTTATACAGTTATTGAATGCTATAATATCCTATATTTATGACATAAACTTATATTAACTCTTAGATGCAGAGTGATTGGATCCTACACTCTTCTATAAGTAGGTCAAAAATGACCCATATAAGAATCGATGTGTTTTTGTGTCATTTTAGTTAAGAATGATCATTTGTATTATTGTTAGTATTATATTTTTGTCCACACAAAAATGATTTCATGTTTGAAATATGTTTGTGTTTCACTTGATGACAGATTTTGAACGTTTTCATAATTTAAAAAGAATATTACACAGAACAGCAATAGAAGAAAGTCAACATCTATTTTGTTGACTTTTTCCACTCTTTTCCTCCAGCTGTTACTGATCTCCGTCCCTCCAAGTTTGTGCATCACCTCTTGTATGATATTATCAGCGATAAAGAGCTTGGGGTAGCGATTTTTTTTTTTTTAAGTATAAAAGGTAACTTCAAATTTTAAGTGGAATGATAAAACATGTTTGAGGAATAGCTGGAGTATGCAAAGATAAAAAATGTTCATTTCAAAGATACTGTGAGAAAATGACCTCACCGGGTCATTTTTGACCCACTTATACATTTAAGGGTTAACTAAGTTGAAGCCTTTAACTTGCAGATTATCGGTACATTTTACTTCCATTAATGTGCAACAAATTGTAAAACACAACAACCCCAAAAGCTTTTTATTCTTCAAGTTCTGCATATTTAACAGGAGTTTCCACTAATTAATCGAAGATTTTTCCCTGTTTTCATAAGACCGATTGTAGATAACAAAAAACTGCAGGAGACTAATTTGTATAACAGAAACTTGAAGGTTGCAGCCTCTCAGCTGTGAAGCATCTTTTTGTTTTGTTCCATCAGTGCTCCTGCTAACAACCAGTCCTGCTGTGTTTACTGGAAACAAAGTGTGGTTTGTTTGCTCTGCCAGTAACGTGAAATTAATTACTTCTTGGTTTTCCCTGAGTGATTTAGCGTGTGGTACATCTGCAGCAGCCTGCGATGTCCCTCTAATGGCACATTTTGAAACTGGCCGTGGTTCTTGACCTCTCTCTGCATCTTGTTGGTAGATGGAGCCTGAAAACTCGACATTACAGAGTCCAGACCACAGCTGTCAGTCCGACCAAACACCCCGACACATGAAGCAGTTTAATCTCCTATTGGTGGAACAATCATTTACGGAATGGAAACCAGACACACATTAGAAGAAATTAAATTATAGCTTTCGAGACTGCAAATTCTTGCGGTGAAGACTTAATGACTTTCAAGGCAGCTTTTCTTAATTTCTTCTGTACAGTTGGAGTCATTTGGAGTCTGCTGCTTCCGTCTGCAGCAGTGTTTCATTTGGGCGACCTACAGTCAGACCTAGAATACTAATTTGCTTTGTGAAACAGCAAATGTACGGAAACATGATTGCTTTATTGATTGCACACAGTGACACATTAGTCTGAGAGTGAGAAGTTCAGTGTCATCCAGAGTCCCACATGTGGTGAAGTTCAGGAAACAAGGGCGTTTTGTTTGAAGAAAGATGAAGATTGTAGTTTCTCATCTTCACACTGGCTTCATTTTTTCTCTTTCCTTCCTTCACATTAACAAAGTGGCGAAAGATCAGCAGAAAAAAGGCTTATTTCTGTGGGATGCTGTATTACAACAGCGGATGTGTTACTGTTATCCAAAGGTTTCCTCATTATATTCATTAAATAAATAATTCCAGAGGCATTACATTTCTCTTGAAATATATTTACAGTTGCTGCTATGGCCCGAGCTTGTTAGGGAGAAAGGAAGCAAGAAAAAAATGATGTGTTTTCTGTCTCTGGAAGACACACAAACAAAACTGAGTGAGGCAAACTACAAGAGACTCATTGTGATGTTCGAATAAAAAAAAGAAATAAAACCAAAAGGGAACTCGACTGGAAGTATAAGACACAAAACTGTATTTTTGGAACAAAATAATGAAAATAAATCTGACCTCTCTTAAAGAAGAACCTAAAAGTAGAGTCAGAACAGCTGCTCCAAGTGTTTTTTATTAAAAGAGTGTCAGCATTTGTTGAAAATAAACAGAATTTTTAGAGTCAACCCTTTAAAAACTTAAGATAATGTCACATAAAGTCCACTTTGGAGCCGTTTTGGAGTTTTCTCATTTCTCATAGAATTGTAGATGTTTGAATATAAACCTCTCATTAGCGTTTTTTGCTCCGGTCACATTTTTCCTCACTGTGGGCTAATTTTTTACTACAGGATAAAGTCCTGCACCTTTATGGAAACAGAACAACTATGATCAGAAAGAGAGAGAACTCAGAAATGTCTTCAGTGCAGTTAGACACAGAATGGCATAAATCATGAAACATGAAAAAAAGGAAAAAAAATTACAAGAAAAATAATAAAAATGGAATCAATAGGTCCAACATTTTCCATTTGCACACAGCTGTCACTAATACTGGGGGGAAATACCATATACTGTTGGTTTGTTTCTAGGAAATGTGCTTTATATATAACATGAGTCCCTGTTCTGACAGAAATACAAAATACATCTGATGTCTTTCTGTTCACCAGAAGATTTTTATCCTGCAAAGACACGTCACATATCATCGTTAACCCTCTGAAGCACAAAAGCCCTTCGGCAGGATTTAAAAGCTTATTATCTGTTTTTCTTTTTTTTTTAATGCCAAAATGACGCCATTTATCAGCCAAACTGAAAAAAAAAATCTACTTTCCAACGGTCCTTGTTTTGTAAATACTCTGTGGCATGCAGCTCTGCCAGGAAACAACGAAAATCAAGCTTTAAATCATATTTTATCAAGATCACTTTAGTCTATATGTCTCATTTATAAATTTGACAAAAATGAACATTTTGTTCTAATTAGATTCTGTAAAAAGCAGAAAATTCTGCGCTCCCTGACACAACCATGAAGCCATAAGTGACTCAGCTGCAATAAACAGTCCCATGACAAAAAATCTGAGACTTTTAGGTAGAACTGCAGGCAGCGTTAAAACAAAGCAGAGGAGACAAGGATGGAAACAAATAAAAATTGAAGTAGTAAAATATCTTCCCCATTTTTGCAATAGTTGCACCTGTGGGCATTTGGATAAATGCTACTCATGTTGATTCAAGGTATTTTAAATTTTTTGGAAAAATTATTTAATGAAATTCAATATTTGTTTTTATAATGTTCAGCATTTATGGCATTGTAATTGTGTCAAACTGCACAAAAGGAGTTTCAGAGTTTTCTCTACTCTTCTTCTATATGTCTGATTCATAAATTTGCTAAAAATTAACATTTTGTTCTAATTGGATTCTGCAAAAAACTGAAAATTCTGCACTCCTTGACGCAATCATGAAGCCATGAGCAACTCAGCTGCAATAAACAGGCACATGGCAAAAAATCTGAGCGTTTTGGCTGAACTGCAGGTAGTGTTTACACAAAGTATGGAGGAGACAAATATGGAAACAAATAAAAAATGTAAGTAGTGAAATATCTTCACCATTTTTACAATATTTCTAGCACCTGTGGACATTTGGATGGATGTTGTACATGCTGATTCCAGGTGTTCCCAATTTTTGGGAAATAAGTAATTTTGAGACATTTTTATGAATTATGGCTTCATAACTGTGTCAAACTACACAAAAGACAAATTCTTAGCTCTTTCTACTTCTAGTCATGGCTGTTCTGTTTCCATAAAGGTGCATGACTTTATATAACAGTGAAAAATGAACTCATAGTGAAGAAAAATGTGACAGGAAGGCTGAAAATAGCAAATATCACACTCACTGTATGTTAAACCAGTTGGACTGAATAAATCTCACTGCTGGTAAATGGGATGTGACCCATTTTTCTTTTAACATCACTATCATTTGTTTCATTTCATTCCACAGAGTTTATCACTTGTGTCCAATGATGGAATATCTCTGTTAATTTCTTCTGTTGTTTATCTTTTTCCCGACTGATTTGCACTTTAAAAACTATTTTTAAAACCGCAATTTAAAATGTGGAGTCTCTAGGTCCTCTCTGTGTTTCTTTATATAGTGAAACAAGCATGAAAGAGTGATTAATTCAGAGCTTTTAGGGGCCCCTGTCATAGCTCGGGGCCCCTTATATCGTAACCCACTTTCAGACCACTTATAGAGGCGACTGTGGCAACGTAAAGTCAAAGCCAGATGATTAATGACGTTATTAAAGAGTTTAGAGAGGTTGCGTGTTCTTCTGGCTGCAGCCAATTGAGGGTGATTTGTGAGGTGAAATAATGTGGTGGAATGAAGTGGAGCAGATGTGAGAGTCCAAGTGAACAGAGAAGATCGAGTGTGTGTCTTCAACTGGTGAAGGTATGTATGAGAGTTTAAGACATGCAAAGGTCAAACTGGGGACAGGTGGAAATAAGCCAATAAGCTGGAATCTCATTTCCTGTGAGCCGAGAAAGAGTGAAAGATGGAGGGAAAAGGAGGGAAAAAAAGAATATCATTGATCGAGTTTGGCTGTGGAGGAGGAGAGTAGAAACGGTGAATTTAAAGAAAGATGCAGAGTGAAAAAAAGACACTGATGCTGAAGAGGGAGGGAAGAAAATAAACCGAAGGGAAAAACCAGGAGAGTTGAAACAAAGTGCAGAGGAGAGGAAGGAAAGAGGCGGAAAAGTGAGGGAAGGAGACACCAGAGGAGACAACAAAGGGAAAGGAGAAATACACTGTAAAAAAAAACAACAACAAAAACTATTCCAAAAAAAGTGGTTAAAATGTCGCTGTAAGGATGCGAGAAAAACACATTTTTAAAAAAATAGAAGACTAACATTTTTGAACTGTTAAAAAAAAAAAAAAAAAAAAAAAAAAAAAAGACCCTGTAGAAATAATGGAAAACATCAGTCAAATAATCGTAATTTAAGCTGACTTAAATACAGTGAAACTGCATAATTTGAAATTACTATTTGTACAAACACAGATTTTGGATGTGGACATTATTTCGAGTAATACCCTGTTTTATTTTTATTTTACTGTCAATGTGTAAGTTAGAACTTTCTGTGATTTGACTAAATAATGTAATATTTCTAAAATATCTACATCACAAATATGTCTGTAATATCATAAAACAAGGAAAATATTGAAAAATAAAATTCTATAAAATACTTAATATACATAATTTTTCATTCATAAAAGGTAAATATCTGTAAAATAATGTTTTTTGCTGATACAGTAAAACTGAAATTTTACAGCTTAAAGTAATGAAATCACTATTTGTAAAAAAATTAAATAAATAAATAAATTTTTAAAAAGTTTGATGTGGACGTTATTTACAATTTGGACCCATTTGGGCAACATGTAAATAAATACTTCTTTCAACAACTGTACTAGATATTATTATAATAACAAACAGGGAGCATATGTAAAATGGAAGTTTTAAAAAATCTTCTATATAACCACAAATATCTATAAGATAATATTTAATACATTAAACAACAAAAAACAACTTTTTTTTAAAAGAAGGTGTAATTTTACATTCAAATGTAAAAGATTGTTTCACAATTTAAAACATTACAAATTGTTGATTTGGGTGCTTTTGACTGTTTCCTTTTATAGTTAACATGTAAATTAATTCATTTTTATGTTTCTTTTTTATTTTGCAGAATACTATCTGTAATTTAACAAAGTTGGAAAAATCTGCAAAATAACAGCAAATTCTCAAAAAATTACAGTTTAAACTGCAGCATGAAATGTCAGTAAAACGGAGGACAGTGGATGATCAGAGAGGAGAGGAGAGAGGAAACAAGGAGAGAAGGTGAGGAGGAAAGTAGAGGTGAAGTGATGAAATGAAACCAGGTGAGAGGAAAGAAGAGGAGGAAGAAAGGAGAAGAAATAAGTGGAAAAGAGAAGATGTAACAATGAGAAAAGCAGCAGCAAGAGGAGAAAGGACATGAGACAAATGAAATATTAGAGGAGAGAGAGAAGAGAGGATGAAGAAAAACCTGAAATGTAGGAAAAAGGAGAAGAGAGAACAGATGGAGGAAAGGTGAGGAGGGAAGCAGAGGAGAAGTGATGCAATGAAACTAAGAGGTGGAAGAAATATGAGGAGAGGAGAGAAGAAATGATGAGAAACAGGAGTGACAGAAAAAAATGATAGGAGAGAAGAAGGAAAAGGAGAAGTGAGAGGAAACCAGGAGAGAAGAGATGAGAGAAAAGGAGGAAAGCAGAGGTGAAGTGATGCAATGAAAAGAGCAAAGAGGAGTAAGAAAGAGGGGAGAAGAAATGGGGAAAAAGAAGCAAAAGGAAACAAAGAAAAGAGAGAAAGAATGAGGAGGGTAGATGGGGAAGCAAAGATGAAAGGAAAGCAGAAAAGAAAGAAGGAGGAGAGGGGAGAAAACTACAGAAGATTTAAGGCAAACAGAAAACAGACGAAGAGACATGAAAGAAGAAAGGAGGGAGGAGAAAAGAAGATAAAGGAAAGGAAAAAAGTAGAAGAGAAAGGAAACATTAGTGGAAGTGGAGAGAAGAGATGAGAGCAAAGAGAGGAAACAAAGTGAAATCGAGACAAAATAAGTGACAGACAACAAGGAGGATAAAGGATAAATAAGGAGAGGAGATGATACAACAAAAACAGGAATGAAGAGAGATGAAAGAAGGAGAAAAAAGAAGATGATGAAGGGAAGGAAACAAGGAGAAGAGAGAGGAAACATTGATCAAAGAGGAAAGAAGATGAGATGAAAGAAGAGTAGAAGCAAAGAGAAGAAATGGTGATAAAATGAGAGAAGAGACACAAAACATGGAGAGATAATTGGAAATAAGAAGATGACACAAGGAAAACCAAGACGAAGAAAGATGAAAGGAGAAAAAGAAGATGGCAAAGGAAACAAGGAGAGGAAAGAGGAAACATCGACCAGAAGAGGAGAGAAGAGATAAAAGGAGAGTAAAGGCAAAGAGAGGAAACAAAGTGGAGTAGAGACAGACCGAAATCAGGGACGATGAGATTATAATGATAGAAAGAAAACAGAAAACACATGAAGAGATGAAAGAAGGGATGAGAGGAAAGAAGAGAGGAAAGAAACAAGGAGAAGAGTGAGGAAGCATCAATGGAAAAGGAGACAAGAGATGAAAGGAGAATAGAGGCAAAGAGAGGAAAGTGAAATGGAGGCAGAAATAAGGAGCGATGATAGACAAAACAGAAAACATGTGAAGAGATGAAAGAAGGAATGAGGAGGGAGACAAGATAGCAAGGAAGGAAACAAGGAAACATCAATGAAAAAGGTGCGGAGACGAGATGAAAGAAAAGATGAAAGCAGAATAGAAGCAGATTTTAAAATAGGAGAGAAAATTATGATAAAGAGACGAAGAAAAAGGGAAGAAACAAGGAGAGAGGAGAGATGAAAGAGGAGAGGTGGAGTAAAAAGGGAGGAAAATGGTAATAAAGTGACAAAGAAAAAAACAAAAAGAGAGGAGATGAAAGAGGAGCAAAATGTGGAAGTCTTTTGGGACGAATCGACAGCTGCTCCTGAGATCCTGTTAGGACTGAAGCTACAGAAAGACTGAACAGATTCAGCTGCAAGAAGAAAGCATTCAGAGAGAGACACCACTGCTCTGTCATCAGCTGTTCAGGTAAAACTAGGACCTCCATTGTGGTCTAATGTGCAGGGAGTGGCTCCACACTTCCTCTGTCCTCTGGACTGGACTGGACCTGCACTGCCCCCTGCTGGACCAGAACCAGACTAAATGTAACACCTCACATCCAGTCTAGAGCAGCAGTTTCATCACTGGTCTGAGGGGCTGTTTTATGATGTTTGCAGCTCTTGGTCGGAGTTTCTACAGAGGTTTATTTTTTATTATGTTTAAATACCAAAAGAAGCTCGAGCTCTGAACTGAATTGACACTTTAAAGTTCATTTTCCTGCAGTCTAACCGAGACAACAGCTGGGTAATGTCTTCTCTTCTGCAGCTTTAAGGGAGACAACTTTCTACAAGTACAAAATTCTACTTTAAAACTTAAAATTATTTCTTTTTTTTTTCCCATCACTCTTTTTCTTTGTGATCAGGACAGATTTTCAAAATAAAATCCATAACGGATGGGGATATGTCTGTGGTCTGCAACTATTATGATTATTTTTAAGTTTTTTGGTCTATAAAATGTTTCCCAAACTCCAAAATCACATCCTCAAATGTGTGTCGTTTTTTGTTTTTTTGTTTTTTGTTTTTTTTTTTGGTCCACAACCCAAATATATTCAGATTAATGTGACAGAGGAGGAAAGAAAACCAAAAATATTACATCTAGGAAGATGGAATTAAAAGATTTTGATGTATTTTTCTTTTTAAAAAAATTGCTCAAATCAATTATCAAAATTGGTGGTGATTAATTTAACAGTTGACAACTAATTGATTAATTATTGTTGCTCGGAATCGAATAATAGAATTTTATTGCCATTTGCATGAGTACATTACAGTACAGGTACACTGGAATAAATAATGAAAAAGTAGCTCTGGTCAGAATGACTGATTAGTTTCGATAATAAAGTTGTTATGTGCTTGTTTACTTGCAGATTATTTACAGAATTTTTACAAGTATTAGTCAAAAAATAGGCAAACTTTCTTTAAAACTGAATAATAAGTTAATTTATTGTATTACCCAGTGCTTCTGATCTAAAAACTGAGCTATATGATAAGGTTTGAAACAAAATCACATCTTTTCAGTATTTTGTTTACATTTCCTGAACTTATTTTTCTAGATTTAAGTTCCTTTGATATTTTATGTTTTTAATAGCTTTTGACCACTCTAAATGGTCCTAATATATTGATTTATTCATTTCTTTTTTTAATGTATCTTCCTCTTTTGGCTGTTTTAGTATTTTATACAGTTGTTTTACTAATTGGTTTTATCCTGTCTTGATGTTTTGCACACTTAAGTGAACTCAGGTTGTTTTAAAATATGCTGTGTAAAAAAAAGAAAGAAAAAAGATTGAAGTTGATGTTATCTATCTGCAGCAGGTTAATAAAAATCTGACTGCATCACTGATCTGCAGGAATGTGTGTAATGTTAGTTTATTACCGTAATTTCCGGACTATTGAGCGCACCGGAATATAAGCCTCACCCATTAAATTTAAAAAGAAAAAAAGTTTTGTACATATACAAGCCGCACCTGACTATAAGCCGCAGGTGTCCATGTTGTAACATGAGATATTTACACAGAAAGATTTTTTTTTTAAAAACTTTTAATTAAAGTATGCTTTTTCCGAACAGTGCCTGTAACATCGCAGTAAAACGCATTGAGTCAGTTCACGCGGCCGACTCCAACGTCTCACCATTGATTCATTGATATCAAGTTTACGCTCTATTTCCTTCTTCGACAGGCAGATCGGTTGCCTTTAACTTAAAAACTGTGTTTCCGACCCGATTCTGCCGGCCGCCGAACCGCGGTTGGGCAACCTCGGGTAGCGCTAGCCCGCTTAGCTGAGCGGTTGGGCAGCCTCGGGTAGCGCTAGTCCGCTTAGCTTAGCGGTTGGGCAGCCTCGGGTAGCGCTAGTCCGCTTAGCTTAGCGGTTGGGCAGCCTCGGGTAGCGCTAGCCCGCTTAGCTTAGCGGTTGGGCAGCCTCGGGTAGCGCTAGCCCGCTTAGCTTAGCGGTTGGGCAGCCTCGGGTAGCGCTAGCCCTCTTAGCTTAGCGGTTGGGCAGCCTCGGGTAGCGCTAGCCCTCTTAGCTTAGCGGTTGGGCAGCCTCGGGTAGCGCTAGCCCGCTTAGCTTAGCGGTTGGGCAGCCTCGGGTAGCGCTAGCCCGCTTAGCGGTTGGGCAGCCTCGGGTTGCGCTAGCCCGCTTAGCTTAGCGGTTGGGCAGCCTCGGGTTGCGCTAGCCCGCTTAGCTTAGCGGGGCTCGTTAATGGTAACCGCCAGATATAAGTCCGGACAAACTTTGCAGGGGGAGAATGAGGCACTTTATTGAACCAGCAGCAACTGTCCACGTGCACTGGCTTCCCACTCTTGTCCTGTATAACTGGCTATATCATCATGGTGCATCTCACTATGCCTCCACTTCCACACTCATCTCTGCAACACACACACCTGCAGCGCTCCTCCTCACGTCACACTCACATACACACTCACATACACACACACATCGCAACCTGCCGAGGGTAAAGGAGAGCAGACTCGGCCTGTAACAGCTGCATCATATGCATTTCTTTGTGTGTTTTCCATGATGAGGGTGTGTGCATGAACCGCAAAATGACTGATTTGAAGAATTTAGTGTGAGTGTGTTTGATTTAATTCGAACAGTTTCATTGGTTCACTGTGACCTGTTCGGTAATTTCATTGGTCTGATGTGACGAGGCTAAATGTATTGATGGCATGAAGCTCGCACGTAAAAATCTATACATTAGCCGCATCGTTGTATAAACCGCAGGGTTCAAAGCGTGAGAAAAAAGTAGTAGCTTATAGTCCGGGAATTACGGTAGATTTAAATGAAGATAAAGTCACAAGCAGCTTGAAAGGAGCTTTTTTCAACCTCACATCTCCAACATCATGTGAAATGTGTGTGTGTGTGTGTGTGTGTGCGCGTCTCTGTGTGCGTGTGTGAGATCGACAGGCCAGAGAGCTGCTGGATGAGAAATATGGACTTCACAGTTTTCAGGCCTCTGCTTTCATCTCGCTGTGACTTCTTTTGCCAGCGTCAGGACAAGATGGAAGTGGTCTCAATTATTACCGGTGTGCATCCCCCAATAAACACACACACCAACGCACACACGCACACCAACACACACCTCGGTTTGAAATGAATCAGCTGTGCACCTTCTCCCAGCCTCGGCCCATGCATCATCAGGGGAGAGAAGGTGTCGGCCGTTATTACAGGACCGAGCTCTCACTAGTTTCTTGCTCTGCACAAAAATAAAAAAGGCAGAAAGAGAGAGAGAGAAAGAGGAGTGTTGCTATGGAAACGGTTCAGACAAACGTAATTGTCTCCCTCCATCTTTGCAGGTCAAGGCAGTGGGCATTTCAGCTCCATAATCTCTCCATCTCCTCTATGGCGACCCAGCGGCCCACCAGTGTGTAATAGGTTTCCTGGAGTTACAAACACGCCGAGTGATTCACAGTCTTTGTAAGAATATATTTATATATGAATGTGTGCATGTTAGTATCTTATTTTACTCTACAATGAGATATATCTTTACAACTCTGGAGAAAATTGACAGCCAGGTACTAAAAGCTCAAGAAAAAATAAAGTGGTTGACTTTTTTTTATAGCGGTTCCTTACAGTTTGAAGTAAAATAGTTTCATCATCCATTCAAAACAATATAAAATCGACATTTTTTTGACACAACAGAGTTTCTTATTAGCTTCAGATCGATTGTATTTTCATGCTCGGAGTGGCCAATGCTATTTGAAAAACAAGAAATAATCAGCTTTAAGATTCAGAATCGACTTTTTATGTGAAGAATTTAGCTTCACCAAATGGAACAGCTCATTAACCCGTCAAACCGGGAAAAATACAGAAAATGTGGGCTCAGAGCTGCTTTTTGAACAATACTGAACTCCATTAAGTGGGGTCAGAGGTCAGCATATGACATAACTTGGCTGTTTTTGTTCATGTTGTTTGCAGTTTTGCACAAGAAAACAGAAGAAGACCCACAATCAACTATGAAAGCTCACTTTGCTCAGATGTATCAGCGTTGCTGATGCACTGACTGATACAACAAACTGTCTTTGTTCAGGCCTTAAGCACTGCTGAACTTGAATTTAAAATTAATAAATGTCAGCAGCTTCATCTGATTGTTGACCTTTGGCTCCAAAACTGAAACCAAATGCAGATTTTTTAGGACTCTTTATGACTTTTTGCCAGTTTGCAGAGCAGCTTTGCAGCCAAACCGACTGACTCATCTGTTTTTAATGCTACTGAGGTTCGTTTTTTTGTGTTTGTTGTGAGGCTGAACTTTGCGAAGGTGCGTTGGAGCGTGTCACACTTCATATTTTAAAGGTCATTTACAAATGGAAGACTGGGGTCATTCTGGTGACTCAGTCCCTCAAAGATATTTATGAAGCACTTTTAAAAGCAACAGAAGTCGAACCAAAAGTGCTGTTCAGGTAAAACAAAACTGCTATAACAAAAAGCTAAATAAAAGTGATGAAATAATAGAAGAATTAAAAATACAATGCAGTAATAGATAAAGTCAAGATTTCAAACTCTACTTGAATCAAATGA
Source organism: Amphiprion ocellaris (assembly GCF_022539595.1). NCBI lineage: Eukaryota > Metazoa > Chordata > Actinopteri > Pomacentridae > Amphiprion > Amphiprion ocellaris. Next base: position 28,538,419 of record NC_072780.1, on the reverse strand, counting down.
GAGTCTGAAGCAGTGAATGAAAAGTTTCTAAAGTCGTAGCAGAAAGGAAAACTGTTGTACCGCAGTGAGAAATGCAGGAAATTGAATGCTTTGTACTCTTGTACTTTTCATCATCGGGACTAAAAGTTCAGGAGCAGCATATTGCACATTTCATAACACGCAGGAGGAAAAGATTTAGTTTTTCTTCAGGTAAAAGATCAATGAAGTGTTGAACAGGGAGCTCAGGGGAACACCTGGTTTTGTGTAGGAAGCGTCTAGTAACAAGTGTGATGCTGTGTTTTTTTTCAGCCCAGAATCAAACTTCACAGTTAATCCTTAAAGTCGGCTTCATATGATCTACCTTGATTACTCCGCAAATGAATGTGGGGGAGTTATGTGACAATTGGAGTACGTTTGTCTGTCTGTCTGTCTGTTAGCAACATTACTCAAAAACGGACTAACGGATTTGTGCATTGGAAATGATATAAGGAACAACTGATTAAACTGTGGGGGTGTTTCTGAATCCCATCAATTCCCACTGCCCGCTACATATTTAGGTCACATGATTCGGTATCTGTACATAATGCACACAAGCATCACTGTGCTCAGCTCAAGGTCATTTTGTTTATGGGTACATCGATATTTAATGGCGACATTCTATGGTGCCGTGATTTCTGCCACAAATTTTTTCAAGATTTCAGCTGTCGGAAATGATACGATTGAGCAGCCTTGATGGAGTACTGCACTGAGTGCTTTTCTTGTTATCACAGGTGATGATGATTTAATTTCTTTTCAAGCACATTTCTTAACCTTCAGCACCCAGTTTGCATTGCTAACGCTTCCTGGAGTCATTATCCAGCGTGTTAATGTAATTATAAGACAGAAACATCTGATACATCAAGTGTTTGGAGTCAAATGTACTTGCAAGTAGACAGAAGACGGGTTAAGTTTGTCGTTTTCGCTGAGATGACATTGTTTCCCAAATCTCCGTATGGAAACATGAAACCATCTGATTAATAAAGCCTTCAAAGCAGATTAAAACTCACCGAGGTCTTCATGCTGGGCAGGATCTCCCTTTGCAGCCTCACTTCTTTGTGTCATGGATTCCTCTGAGACTTTGCTCCATTTCTGCAGATTTCCCAGCTGTACATTCATCCTGTGACTTCAAACACAATCCAGGTGTTCTGCTTGTTTCAGATCAGGAGACCGAGGAGGCCACCGGAGTCTTCTGAAGACTTCATGAAACCAGCTTGACTTTCTCTTTGTGACACGATGCATTTTCCTGCTGTTGGATGATGGTAAACTAAGTTGTACTCGTGTTCTGCAATAAGACTCAGACTTCAAATAATGATTCATTGGTATAAAGAGGCACAAAATGAGACAAAAAAAACCCCATTTCCAACACCATCATGGTGCCATATTTGACTCCATGGATTAAAAATAAAAATAAAACTCAGCATAAATAGACAATCTTTACATAAAGCTGAATTTCTCCATCTTAAAATGTCTACTTTTGGTGAATTTGTGGCCACTGCTGTCTCTGATTTCTGTTTTTGTTTGACTGTAGAGCAAAAATCTGCTGATGAGAGTCTGCATGGATTGCACTGCTGCAGCATGATTGGCTGATTGGACAGGTAAGTTCGTGTGCAGGTGCTCTGAATAAAGTGCTAATAAAGCGCATTCAAAGATAAGATTCAAAGCATGCAGACAGAAAGGAAAAATGCAATTTAATTCAACACAAAGCCTTAATTAAAGATAACTAATAAATAATAAACTGGGATCCATTATAGCACTGTTGAATCAGACGGTACAATGCATTTCCTCTTAATATTTTGTCTAAAGTCAGTGTAAAAATAGACTTTCATTTAATTCCAATAAATTCTAAAAATGTAGAACTTTTTTTGAAACAAGAAATCTCAGTACTGTACATTACAGACGTAAAAATGTAAACATTTGACTGTTCACAGCAGCTGTAAGCAGTAATTCTGTAGCTTCAAGCGTGAACAGCAGAAGATAAGACAATATCAATTATGAAGTATGAAATAAAAACTGCGTGATAATGGGCTTCAATTACGAGGATGTTCTCTTTGCTCGTCGAATCACAAACCTCAGTGATTGTCTCGGAGAAAACAACAATGAAAATAATAAGCAGATTTATCACATCTCCGCCTGCCATCACAACCTCTTGTTTTTCTCTTAAATGCAACACAGAAGACCTGAGGAAAACAAAATGTAAATTTCATTCCTATCAATGTTTCATCAATCACGACTTGAGCTGCGTAATAAATGAAACGTGTTCAGATCTCGGCCTCTTTCTTCCCAAACATGTGATGCTTCTGTGGGGATGGAAAGAAAGATGAAATAAAAAATAACAGACAATGCAAAGATACATTCTGTGAATATTTTTTTTATTACTTCCCTGATAACTTTGATGCTAATGGCATCTAAGAGAATTATGACAAATGGATGTTCTTCTCTACAACCCTGACAAACCAACAAAACTGTGCTGATGATTGAAGTGAAAAAAGCTGAATGCTGTGAACTTGTGATTCAAAGCTTTGACAGAAATTGCTTTATGAAATATGCTGTAATTTACAAAACAACGCCTTTAATTCAATACATTTCTGAGCTCATCATTTATGTTGCTTTCACCTCACAAATCCAGCACATTTTGGGATTTTAACAGCAAACAGAATTTTAAAAATTTTGGAAAACAAAATAATGAACACAATGAGGCAGCAGCAGTGTGATGATCCAAGGGTCTGAAGGCCACAAACTCAATTTAAGCTGTCAAAGCCTTAAAGTTTGTGCGATTAATGTTTTTGGTTTTTTTGTCTTGGAATAAAAGGGAAACTTGCAGATCTGCAGACGTGGTGCAAAGACTGATTTATTAAACGGCGCCCCGATGACCTCGCTGATGCTTTCTGACCACAATTACAGAGTCAGAGAACGCAGCAGCCAAGTTTTATTTTCATTAAATGAAGTCGACCACTGTTCAATTAATTTGTGGCTTCGTTTCCCAGCATTCCACTCCTTCAAAGAGATGCGAAGGAACAGGAAAATGTTTGGGAGGAAACGCTGGATTTACGAAGGATTTTGATTTTGACTGCGATGATATCACTAATTATGTTAAACCCCAGTTTTAATCTGTCTTATAGCAACACCTGCAAGCCTAAGTGTCCTTTTAAGCAATTTTTATGTATTTGAAATATCTTCTTCTCATGTGCATCCTGGTTATAAAGAGATATATCATCACCGAATGATATTCAAATGTAAAAGATGGAAGAAAAAGTCAATAAAAGTTGGTGAAATCAAACGTTTATGTCACATACTTTCAGTTTTCTGTACAAAATTCACTTTGAAACACTGTTCAGGGAAACAAAATGAAGGCATTTCGCATTAAAACTAGTGCTAGAGCTGATAAATTGCATTTTTTATTATCACAATATGAACATACACATCCCAAAAAAACACTGCCTGTAATGCAATTGATTAGAAAAATCATTTACAGTCTGTACACAAACATTTGACCAATCAGATTTGAGAGGTTAGCAAGCAGGATGGCTGAGAAATAATGAGGGGAAAAAGGAGGTTTTTGTTGAAGATATTTCCTAACTTCAATTTCTCATTGTCAGAATTTCTTAAGTAGATTAATTTTCTGTTAAACTGGATGCAATTTGCTCAATAAAACCATGTTTAAAGTCATTAATTTCACCTCTTCCATGTGTGTTCTAAGGTTTGGAGTCTGTGTTAGCTTTTTAAAGCAGAAAATACTGTACAGCTTGTAGCAATACACTTCAATACGTGTTTATTTATCACAAGTCACACCATCACCGCAAAACTCAACAATCACACACTGTAGCTGGAAACATGGAGGATTTGATTTCTGTAACTCTGAGTCATCCGGATATATTTCTGCACTGAACTGTGGATTTCTTTCATCGGAGCAGACGCCACTTTCAGTCACTGATCAATAACCTGTCAGGACTGTTCTGGAATCAGCTCAAACTCAACCTACAAGGAACATTTGTCTGCTTCGTCTACCTCAAACGTATCTTTAATGTCAAAACAGCAGCGTGTTGCGGTGAATCTGCTCCCTTTGTTGCTGCATTTTGATTTACATTTGGAGTCATTTCCACTGAAAACTGCTTCTCAGACTTTTTTTATGTTGCATGACTCCAACTATTTTAATTCTAAGCAGTTAAATTCATATTTATAAATGATATTTTCTAACTGGCTGCCTGTTTTGACAACATCCTTGTAAAGACATTTCCAACTATCTGACAGGCCGTATGAAAGTGACAAACAGCTGCGTTAACAACTAGTGAGGTGCTGAAGATAACACACATGAAGCTAAGAAGGCATAGAAATGCATTTGGAGACTAGAAAATGCACAACAGGCAACTATACAGGAGGAAGAAACTGCAACAAATTCCAGCTTTAAAGTCATTCAGACCCAAAGTACAAAAGATCCACAAAGAAAACCCGAATTTTTCTGTGTAAATCTGAGCAACAAACTGCAAAAAAGAACCAAACAGGTATGAGGTCATTATGTTAATATCTACAGAAGTGCAGGAGAGTGATATGTGACGATGTTAAATGTAAAAACCAACGATACACTCAAATTATTTTAAGTGAAACTGGAGGCTTTTGGCTAGTTAATACCATTTTTTTAAAATCAATCTTTTTAAGTGAAAAAACAGCAATTGTATGTTTTTCTAACCTAAACTTTCAGACTTTTCATGGCGGCTGTTTAACAAGTTGAGCCTCAGTGAAGCTGAAATCACATAAAATCTAATCCAGCTGCACTTGAAGCATTCATTCATCTTAATTCTTCAACGTCGCAGTCCACACTAGTCACAAACAAGCTAAAATTTTTTTTTTTTTTTTTTACATTTTTTCCTTATTTTATTGCTCAAGAATCATGTTTTTTTTTCTCCCACTTTTAACACACTTAAAGCCTGCAGATCTGCCACATTGGTATGAACGAACACCTGCACAGACGAACTGTACTTTTCTTTTTAGCACCGCTATCATATGAACATCTGAGAGGCAGAGCTGTTAGGAGAATGAGAAAAGTGGCGCAGGTTAAACAAAAATAAAGAGATTGTTTTGGTTTTTATTGTCCTGGTGAGTCATACTGAGCCAAAACTTGGAATTAAATGTTCAAAAAAAAGGTGCTTTTGTTGTTTTTTCCATACTCAAGCAGCACCTGAGTGAAGACGTGAACTGTTCTGGTCCGGCTGCTTTTTCAACCCATAGTTCAGTAGTGTGAAGAGTCTTTTAAAGGTGAAGCAGGAAGATTCTGTGCGGTGCCACGTTGTTTCATAAACCTGTTTTTCCCGTTACATCAGCAGGCGATGTTTCATGTCATTTCCCTGGTAATGAGTCGAGCTGTCAGCCTGCACTTTATAAGAGAAAACAGTCCCATCAGACACTTTCCTCCCAAAAAATACCCAGCAGCTGCTCCTGCAGAAGTGCCTGGAAACATCTGATTATCATCTGGAGAGCGGCTCTCGTCAGTAGCAGCAGGAGCAACGCCAGTCTGCCGTCACATTTCTTGACATTTAATTGTCTTGAAACTCCTCTGCTGCCATCCAGGAGAGCCGCACTCAAATATTTACCCAAGTCTAATTATCGCAGAGGTAAAATGTTCACTGAAGGTCCGTTACTGCCTCGAAAAATCCGCCCCGGTCAGTGGAAATGTGTAGGAAGCAGCAGAAAGACATCTCAGAATGTTTAATCACTCCAACGGTGGCGGCCTGATCGGACACGTTTCATTAATCTTCCCGGATGCAGTTCGTTCCACGGTGGGAGCAAACATCTCATCGTGTGTTCCCGCCCTGATCACACCTCTCCAGCCTGAATGAAACCCAAGCTGAGATGTTTCATTACAGTTTTTCCTACAAAGCTCTGAAACTGAGCGAACCGGAGGTTTATGAAGTAGCCCTGTGACTGTTAGGTCCTCAAATAAGGGAAGGACAGACCGGAAAAGAGACGACAGGAAGCAGCTTAGTGGACGTTAGATGAGGCTGCAGTGTGTTGGATGAAAACTCTGATGATTTCCACTGTTACGACTGAAGGGAATAAACATCTAAGGAGAAGAGTGTGGCGACTAGAGAGTTTCAAGTGTGGGGTTTGATTTTATTTAATCGTCAGCGACAGCCGCAGTGGAAGTCTGCGTTGGGGTCCACGAGCAGCTTCTTGCGGTCGACGTGCAGACAGTCCAGGTGGTACCAGGCGTCGCACACGTCGCACTGGATCCACTGGACCGTGTCCTGCTGAGGCAGCCGACACCGTGGCGCCGCACACGGCTCCACCGACCCGACCGCCGCCTCCTCCTCGTCCTCCTCCTCGTCCTCGTCCTCGTCCTCGGAGGAGGAAGAGGAGGAGCCGGAGGAGGAGGAGGCCGAGGAGGTGGACGAGGAGGACGAGGAGGATGGAGAGGGCAGGGAGGGCCGGGGAGGGAGAGGGTGTTTCCTGGGGCGGCCTCGTCGCTTGCTTCAGTGACGGAACATTAAAGACAGAAGCAAAGAGAAAGACAGGAAGTGAGATCAAGCAGAAACAACAAGGAAAAGATGTTTAATCTTTATCCAGTTTGTTTTCTCTTGACTAGATCCTTGCTTGTGTTGTATCTACTCTCAAATGTATGTCCCTTTAAATAAAAGCATCTGCTAAATGAAATTGTAGATTTGTAGAATTGTAATCCTGCACTGTAGAACGTTTGTCTCCCCCTTCTGGCAAAGAGAGGAATTACACAAACTGTGTCAAAGTGCTCATTTCACTTTCAAATTTAAAATCTTGTGGGGAAAAACTCTCGGATTACGTTAATTATTGGTGAGCCTCAATATTCTTTAAGGTGTCTGGTTTCATGGCAGTTTTTTTATTATGGACATTTCATTTCGTTGCCTGATGGATTTAAAATTATAGAGCGAACGAAAGTTGTACAGGTCAAATGATATTCGTTTTCCAGGACCGATGCTGATTACTGGTAATCAAGAAACCGATATCTGCAACTGATGTAATTAAATGTAATGTTTTAACAGCATGTGACAGCAGAGAACCTGCCACTGATAAGAAGACTTCTTTTTTAATACGGGTGACTATAAATGAATATGTAAAATAGAAATAGAGGTGATTGAATTAGGATGTTTGCAACTCATTTGGCTCGAATTAAATATGCTTGTTTAAAAGTCTCACACTCCATCTTTAACACATTTATATTTTATAAAGTCTGGGATTTTACTCAACATTTTCTAGATTGTTTTCAACAAAAATCCTGGTCAACTGACTGTATTTACCTGCCAATTATTGGCAAATAATCTAATCATTTAATGGTATTTCCTAATCAGCTATGCTGCAAAAAATGTGCAAAAAACCCAGTTATCAACATAAAATTAAGCTGAGACGCAGGCCATAATAACACTAAAACACTTTTACAAACAAAACAAAAAGCAAAACTTTGTAAAACTTTACAGCTACTGTGCATAGATTAGAAATTCTGACTTTAGTGATGGAAAATAATATCAGCGATGCAGTAATAATGCAAACAAGGAGCTCAGTCGGTGAACTAGTGGCAGATTTCCCTCCAAAGCTCTCACCTTGTTGGATGATGGAACCTGTTGAACTGCATCCGGCCTCGGTCCTCTGTGCGGATCCTCACCGAGGGCGAGGCCAGGCTGTAGTTTTCTCCTCCCACCACCAGGGGGGAGAACACCGGGGAGCTGTGAGCCCTCCGCCTGCCCCTCTGAGCCACCGGTGAACCGTGCGCTGGTTTCTGCTGGCGGAACGCCGCGATGTTGCCGTGGACCACCGTCTTGACCCGGTGCATCGTCTCCGCTTCCTGCTTGTGCACGGCCACGTTGGCGAAGGAGGCCTGCAGCAGGTGGTGGTTCAGGCGGCTGTTGGTCATGGCGCCGTGGAAGCTGCCGATGGTCCGGATGCCCACGGGGAAGGGTTTGGCCTCCAGCGGCCTCCTGACGTCACTGTGGATCTTGGGCTGCAGCGGAGGAGCAGGAGGAGAGCTGAAACTCTCAGACTCCGACTTGTAGAGCCGCCGCCTCTTCTTCCCCCTCGACCTCTGACCGTCCTCCACAACCCCAACCACAGCTGACAAACAGAGACAGAACACTGTAATACGAGTGGACATCACATTTTACAGCACATTTTCAATACCATGAAATTGCTCACTCGAACTACTAAAGCAGCAAATCACAATGTTGTCTGGAGTTCTGCACAAGTTTTATCCATTTGCTCTTTTCCAATTGTTTTTTTTTAGGTTTTATTTGTTGAAAGAGTGACAAATAAAATGCTTTTTTGAAAATTTTCTCTGAATAAAAAACACTTCAAAACCCCCGTCATTAACTGACCTACAATCAGTGTTTAAAAACATTTTGAAAGGTCCCATATTGTGGCCCTTTTTGGCAAATAAAGCAAATTATCACACATCCCCACGATGTGTCTTTCAGTTTTTCAGTGTAAAACAATACAAACAGTATATACGCACTGCATATCATATGATTCTTAATATTTTTTCCCATTGCCCTCTGTTCCTCTATCCATCAACCTCATGTATACAGGTTGTGTAACTATTTATAGCTAATAATTGTATCTTTGCACTAAAATTTGGTTTTCCTTAATTTTGCACTAACCCTGGTTCACTATAAACTTGCTGCTCTGTTAGAGAATCTGCAGACATCTACACCTTTTTCTTCTATCTTAAGCACTTTCTTCTCATATGCACCTTGCACACTGAACAAAACAACACAGTGAAAACTACATGTTTACATAGAACTGCACCTTTTAAGTACTTTTAGCACAACTTTTTCTTACATTTCATGTGTTCAGCAATGTGCAAAATCCAAAAGTGCTCTGTTTTTAGAGTTCTTACTTGACCAAAATGAGCTGTCTTACTCACTTGTAGATGCTAGTTTTCGACTAGACTTGTCTATTTGAACATTTTTTACTGTAGTTTTACAAAAAATGTCAGGTTTTGTGAATATATCTGTAGTCGGACATAGTATTTAAACACTCATTGTCCTTCTGCTGCCTAGTGTACTATTTTATTTTCTGTGTACTTTGAGAGCAAAAAATACCACCAGAGTCAAATGTCTTGTTTGTGTTGACATATTTAATCAAATAAAAATTATTCTGACTCATTTCATCTCGACTGAATAAACACTTACTGTTCTAAAAGGTCTGTTTTGTTCTGAAAACCAATGAGCTGCTGCTGTTCCCGCCCCATTCAGGAAGAAAACTCTCTCTGCTTGTGTGATCGATAGTCAGAGCCGGATGACTGTTGGCTAGTTCGTTGTTATGTAGCACCAGGTCGAATTCTTACTCACTTGTAAAGCAGAATAAACATTGTTATATCTTACAGGTTTCATTTTACGCCTCCAACTTTACCTCAAAACTAAATAAAAATAGAAAGTCACTATATGGGACATTTAAAAGCTGCTTAAAATCCCCTCTCAGAACTGTAGCTTCTTTTGTTGTCAGAAAGCATATAAAAGTCAGCAGCGGTATTTTTAAATAGTTTTACCTCCTCGACTTCTGGGTTCGTCCGAGCTGTCGTCCTCCAGCAGCACCGTGTGAGCCGACTTCCTCCTGCTCCTGGAGGTCGGCGGGAGGGATTTGGTCGACGGTGCCGAAACCGCAGAGGAAAACGACGGCGGCGTGGAGGGAGGCAGCAGCGAGGAGAAGCCCACGGCGAGGGGAGGCGAGGAGGAGGCGCCGGGGTCGGACACGGCGCCCTCGTGGCTGATGCTCCTCTTGAAGGTCCAGGCGCTGCCCTTCATCTTGCTCAGGCTGCCGATGGAGTTGAGGATGACGGTGGCCCGGTTGATGGCCAGCTTGGAGAGGTCCAGGTTGGCGGCAACTTTACGGTCCGAGTTGGTCCTGATCCGGTTCTGCAGGTCGGAGGAGAACGTCCCCGCCTAGGAAACAAGATAGAAATATTACAGTTTCGATTTGCAAATGCAATTAGGGTCAATGTGGGTCAAAATCAATCAGGTTCTTGCTGATATAATTTTCAGAAAATCAGTTTTTTTCAAGCATAGAGGGATTCTTGAAGGCCACCACTGAAGGAAAATCACAAGCTCCAAAATGGCAAGAATTGAAAACATGCGTATTTTAACCAGTTTTGTTAATTGGGGTTTCATTTATTTGAGCATAATAGACATTTTTGTTCATCAAATTGTGGAAAAACAACAAGAAAATGCTGACGTTTCTGCTGAATAAGGCTATACATGAACTAATCATCACTGTGATGTGTGATTATCCACCTTAAGAGTCCATTCTGAGGCTGTTTTCCTGCTTCCCCAGACTCCAGCTAATTTTTAATTAAAGCACAAAAAACTGATAGCACCAAGTATTATCTGAAAATGGCACTTAGTGTGAGTAAGCCTCCATGTTTTGCAGGTAAAATGCACTTTTTTTGTCTGCCAGCCATTGTGACATGAGTCCTCCCGTCGCAATTCTGAGGACATTCTGAATCCCATTATTTCACCTAATGGGCACAGAGCAGCATCTGCACAGGCCGCTGAGGCATGAGAGGGATGGAAATTAAAGGATAAACAGGGCATCTGTATTTTAATTAGCGTCTACTAACTGCATGAAAACAAACAAAGTGTTGCCTCGCCTCTCATTACTTTCTGACATCCCCAGCCTGCCTGTGGTCTCAGCCTCAGCGATTACAACCAAGACTCACAAATGTATCTTTTTTTTCTTTTAAAAACAGCTCAGCGAAACAGTTGGTCAGTGTCAACGTCAGCAAATAATATTCAGACAGAAAGAAAGTAAAGAGGATTTGTTGGGGACTATTTACAGCAGGAGATAAATACACATTAGGCTCCCTGCTGAGTATTTACAGCAGCAGGATGATGAAGGCTAACATGGATCTAAACACAGTGTTATTATTCCAACTGCTTCTCACAGCCACAAGATACATTATTCTACAATCTGAGGTAGACTATGTGATCATTTACACACTGGAAAATCACATTTAGGTGTGAAAAGTGCAGAAAATTAGTGGGATAGGCTGGTATGTTGAGCCTAAAGTCAGAGTTTTTACTGCCCTTTAACCTACTGTATCACCATGGTAAAGGATGCTGCGCAGCTCTGTTGAGAAATTCTGATTTAAATCAGCAGTAAAATACATCTCCCATTTTTTCCCCAAGTGATACAGATTCTCAGCTGATGGAAAACATAATATCTGCAAACCTGTTGAGATGTTTGTTTTCAATTCCGCTAAACGAAGTCGTGCAGCTACAGCAGACAAACTGTACCGATGCATTAAGTTGCCACCAGAACCTACATGTATTCAGTTGATGAGGCAGAAAATCCATAAATCAGATTTATGTCTGGTCCTGAGTCCCTGCTAAGATCATTTTACTCTGCTGGCACTGCAGCTAACAGAACATCAGATCCGTCTGTTGGTATTTATCACAGAGAACATCCAATCAAAAATATAAATTTCACACTGATTTGGCCAAAAAGTAAAGTGATCTCCATGATGTCGTCCACATCATGTTTAAATGTATGAAGTTAGAAGTTTAAGAGCTCTAATGTGCAGCTGTCACATTAGAAATAAGCAGCTGATAAACAGTTTTCTACCAGTATTACTTTCTTGCATCATTTGCAGCTTTTATTACTGTAATAAATGTGTTATATTTTTCATAGCTCTCCTTTATATCAACTTGTACCCCTTGATTCAAGTAGGCGGCAAGTACTTAGCCATTTTGTGCAGAAGAGGAGTCAGTCATAAATGCCTGCTTTTATGTGAACATGTCTGAAGAAGAAAACCTGCTTAACCCTTTGATGCATAAGTGGGTCAAAAATGACCCGGTGAGGTCGTTTTCTTGCAATATCTTTGTAATGAAAAGTTTTTATCACACCATATTCCAGCTATTCCTCAAAAAACATGTTTTTGATGTCATTCCATTTAAATTTTCAAGTTACATTTTACATTTTTAAAGACAGTGTAATATTTGTACTACTACTCCAAGCTCTTTATCACTGATAATGTCATACAAGAGGTGATGCACAAACTTGGAGGGACAGAGATCAGTAACAGCTGGAGGAAAAGAGTGGAAAATGTCAACAGAATGGATGCTGACATTCTTCCATTGCTGTTCTGTGTAATATTCTTCTTTTTCAATTATCAAAATGTTCAAAACCTGTTATAAAGTGAAAAATAAACATTTCAAAAATGAAATAATTATTGTGTGCACAAAAATAGAATAGAAACAATAATACAAAGCATTTTTCTTAACCAAAATGATAAAAATGTCACAAAGGCACATTGATTTTTATTTGGGTCATTTTTGACCCACTTATGGAAGAGTGTAGGATCCAGTCACTGGTGCATTTAAGGGTTAATAAACAAAAAACATTGTCATCATACCTGATACCTCCAGTTGGGATTTTTAGGTTTTCTTGAGCCTGCCACCTTAAATATAGCCTGGTTTTGGCAAACTTGTTTCATTGTACAGCTCTCAACAGTGTTAGATTTGGTATTTGTTCATGCAGCAGACAGATAAAGTCCAGACTGGTCCTTTAAAAGATCCTTAAAATCTTTACTGTCTTCAATCATGTTGTATATAAGGCTCATTCCAGAACTGGAGGACATTTGGGCTTCAAAATGTTTGAAAAATAAATCTTCTCGTTTACAATTTTCTGCTACATATTCATCAACAATAGGTAATAAACTATCAAAGGCTTGATTGGCTCAGCTTCCACATCAATGGTACCATTTTTATTCCATGTTTTCTGTGTTGTTTGCTAACCCTACTCTAATCACAGTAACAGGGTTGCTAATCCATGCTAATGTGATCTTTTTCTCAGCAGTAGAAGCTAGATATTTAGCTGTTGTTACTGCTGACCAAGAGGACAAACTGACTGATGGAAAACAGTAAAGAAGAAAAAAGAATTTGTTTTTTCCTAATAATAGGAGGTAAAGTGAGACGTTCAATCAAGGCTGACAATGTTATGAAAATCTGAAAAATAGAGTAGAGGACGTAGTTTTGCTCTACATTCTTTTGGAAAACTGATGATGTTCATTCCAGCGTATCATGTGATTCACTGTTTTCTTCTACTAGCTACAAAGGTTATGCTAACAGGGCTGTTGTGGGACACACGGATAATAATTATTATTTAAAATATTATGTTGATTAAAATAAATGTTCCCACAATTACAGGAGACATTCGTGAAAAAAATAATACCAAAGAAAGGAGACTTAAATTTCATGTTAGGTGTTTTATTTGAGTTTTAATTTGGTCATCAGGGGGGTGGGACAAGAGAAAATGGCATTTTAGGAGGAACTCCAGACTTAATTGGTATTTTCAAACATTATGTTCACCCAGTTGTTTTAGATTTGATCTCAGGACAAATACATTTACTCAACAACTGCATGTTTTAGCATTTTGTACATGGACTATTTGAAATTTGATGGGTGGGATGTAAAGTGTCCTCCAATTCTGGAATGACCCTGAAAGCATCAGTATGAGTCTGTGCTGATGAATCAGACAGAAATAGTCAATTCAGTCCCTTTAATAACTTTTTACCTTTGGAATGGTGATGGCATCGAAGTCCAGCGGCCGAACTTTGACCTTCTGGAAGAAGAAGTAGAACTCGGGGCCTCCTGAGTCCGACTGGCCGCCGAAGCTCAGCGTGTCTCCGTCTGAAAGCTCCCACTGGAGGCCCGGCTGGAGGCGCACTTCATTCACCCACGTTCCTGACAACACACAAATGTTCCTTTACAAACCGCTGACGGCGAACTTCCCTCAAAATAAGACTCTCATTAGGTCACACTGGCATGTAAGCGGTGAGAAACTCTCTTTAAAGTCACACAAACAAGCAGCAATTTTGCGGTTGAGGGCAGAGACGTCACCTGGGGCCTGATAATCGCACGACTTTTTTTAAAAACACGACCGTCTGACAAACAGCGAAGAATAAATCAAGCGAGCAGAGCCCCAAAATGAAGTCATTTGTCGACTATCAATGTGTTTACAGCTTCCGGAGTTGAGGGGAAAATGTAAAACAGTCTGTGAAATGGACCTGAAGCCGAGGAGCTGGAAGGCTACAAGGCAATCAAACGGCCATGACAGAGCAGCAAGGAATGAGGGATGCAGGACCAATACTAAAGATGGAGGTTTAATAGCAAAAATGAAAAATGTGTGAGACAGAGTGTGAAATTACTTGAAAAATTAGGCGGTGAGGGACGGTGCGGTTTTAGATTCTCAGACTGTCTAAGTGAAGATGCAACTTTAGCTCTTAATCTGCTCCTTTATCACCGTGAACATCTTCTTCTGCACTTCAGACTAAACTACAGTCTGCTAGTGTTACTGAGCTACACGTGACACAAACACATCACATCCACCAATCTAGGCCTGAATATGCTTTAAGCTTAATTCTATAGATTTAAATATATCCCTCTTTAATCTGCTTATTGTGTGGAATGTGAGTGACTTCATCAGATCTATTTTACAAGCTCAATTCTGACATTGTGAATAAATTAAACTTCTTCACAGCCCACTAATTTCAACCACGATGTGCAATAAATGTGGAATCTTTTGTATGTTTCAACTTCAGTTTCAATACTTTTATTTACTATCCATCATGTCTCATCTTGTATCATCTGCAACTGATGATTTATACATTTTTCATAATTGCACAAGGGTTTTCTAATCATCAATGAGCCTTTCAACACCATTAGCTAACACAATGTAGCATTAGAACACAGGAGTGATGGTTGCTGGAAATGTTCCTCTGTACCTCTATGGAGATATTCCATTAAAAATCAGCTGTTTCCAGCTACAATAGTCATTTACCACATTAACAATGTCTAGACTGGATTTATCATTCATTTAATGTTATCTTCATTAAAAAAAACATGTTTTTCTTTCAAAAATAAGGACATTTCTAAGTGACCCCAAACTTTTGAACGGTAGTGTATATAATTATGGCGAGTCTATTATTTGTATATAAGGAGAGAATTCACATGTAATTTCATTATACATTGTAAATGATATTCTTCTGATTCTTTTCACTACTGATTAATCTTCTGATTATTTTAATTATTACCTGGTGAAGTATTTAGTTTACAAAATATTTTCTAAAAGCAAAAGGGGCATTTTAAAATCCTTTGTTTTGTATAACAAACTGCAAATACATTTAAGAAAATACAAAGAAAATCCTCAAATTTGACTCACTAGAACTAAGAAAAGTTCCACTTTTTTTCAAGTAAAATGACTTAACAGATTAATAAGTTGGTTCATAAATACTTATCATTTTCTGTCTAAAAACTGAGTAATTAATCAGCTAATTGCTTCAGCGCTACTAATGAACATTAAATAAATTTACTGCAGCAGGTCTCTCAGTCTGTTCGGCTGCATAAAGATGTTTTCCTCAGCGTTGTGTTCAGGACACCACTTGGCATCATCTGATAACACCACAACAGACACTCATATACTCTGACATTTTAATAATGAAGGTAATCATTTTGATCTCAGATATGCAGGCAATAAAGCAAAAGAAAAAACTTAATAACTGCAGATTCATCATGCAGGGAACCAGTCAACGGTCTGAAAGGTAAAAAATGCTGATAAAACGCTGAATATTCTTCACCTGCATAATTCAAAACTATTTTAATACACTTACTTTAAGGTTTGAGGTTTAAATACGATTATTCCACTAATGACTATTTTCTTAATTAATCAATTAGTTGTTTGGTTTATAAAATAGTGAAAAATGTTAATATTTCTCAGAGCTGAAAACTCACAGTGATTATCAAAACTGTGGATGATTAATTTAGGTTGTGACAACTAATCAATTCATTGATTAGTTGTTCAGTCTATAAAATGTCAGAAAATGATGAATAATGTCAAAAACTAAAGATGGCAAATGTCTGTTTTGTCCACAACTCAAATATATTTAGTTTACTGACATACAGGAGAAAAAGGGAACCAGAAAATAATCAGTTTTTAGAAGCTTTAGGGAGAGAATCTGGATTTTTTGAAATTATTCAAAATGATTAATCAGTTGTTAAAACAGATGATGATAAAATTAACAGGTGATATTTGATTAATTGATCAATTCAAAGAGGAAAAAAATAAACCAGAATCCAACATTTTGCTTTTCACCTAAAAAATTTCAATTTATCAATTGTAAAAATATTAAAATAGTCGAAGGTTATAAAACTGAGAAATCTGTCTGTAAAATGTCAGAACATGTTTGAAAATGTCATTTTTTTGTTTTTGTTTTACAAAGACCAAAACAATGTCCTTAAATTTCTTGTTTTGTCTAAAACCCAAATATTCAGTTTAATGTCTGAGAAAAAAAATGAAAATGCTCAGTTTTAAATACGTTTTCCTTTAAAAATGACTCAAACGAATTCATCAATTCTCAGAATATTAAAATAGTTGAATAATTTAGAAAATAACAACTAATTGATAAATCCATCAGTTTTTTAGTCCACGAAATGTCAGAAAACTGTGAAAAATGTCAATCAGTGTTTCCCTAAGCACAAAAATAACATTCTCAAATGACTTGTTCTGTCCACAACCACAAGATATTTAATTTACTGTCACAGAGAAGAAAAAACATGAAAATATTGAACTTTAAGAAGTTGGAAATAGAGAATTTTTTTTCTTAGAAAAATTACTCAAAATGGACTAAAATAGTTGACTATTACTTTAACAATCGATTGTTGCAGCTCTAAAACTTCCATTCAGTCTGTTTTAATTCAACTTCATGCTCCAGTTCACATAAAATCAGAGAAAAAGTTGAGAAGCTCTTTAATTACTTCCTTATCATCGCTATCAAACTTTAATTGAAGTTTGTTTTTTGGGCGGATTGCTAGTTTCTCAGTGGGCTGAGATGACTGTTTAACTCTGAACCTTTTAGATAAAATAAACAGTTCTACAGGAGGAGATAAACGTGGGAAGTTTCTGAGGTTTGACAGAAGCTCATGCAGCTGTTCGGAGGTTAAAATGAGGCTGGATGTGTCAGTTAGTGGAGCTCCGGTTTGTCAGAGGACAGATGCTCTGATGGGAATTCAGTCAGAGTTTGAGTTTGTGGAGCGACATCAGGAAATATGAGATTCTGTGACTTATCTGTCAGTTATTCCCTGCATCACCTGTATTACTGTCAGTGCAAATGTGTGCAGGTTCAGTTTTACTTTCATTTACATGAGCTGGTAATCATTACAAAAGTACTATTTAGGTGGAATGAACTTTTTGAATGTAAAAGTACTTGAACATAAAGTAGTATTTTAGGTGAAAGAAACTTTCAAAACTGCAACTTGCTCATTAGAAAAGTACTATTTGGGTGGAATAAACCTTTAATTGTAAAAGTACTTGAACATATAGCAGTATTTTTGGTGAAAGAAACTTTTAAAACTGTAAGTTGCTGATAAGAAAAGTACTATTTAAGTGGAATAGACCTTTAATTGTAAAAGTACTTGGACATAAGGTAGTATTGTGAGTGGATTAAACCTTTTAAACCATAGGTGATTCATTACAAAAGCACTATTTGTGTGGAAAAAACCTTTAAAATTGTAAATACTTGGACATAAACTAGTATACTGGTTGGACTAAACATTTAAAACTGTAAGTCATTAATCAAAGAAATTACAAAAAAGTAGTATTTTAGATGGTATAATCTTCAAAAATCATAAGCCATTCAGTAGAGAAGTACTATTTGTGTGGAATAAACCTTTGCATGTTCAAATACATGGACGTAAACTAGAATTTTTGGTTAAATAAACCTTTAAAACCAAAAGCTTATCATTAGAAGAGTACTATTTGTGTGGAATAAACCTTTAAATGTAAAAGCACATGAACATGAAGTAGTATTTGGGTGTTATTCGCATGGTTTTGACAAACCCTAAGTCATTCAGTAAAGAAGCACTATTTGTGTTTAATAACCCTTTAAATGTGTTATAAAGGCGTTGGCACCAAAAGTTGAGTCAAAGAGTGTGAAAAGTTGTGTTGCTAGTAGGTGTGTTGATGTTCCTGGAAGCAGGTGTGGTTTTTGCCTCGTTCTCTTCCATAATGACTCACTGTGAATCATTGTAAACTCATTCATCTCAGAGAAAAGTTCCCCTGCAGCCGTGGAAATGTCACTTTACTGCAGTCTGCAGGACCACAGTTCTTTGACCTTTAGTTGGCATCCAACTACTTTAAGGATGGCTAAAACACACAACGTGTGGTTTTAAATGTTAATTCCATCCAAAATACTACTTCATATCCAAGTACTTTTATATTTAAAAGTTTCTTCAACCAAATCAGTTCTTTTTTAAAAAAAGATTTATGGTTTATGAGGTTTATTCCATCCCAAACTGCTATTTTATGTCCAATAACTTTGTATATTTAAACGTTTCTTCCAACCAAATAGTACTTTTCTAATGAACAACTTTTGGTCTTAAAGGTTTACTCCACCAGGAATGCTACTTTATCTCCAAGTACTTTCACATTTAAAGGTTTATTCCACCCAAATTGTACTGTTCTAATGAACAGCTTTTGGTTTTACAGGTTAATACCATCCAAAGTACTGTTTGTACTTTTAAAGGTATATTCCACCCAAATTGTACTTTCCTAATGAATAACTCGTGGTATAAAGGTTTATACTATGCACAATACTACTTTAAGTCGAAGTATTTGTAGATTTAAAGGTTTATTCCTCCCAAGTAGTATTTTCTCTAATGAATAACTTATGGTTTTAATGTTTTATTTAACCAAAAATAAGACTATATATCCAAGTTCTTTTACATTTAAGCTTATTCAACCAAAACAGTTCTTTTTAAATAAAAGATTCATGGTTTATGAGGTTTATTAAATCCCAAAATACTATTTTATGTCCAACTATTTTGTATATTTAAAGGTTTATTCCACACAAGTACTACTTTTCTATTGAATGACTTCTGGTTTTAAAGGTTTACTTCACCAGAAATACTACTTATATCCAAGTATTTACACATTTAAAGGGTTATTTCACTCAAATTGTACTTTTCTAATGAATTACTTGTGTTTTTTTAAATGTTTATATCACCCAAAATATTACTTTATGTCCAAGTCGCTGTAGTTTTAAAGGTTTATTCCACACAAATAGTACTGAACGCTGTAGGGTTTTTAAGATTATACCATCTAAAATACACATTCTTTTTCTCCAAGTATTTACAGTTTTAAAGGCTTATTTCACTCAAATAATACTTCTCCGATGAACGACTTACGGTTTTAAAAGTTATTTCTGTCCAAAATCCTACTTTATGTTCACGTACTTTTACATTTAGAGGTTTATTCCACCCAAATAGTACTTTTCTACTGAATGGCTTCTGATTTGAGGCTTTATTCCACCCAAAATACTAGTTTATGTCCATGTACTTTAACAGTCAAAGGTTTATTCCACTCAAATAGAACTTTACTACTGAATGGCTTTTGAGGTTTATACCATTGAAAATATAATTTTCTGTTCAAGTATTTATAGTTTTAAAGGTTTATTCCACACAAATGTTACTTTTCTACTGAATGACTTGTGATTTCTGAGGTTTTATTCCATCCCAAATACTAGTTTATAACCATGCCTTTTAACATTCAAAAGTTTATTCCACACAAAATAGTACTTTTCAAATTAAAAACTTGTGGTTTTAAAGGTTTATTTCACCAAAAATATTACTTTCTGTGCTGTTACATTCAAAGGTTTATTCCACCCAAAGAATATTTCTCCACAGAATGACTTACAGCTTTTGTGGTTTATACCATCTAAAATACTACTTTCTGTCCAAGTACTTAAAGTTTTAAAGATTTATTTCACCCAAACAGTACTTTTTTGATAAATGACTTGCAGTTTTAAATTTATTTCCATCCAGAATACTAGTTTATGTCCTAGTATTGGTAGTTTCAGTGCTCGCTAAGTTTTTTTTCCACCCAAAACTGTGCATAGTTCTAATTTTGCCAGTGTCTGTGGGTTAGAAAGGCTGGTTGTAAACAAGGTGCTGTCATGTTATCAGGCCCAAAAAAGGAGTTAATCAGAAACATGAGTCCTGGAAGTGCAGCCTCCTGAGCTGCTAGAAACTAGAAAAGAGCAAAACTGTTTAAAATGAGAATAAATTCCTTGATGCTGAAGGTGTGATGGTGCAGGATGTGAGTGATTGGGGTCTTTCCTCACCGTGGCTGCTCCGGTCCTTGATGTGGACCGTCCAGCCCTCCTCCTGCAGCGCCGGGTCGCCTTCGCCCGCCTCCCTCTCGGCGTGCAGCTCGGCGTGGATGCGTGACACCGACGTTGAGTCCAGCGTGACATCGCAGAGCTCCGCCGCCCGGCCCAGACGGAACACCGAGTGGCTCAGCGCCGGCCTGAAGGTGTACAGGTCCCTCGCCGAGTCGCCCGACGACGACCCGATCCGGAGCAGCTGGAAGCACGGCTGCACCCCGGACAGCATGACTAAAGGGCTGATTATCTGCCCCCTCTCAGCCCCCCTCACCCAGAGGCCTCCCCTAATCTGTGCCCGGCCCTGGCTTACAGCAGGCTGTGATCCATCTCTACATACAGCTCTGTGCTAACAAAGTGAAGGTGTCTGACATACAGCTACGCTGCCAGGTAAAATATTCCCGGCCTGGAAGCAGCGAGTGTGAAGGTTACAGACAGGTGCAGCGGCTTTGAGCAACAGGTGTCTGCATTAGTGTGGAAAGCCGAGGACTTACTGTGTCCTGCTGTGCATACATGAATAAATAATGAGCACTGTACGAGCTGCTGAAGTGTGGAAATGAGCTCCCACACTCTGTTATGAGCCCCGGCTCAAACACAGCAAATCCCCCATGGAGTGGAGGCAATAAGACGCAGGGCTGCAGAATAAAGAGGCGCTGCAGTGTGGACGGGATGTGTGCCACCGCCGCAGCAAACATTAAAACTGTGACAAGCAAACCTGCTGGAAAGCCTGACAGCCGTGACTTCTAGCTCCACTTCTGACGTTTAATATTTGCAGGTTTGCACAGCTGTCAGCCAAGGTGGAGCGTGAGCGAGGCAGATTAAAATCCAGCCTCCTGACATCAGCTGACATCAGCCGGCTCACAGGTGGGGAAGCCTGACAGGATGGAGCAACTGACGACTGTCTGATCTGTAGGAAAACACGAGAGAAATCACAGAAACACAGAAAAAAGCTTTAATTGGTCTGCTTAGCGTCTGGAAAACAGATTCTAATTTGTAAATCTAATTTATCTGACACTTCAAAGCATTAAAACACCTTTTGTGACTTTATCTCAGGCTGCAGGTGAATTAAACTGAAGTCACAGTGAGGCAGGAACACACACAGGTAAATATGACTGCAGGAACACTGTCAGTTACACTCTGAACTTTGAGCAGCTGCAGTCTGGATCAGCTGCTGCTCTGACAAATCATGGCAGCAGCAGCAGCACAAAGACACGAGAACCAGCGCAAAGTGTCACTTCAAACTGCAGCTGCTGCACCCAAAACTGCGCAAATCCTCCTTTAAAATGCACTTTCAATCAATAGGAGGCTTATTATCGGTGGAAATAAGAAGAACTAGAGCAGTAAGATCCCCCTGACACGGTTTTAGCCTGTCGGTCTCGGCTAGCTGTCGTTAGTTCCCCCAACAAGTCAAAACTGCAACTTTCAGCAACGACGCAGCTGCGCTCAAACTTGGAGACTTTCGCTCCTCGACACGTAAAAAAACTTCTCAACCCGCAGGTTTGACTCACCCACCGAAGCTGAAGGAGACTTTTCTCGCCGTATTTTATCTCCGTTGTCTCCAGGCTTCTCTGCGGCTGTTCTTCGGGAGGAAGTCCTTTGAAATTTGGCGCGCCAGTCCGGCAGCTTCCTTGCGCTAGAAGCGACGTCACCTCCGGCTCCGCCCCCGACCCGAGGAGCTGCAGGGCGGCTACAGGGGGGGAAAGGACAGGAACGGTGCCAAAAATACTGATCATTTGCCAAAAATATTGATAATCTCCCAAAATCTGATCCACGAAAGCATTATCCACACGCCTGTATTTAATTTTACCTGCTCTGTGCGCTAAAGTCTAACCCATCCTGCTGTTTTTATCTGCTGAAACATCTTTAAAGGACCAATCCAACTCATAAAAAGCAATTTTCTACATGTTAGAAAGTGACTGCAGCTCCTTTAATATTGTGACTGAAATGTTATTAATGTACCAGAATGGCTTGATTTCATTCATTGGGGTTATATTTAAAGATGAATCCTAATATAATACATGCAAAAGAGAAAACTTCCTCATTTAATCGATAAAACTCATCTGTAAATCAAGTTAATTATAGTTTAAACAAGGCTTTTAGACAAACACATACAGCCTAAACACCTAAGACAAAAACTACAATAATCATGTTGAATATCATGTCTGATTAAACTGCAGACAGTTTTGCTGTCATAATTATTTGCTCATGAGAAAACAGAGGTGAACTTTTGCTGTCACCATGTATTGTTTGGTCAATAATTGTGGCGATGACAAGTATTTTGGCAGATGAACAGTATTTCTGGCACCACTCCAGTTCCATCTACCAAAAACTGTTCCACAGACACATTATCCTCACGTTTGTGCTTTATTTTACCTGCTCTGTGCACTAAAATCTAACCAATCCTACTGTTTTTATCTGCTGAAACATCTTTAAAGGACCAATCAAACCCATAAAAAGCAGTTTTCTACATGTTAGAAAGTGGCTGCAGCTCCTATAGTGTGACTGAAATGTTATTAATGTACCAAAATGACTTGATTTCATTCATTAGGGTTATATTTATAGATTAATCCTAATTGAATAAATGCAAAAGAGATTATTTCCCCATTTAATTGATAAAAGTCATCTGTAAATCAAGTTAATTACAGTTAAAACAAGGATTTTAGACAAACAAAACAGCCTAAACACCTAACACAAAACTACAATAACACCTATGATCATGTTGAATATCATGATTGATTAAACAGCATCATAATTATTTTGTTATGAGAAAACACATCAGAGTGAACTTTTGCAATAACAACAGACATATTGTTTGGTGTATTTGCATGTTTATGGCTGTTTGACCCAGATAACAGCTGTTTATAACCTACTGTCATTTATTTTACCCCACTCTGTGATATTTTGAATCAGAAAATGTCTAAAAAGTCTACTTCTTCACCAATATTTCATAGTTTTCTGCAAGAATGAGCCCATTTGTGTGGCAAGAACATTCGAAAGTTGTGTATTTTTAGCATTTAGCAATTTATATAACTTTATAAGCTTCGATTTTAATGTAATTGTCGACTTTTCATCGCTACACTGTAGTGTTTTGCAATGAATCATGGCTAACAGGTGTAGATTAGCCAGATATTTTGCTGCAGTAGATACTCAAACCCTAAAATGACGATGAGAACAGCTCAAATGATGGAGATGTTTTTTAGACAATGAAGATCATATTACTGAGTTGTGATAGAGGATCTGTACATGAAGAATCCCCCACAATAACAGGAAAACCTCACGTTTATGTGTAACTTGCAACAAGGCCACAAAACAGTCAACCAAACATTAAGCTCACCACTACAAGTTTGCTGTCATTTTGTAATTATTACATGTTTTTGGCCTCTCATTTTAAAAGTTACAGTTTAATATTTCAGTAATCTAAACAGCTGGAGTTTGTCTGTACAAAATATGTACAAACAAGATAGTTATTAGAAGCCTGAAGCAACAAAGAATGAAAAATCACTCTAAGATGATTTTAGAGTTATTGGTTGTTAATCAAAGTATTGTACCAAGTCATCTTTTGGTGTTAAATTGATAGTAAGATACTGTAATTCATAAATCACTCAAACATAATTTCATCTTTTGAAATGTAGTTTATTTGTCCACTGTTATTAAAACAAAGAAAACTTGTTTTGCAAGAAGTTGCAGTCAAGAATTATTTAAATAAATTAGTATATGAATAAATACTATAAAGCAGAACACCTGCATAGATTCAGCTAGAATGACTCATATCTAATATACTGCAGTCATGTTAAATCATCATATGCAGATATATTAGTAGGTTAAAATGAATGAATGAACGAAGTTTGGTCTAAGGACTAACTGTGGAGATTTATTCAACCATAAAATGCTTTTCACATTAAACCAGCTGCTGCCTAAACAACACATCTATCATGTTGCTCTTTTCACCATTTTCAGACATTTTATGGACCAGGCAACTAACCAAAATGATAAATGACAATGAAAGTAAATAGCTGCAGCCCCGGATTACACTCAGTACTATAGTATTATTTCTGATGTTTAGGTTGTATGCCTTTGATTTGTCTGAAATCTTTGTTTAGATCAGGGTTTGTCAAACTCATTTCAGTTCAGGGCCACATTCAGTCCAATATGATCTCAAGGGGACCGGACCAGTAAAATCATAATATAATAACCTATAAATAATGACAACTCCTGAACTGTCTCTCTACAAAACATCATGAAATGAGCTGAAAATTTCTTAAGAAAAATAAGTGAAATTTGAACAACATTATGCCTCAGTTTATCATTCGTGCATTACAACTTACTGATCACAGTGTTTCTGTAAAGTACAAAACATTTAGTCTCAGGTATCTGGAATTGAACAAAATCGTATTTTACAACTTGTCAAGGTCTAGAAATCTTTTTCAATTTATATTAATAATATTATTAAGGAAGAATGTTAAGTTATCCCCCTGCCTTGTAAATGTATAAAATTTCTACATTAAAAAAATGCATCAAATTTGTGGCAGTGAATCAACAATATGGTTCCACCAAACCAAACTCTGTCATACTGAAGCTGCTGACTCACATTATATCACACAAAGTTTAATGTCTTGAAATATTTTCACAGTAAGTCTTCATTTTCGCCTCTGTAATTTTTACACTTTACAAAGTCATCCCACGGTCCGGATTGGACACTCTGGAGGGCCGGTTTTGGCCCACGAAGCCTTATGTTTGACACCCCTGGTTTAGACTGTCATTAGCATAATTTACAGACAGATTTTTCTATATAACATAAAATAAATTAAAAGATCAAAATAATAATCTTAAAAATCCCTTTTGCAATCATCCAGTGTGCTGTAATCTTTGATACAACACTAATGAATGAAATCAGGTCACTCTGATGCATTAAAACATTTCAGTCACATTGGAAATGCTGCAAACATGCTTTCTGCCAAGTAGAAAATTAAATACAGCTCTCAACTTTCGACTGTACTCCTTAAATATGTATCAACTTTTATCCATCATGCAACACCTGCTCAGTTACAGATTCACTGTACAGCAGGACAACAAACCCAAAGCTACAGTTGGTTCATACGGAAGTTAAATGAGGCGCCGCACAGCAGATGGTTTGGCCCCCTCAGAGTTCTGGATTACATGAAGAGACACAAGACAGCCTGAATCCACAGAAAAACTGTGACAAGTTCTGCAAAATGTTGGAACAACCCATCTGTCAAATACCCCGAAAAACTTACACAAGTGATTGGCTTCCAGCACAAGTCTTAGATTCAGAGTTAATGTGAGCACGGATGAATCGGAAAACAGCCTGCTGGGTTCAAATAATATTAGAAGAAGAAGAAGAAGAAGAAGAAGCACAATGTTGAGCAGAAGGCAACTTTAAAAACAACACATTATAAAGGCTCATTCTATCTCAAGTCATCCACTTTTGAAAACAATTTTTTTTCTCAGTCAATTAACCTTTGATTTGCTCAAACTTTTAAATATATTTTTTGTCTATCAAATACTTTCTGAGATTTATAAAAATTGCCAGTTGACCCACTTTCAGCACATTTCTTCACACGTTATAATTTTAGGCTGTTTGCATGACAATATCCCAGAAACTGTTAAAGATGAAAGCCTGAAACTTTCACTTTTATTTCTCATCACATCGTTGATTCAGAATCTGTAATATTGGACAAGTGGATCAAATACTCTCTAATTATGGCTGAGTTGAAACATGAAAAAAAAATCCAAGCATCATAAAAAGGCCCATCTTTGAACTCACATTAACAAAACAAAATCTATAATTTTAGAAGCCAACTAGTGATATTTTCAAAAGCATAAGTAGCTCCATGTCACAGTAATATAAAGTAAAACATGCTGGGTATTTTCTAATATGAAATACTTGGACAAATGTTATTTTTGTTTCGCTTTCATGACTGACTAAGGCAAGTTGTTATTAGTCTGAAAATTCCACAGATACCATTTTAAATATTCTTAGTTTATTATAAACAAAAGTTCCAAGTAAATCAGAGCAGAAGGAGGATTTAAGGTGGAATAACCTCTTCCTCTTTGACTCACTTCACTACATTTATTCTCTGTTGTGCTGTTCTTACTTTGTTATTTCTTGTGGGTTGGATTGAGGCAGTGAATCATGAGCAGAGAATTAACAACAAAAAATAAGAATAATAATAACTTGACATGAATGCATCTGAGGAGACAGAGATGGAATTTATTATCATTTTATTGTTTATTATTTGTGGTTATTTTGAGGGAGAGTCAGACACTGAGGGTTCCTGTTGGTCATTAACTGCTGTTAGCGTCTCTTAAATCCCCTCTGTGCCCCAACCAGCCGCTGTCTTATTACACTAAAGTAAAAAGATAATGTCGTGCAAAGAGGCTGCGGCGCCCACTCAGCCTATAGGCAGCGGCTGAGTTCATTTATCACAACTTATACTTGCTATTACCTGGGTGTATCCAGATAAAGAGCTGAAATTCTGGGATAGAATGTGTTCTGTGAGGAAAATGGATGCTTACCCCTCATGATCTAGACTTTTTGTTTGAAGATGGCTTTGCTGCATGTTTTGGAAATGCTTGCTAATCCTTTATTGAAGTTGAAATTGAAAATACTTGAGTTTAAATGAATGAAATGGGGGGAAGGGGGGGGTGACACAAAAAATAAGCCTTTTAATTTGGTCTATGTTGAAAATTCATTTATTGGGAATTATTCATTCATTACAGAAAAAGGAGAAGCTTTACAAAAGTCTGTGCAGGATGCTGAAAGGTCTTACAGTATAGAAATAATTCATAATTTATTATTTAAGCAAACAGGGCTTGGCAATGGCAGTACAGTGAAGTATTGTCAGTGATTATCCAGTCTTGGACAAACATCAAATAAGGTTTGAATTCGTAGACGTGATGACTTCTTTCAAAATAAAAGCAGCTGCATGTAACAACGACTTTAATGCAGACAAATCACTGACTACAACAGAATTCGGTATCAAAAACATGATGTAATGTCTCTTTGCATTAATCTGAACTCACACAATCCTGATAAACACAAACTTCCATGTTCTAATGATCAATGACAATGAAGCTGAATTGATCTGGACTCTAATGAATCCAACAGAATTCAACAATTTCCAGGCAGAATAAGAACCCTGGTTAATATCTGTGTTTGTTTCTGGACGTAAAGGCTCAACATCAACAACATCTTGCACAGATTTCAACGCTTTCTTGCTTTTTACCCACTGATAAGACAAAACATGTATTTCCATATCAGTCAACACATGATTACTTTCCTCATGAAGCTCAGACTCCTACTGTCATGATTTCATCGTGACCTCAAACATAATGCAGATTAAAGCGAAATTATTCCAGAACATCAAATAAAATAACTCTCAATCACAGTTCCAAATAAAACAGAAAAGACCAAAAAAAAGTGTAGATGCATTTTTGCAGAAACAACTACAGTAACGGTGACAGTGACAATATTTCTACTGACTGAGGATCTAATTTGGCCTCAAGAACAAGCCTGAATCTGTGGTTTCCCCAAACAAAGAGAGTTAAACTAAGGGTTTTATAGTCAAATGTAGTAAGTTCAACAGCTGTGATATTTAAATGACATAAAATAAACCTCTGGAATGGATCTTTATTGCCATTTAGGATCAAACAGTGTATGTTAGTTTTGAAACACTTAAATAAGCATCAGCTTCGAGGTTAATAATCAGAGTTTAAGTGCATTAGATTGTGTGTTAAAGGAGAATACCAGCATCATTAAAATAATGCATACATATTATTTGGCCTTCCAGTATAAAACAAAGATAATATAGTTAAAATATCCCTGCAAACACTGAAACAAAGAACATAAAAACTTGTATAAAATGACTGTATTCACTCTGATACAATGAAAAAAGTAAAACACAAAGACTATAGAGTTAGAATATCGGTGCAAAGATGGAAACAAAGAACATAAAGACATGAATAAAATGAGAAAATTATCTCAGATAACATGAAAAAATAAAACAAAGATTATATAGTTAGAAAATCCCTGTAAAGCTGGAAACAAATTGACAAAATTACATTATATACTACGAAAAAATAAAACAAAGATTATATAATTAGAATATCCCTGTAAACATACTTGAATTAAATGATTAAATTCACTCTGACACGATGAAAAAATTAAAACAAAAAGATGATAGAGTTAGAATATCCCAGCAAAGATGAAACAAAGAGCATAAAAACATGAATTAAATGACAAAATTCATTTAGATATCATGAAAAAAAGAAACACAAAGACTAGAGTTAGAATATCCCTGCAAAAACGGAGACAAAGAACATAAAAACATGACTTAAATGACAAAATTACCTCAGATATGATGTAAAATGAAATACAAAGATTATAGCATTAGAATATCCCTGCAAAGAGGGAAACATTGAAATAACATGAATAAAATGACAAAATTCATTCCAATGCGATGATAAAATAAAACACAAAGACTAACCAAATGGAAGCTTGAATGTTTTCTTATTTCTACTATGTGCTGAACCCAACAAGACGTTATAAAACACTGATATTCAGCTTTAACTGTCACTCTCAGCTGAATCCCAGCAGTGAAATGTGTGTTTTTAGTGTTTTTTAGGAGAAACCACAAGATCAGAAAGGACTCAGGAGGCCTGCTGTACAGAAAAGTGCAATTTATATAATTACTATCATTATTCGCTATTGGCATCACGGCTGCTGTCCCACAAGCAATCTACTGGTCAGCATGCTGCGGTTACACTAACTCTTAGGTTTATACTAGGACAGCAGATATAGGCTATAATATCAGAGTAGGAAGAAAGACTAAGAACAGCTAGAGTAGTTTTTGGTGCTAAATATGATGCTACAAAAAGTCCCGACAATGAAATGTTCAGTCATTCAAAGGAGGTGCCATTTTTCTCTTTTTTTTCAGCAAATGCACTTGGTTTGGGATGATGTACATTTGTGTCACTCATTATATGATTTTTTTTTTTTTAATTTTATTTTCTTGTATAAAAAAAACATTCTCAGGTGCTGGGAGTGTCGTAGTGGAGACAAAACAGTTTTCAAGCAGACATGAGCGTGCAATAAAAACAGAGTATCTCAGAGTAGAAGTGCTGCTGACCTGGGATCAGTTTGTCCGAAGTGATATTGGCCCGATGCGATTTGAAATTTGTGTGTTCATTACTCAGAATGCTCCCACTGAAAGTACTGCTCTCAGGCAGCGAGCTCAGAGCGACAGAGATAAGTGCTTTCCAATTACTTTCTCCAATTATCTGGCATGAATCAAAGATGAGACTGGATTTAATCATAGAAGCCACTGACTCGAAGTGGAGTGAATTAAAATTAATTGATCTCGGAGTCAGACGCTGCAGTTGACAGTACTTTGGACATTTTGCGTTGAAGTGAGATTTCTGTTGTGATGGCGGTTTGAGCAAACTGCCACACTGCAGACATCATTTCATGGTTTTTCATTACATTCTTTGGAATTACAGAGAATAGTAGATTAACAGGAGAGCGAATCTGAAAGAACATTTTATTAAATCTCCCCCTACCCACACACAGATCGGCACTTCTGTTCTGAGAGGCTTTGTGAGTAGCGGCTCAGATGTGTAATGAAACAGAAAACATCAGACCAAGGATGAATGACAGGAAGTGAAATCCTTTCATAAAGCCTTCGTCAGCTGTGATTGCCTGAACCTACAGAACTATTCTTCCGGCGTGCTGATATCCAAAGGAGGCTCGCGTTCTTTCACCCTGCGAAGCACAAAAGTGTCCTCAAAAAGAGGTTTTATTATGTGTGCTCTGGATGGAGCATTTCTTTCATCCTCACTTAAAAAGGAAAAACATATTTGCAAATGTATGGAGCTTTCCAGCCGCAGCTCCACCAGCCTGTGAAATATCAGTATGTAAATGTCAGAATTTCACTTTTCAATGGAATTACTGATCAATGTTTCTGAATTATTCTGGACTGCAGTTTCTAAAGCTGAGACTTCAGCCTAGTTTGCAAGTATTATTTACCTTGAGTGATATCTGGCACTGCACAGAGGACAGAATCAGTTGAATTTCTTAGCAACCCGTGCATTTAAACAGATATATCTGTGGTGAAATGGAGATTCTAAAATCTCTAAATCTCTTTAACTCACTTGAGATTCGCTAAAATTTGGGCAGTATGCTGATTTCTATTTCTCTGTCAACAGAAGGGAAAGAACAGGAAAACACCCACATTCCTACTCCTTGGGACGCTTTATTTCAAGCTGGTTGCTGCCTTCTAGTCACCAGATGGCAGGATTTTATTCAGATCTAACCTTTCTCATTAATGACTTTGCAGCTTTCTGCCAGATTCTTGATTCTTTGCACCAAGTGAGAGAAAGCTGGAAGAAATTCCTGAATATCATCAGATAATTGCACACATTTTTCCCCAATTAACTTCTAATTAAAGTCTGTGTAATATGGCATTAACAAAAGCACAATGTCATGTCTGTTCCTGTCTCTGTGGCCTCTAGCTACTCCAAAGCTAAAGCACTGTTAGCTTAGCATACAGACCAACAACAGCAGGGCTAATTGCTAACATGCAGCAAGTCCTTCACACACTTTTTTACAAGATACACTCAGAAAATAAAGATGTTAACTGGAATTAAAAGTAGTTTTCTGCAATACAGCCATTTTTTAGATCCACAATGAACAAACAAGAGGTTCTTCAAAGAAGAAGTCATCAAAACCGGTTCTTTTAGGCACCTTAACTTCTGCTCCAAAGAACTTTAGCAAAAACTAGGTCCTTTAAGAAACCAGATTCCACCTGGTTCTATTTTAATGATATGAATTGGAAGGAATTTTAAGCAGAATAAGTCAAATGCAAGAGTTTGCAGCATTTCTGGTCCCTCCCTTTAAATTAAATGCATCATTTTGGGTTCTTGGTCCGACAAAACAACACGTTTTTAGATGCCAGCTTGGAATTTGGGAAATTGATGGGCATTTTTCATGGTTTTCAGATGTTTTATTGAGAAAATAGTCTGCAGATGA
The DNA here is from genome assembly GCF_022539595.1 of Amphiprion ocellaris. NCBI lineage: Eukaryota > Metazoa > Chordata > Actinopteri > Pomacentridae > Amphiprion > Amphiprion ocellaris. The sequence goes on along the minus strand of NC_072780.1, from coordinate 28,507,190 downwards.
AACAATAATGAAATAGTTGCTAGCATCAGCTCAAGTTTTATGCTTTTACCTGCCACCAAACCAAAGAGAACCAATTAAAACGAGGAAACGAGTACTTTAAAGCTCCACATTAGATATGTGAAGAACAATCCCCTTAAACAAAAAGGTTGCTCAGCAGCTGATCTCGCTCTGAAGAACTATTTTAAGATTTTCTTGACATGTTTGCCAAACCATTTGAATTTGTTAATCTATATTTCCAGACAAGGCAGCAAACAAGTGTGTTGTAATCTTATTATTTTTCTGGTATGTTGGATTTCTGTAACACCGTCTACAGATGGGTGACATATTAAAGGAAAACCCAACATAAAGTGTTTTAGTAAGGTGCAAGGTGGCCTTCCACTATGTCTTAGTATTGCTTCTCCAAGTCTTGGGAAATCTACTAGATATTTCATAGGATATTCCCTCATTTATGTGTTTTGATGATGGTGGTGGAGAGCGTTTGTCAGATATGTTGGTCCAGAATCCCTCTCATGATCTGGTGACTGCTACGGCATTAACATGTGATTAACATCATTTTTATCAAACCATTTAATCAGCCCTCACGTTCTAATTGAGGGGGAATTGTAATCCTGAGAGAATGACCCCTTCCATCACGATAAAAATGACTCGGTGACTTTTACCTCTAAAGACACAAGTGGATCCGAACAATGGCAGCAAAATACCCCTCACAGCCTCACTGTAGGGGTCAAGAGTTCAAGTTTTTCCTTTAATTTGTCATCTGTCCGTTCATTCTAATTTCTTGGCACAATCTTGGAAGCACAGTTTAAAAATAAGCAGCAGTACCTGGTTAAATCAACCAAACAGGGCAACTTGGTTCATTTCCTTGCCTCCCACACTGTTCATGTGTCAAATAGCGCCCCCCAGAGGCAGCACCACGCCTTCTGAGGCAAACTTCAATGAAAGGATTTCACAACAAACATGTAAACATGACATGAGCTCATGTTCCCAGCTAAAGGCATCGTTTTCTACCTACTGTGGATGTGTGGTTAAAGGATTGATGCAGCGTTGTATAAAATCTTGCATAAGCCTTGCAGTAAGAAACGTTAGTATTTTTGCACTATACACATGCAGATCACGTATCTTTGTATTTACAAGAGTGACAAAAGAGGATGAGTGAGAGTGAGCGATGTGGAGATGATGTGCTACGCCTGATTCCTCTCTCCGCCCCGTGGGCGTCTCACTGACATTATCATTAATATTGCTTTAGGTTTCGTTGAAGATCCACCAACCATCAGTTTGTCATCATCAACCTGATATTTACAAGACATGCAGAGTCACTTCTGGACCTTTTTTACTGTGAATATATGTCTGATTAATTCCCTGCATGAGCAATCCTTATAAAACACCCATACAAAATCAGTACTTCAATCACATGTAGGGTGGAGTCAAGATCCAAACTACATGTTCCTGAATAAGAAAGGGAGCTAGCTAGTCTTTTTTCTTTTCTTTTTTTTTGCAAATTACTGTACTGTATTTACAATAGCTGCTTCTTCTTTTTCCCATTTTAACTAAAATGTGATGCCTTTTCGTGTTTAAAAAGGATCACAAGTTTGTGCTTTTCCTTTCCAGACATAAAACCTCTATGTCTCTGTGACTGTTTGGGTCATAAATCTTGCAGACTTTCTGGGCTGACATCAATTCAGTTACAGCATGAGGTAGCCAAACTGCTAACAGCTGCCAACTGCAACAACAACAGTGACATCTAAATGGGATCTGTGGGACAAGCAGAGCCTCGGTGTGATGGAGAAGGCTTTTTTTAAAAGGGTGAAGCATGTAATGGATGATATTTCTCTGATTCCCTAAAGGTGCGGCTCTGCTTGTATTCCAGATTGTGGAGGGGATGTCACACTAGGAACAGTGGTGTGAGACGTCTCCTACTGTGGTTCCTGTGACCTGAATCAGCCCTCAGGCGAGGAAGAGGAACCAATTAGTCTGAAATAGTGGTTAATGTAACGGACTCTGTTCATGCTTGTTTTAAAAGGATCTTCCCAGCTGTCATTTCCTACAAACAGTTGATATTGGGGTTAAGTGAGCACTGATTTCCTGAAAAAGGAGATTCTTGAAGAGCAAATCTAAAAAATCTGTCTGTCCCCAGAGGAAAATCTTCCTGCTCAAAGCTTACTCTTCTACAGCTTGAGAGACAAAATTGTGATTCTTATTTTAGCTCAGATTTTTCTCCTAAAGTTCACAAGGAGATACAGGTGAGACAGGAAGAGAACAATTAGCAACAGGAGTCACACTTGAGATTTAAGGGAGATAATTCACAACTTTGACTGATGGCCCAATTTTGTATAAAACAGGTTTGACAAAGTATTAGGAAGACCTCTCAGTATATTTAAATACAGTGGTTGTGATATGTTTGTATGAAATAAAGTTCATATACGACTGACATGTAGCTCAGTTGAGAAAAAATAGAGCCATTAGTGGAATTATCTCCTATACACCGATCAGGCATAACATTCAGACCACCTGCCTAAAACTGTGTTGGTCCCCCTTATGTTGTCTGAACCATTGGGACCAGAGGACCTCTCAGGGTGTCCTATGGGGTCTGGCACCAGGTTTTTGTGATGTGGTTTGGTGCGTTTTCCTGGCAGGGGTAGACCAGTGACATTTAGGATTGTTATTTGCATGAAGGAGTGCGCTTGTTCTGGGACAATGTTTATTTGGGCGTCTAAGTCTCATCAGCACCAACATCCAAGGTCTTCCAGCAGAACACCACATGGTACCAATATGATGGATGATATTCACTTCACCTGCCAGTGGTCATAATATTGTGGCTGATTGGTGCATATCTCAAGTGAGAGTCCTGTTGCTACTTGTTCTCCTCCTTTCTCACCTCTATCTAGTGAATTTCAGGAGAAAAGCATGAGAATCCTATCATACCAAATGCAAACTAAAACCAGGCTGAAATGAGAATCACAATTTTTTTCTCCTAAGCTATAGAATACCAAACTCTGAGCAGTAAGACTTTTCCTCTGGGTGCTGCCAACATGCTGTGGAGCTCTTAAACAAACCTGCAGCATCATTTGTTGACATTTTAATGCCCTTGGATTGATAAAAAAGGTTTTCAGAGAGCAACTCAACATGTATAAAGCGGCCTTTTCTGCTTCAGTGGTTAAACAAATATAAAGCCAGACACCATCATAATGCTTTCACCGAGTTATATGGAGGGCTAGAAGTCATAAAGCACCGGCAACAAATGTACAGATTCACCATTTGCAGGTTATTAATATTGATTTAACCATTAAATCTGAACTTTTATGCCGCAAGAATGTCCTCCTTTTTCATTTCCTACTTCAGTGTGCTCATGTCTCCGTGTTGAATGTCCAATATTGTTGCTCGGTTTGTATGAACACCCTCCTCCGCTTATAGCACTTATTCAGCCTCGTTCTATTGAGGCCTTATCACACACTGATCCAACTGCGTCTCTCCGCTCACTTCATTTTGGCAACAACTGGGCTACAATAATCAGAGCTCCGTGAGATGGATTGGGGGGCTGAGATGAAAATAGGAGGCTTTAAATCATGCAAGTCATTTATCTGCTCCCCGCATAGCACCCTGTTCCATCTCTGTCGTCTCTTTTATCACCGCTCCTCACTCGACGGTGTCCGTGAATTGGTCCGTCTGCAGAAGAGACCGAGAATCCAATTAGGTTCTCGGGAGCGCTTCCAAAAGTCCCAGAAGTGCTGCACAGTGTGCTCTGAATTTTATTTTTCCCTCTGACAGAGGTTGTGACAGCTCCACCAAGGGAGGAGGACAAGTGGGAGGGAGATAAAAACAGATGAGGAGACTTTCTGCAGTCAGCTGTTGTTCTGGTGGGCGTTCTTCATTAGTGGGACTGAGGTGAGGTGGACGCTTCAACAGGGCTTTCAGCGAGATGATGCCTTCAAATGTGGCAGATTTGACGTCTGAGATGCAAGAGGAAAGGAAAACAACCGGCGGTGCTACTCAATCTAGCCGAGCTTGTTTCAGTTTGCAGGTTTTTTTTTTGGTTTTTTTTTTTGAGAAATAACACCTCGAGTAGATCATTCTCATGGATACGGCGAGCGAGTGCTGAAACAAGCACTTCTGTCTGAGCTGTGGAGACGCTGTTCTGACATGCTTGTACTGTTAATAATAGAGTCAGTGTGTGGGTGGGTTGAAATGCAATCATGGCAGAGTTTGTCTGATGCAAGTGAGAGCAGACAAAAGTGCTGTCAGAGGCAACACAGCGTCACCTCCATGAAGAAACGCTGCTGCTGTTAGTAGCCTCAGCCTCAGGAAACAACGTCTGACTGTCAAACTGTCAAACTCCAGGCATTTTTTCTGACAACCTTTTGGCAGACGTTAAACTCATTTGATCGCATTTTGGTGTTTTCCTAAAAGTGCTGAGAGTGTTTTTACCCTTTTCATGTCATCAATAGCTTCTCTTGGAGCCTGTGCCTCTTCGGCCCGTTGAAGCCTGCATGCAGTCTAGTCTAATGTCAGCGTTTTCCTGTAGCTCTGAGCTACGATGTCTACGTTAATGTTTCATTTAAATGCATGCATTTTCCATACGCACACAGCGGCTTTGTTCTGTTCTTTTGACAGAGCTTGGGGTTACTCTTCTGCGCTTCATTTTTCAGTGCATTTAACTGTGTATTGTGCATTTTGTGCAACGGCCTTTTTGTTATTATTTTCTTCTAGGCTACACTGACATCCGGATCCAAGCTTGAATATTTTGTCTGTGATGTTTCAAGTGCAGTGACGAGGGACTGGGTGGTGTTTGGGTTTGAAAATGTTCCTGCCAGATGGTCGTGGATGTTTAAGGAGCTATAAAAAAAATAATGACACCCTGGTGTTTCCTCTCAGGTGCTCTGAGCTGACTCCTCCTTCTGCCCACCTTCTCCGCTCTCAGCTCCTCCTTCTGTCTGGGCTGAATCCGACTCAGCAGTGCCCCTGGAGGCGGTTCCCGGCGACGCAGCGCCCCGCAGGCTGCCGTCAGGAGTTCCAGCTGCCAGCGAGCGAGGGTTGGAGGCAGGGCTGGCGCTCATGGCAGAGTCGGGGGTTCTGGTGGCGCTGAAGTCGCCGTCAGGGACCACGGTGGCCGCCAGGCTGTCGGAGGGAGCCTCTGCCGCCATGGCGGTGGGCGACACGGCGGTCAGGAGGGGCTTGTGGGAGGCGTAGGTCATGGCTGCGTCGGTGTCGCTGTCCAGGGGGATGCCAGAGGTGGTGAACTCGACCCCAGAGTCACTCATCTCCAGGAAGTTGTCCGAGTTCAGAGCCTGGTAGCGGCCTGGTTTGGACACTTCAAGACCCTGCAGAGGGAGAAAGAGGGAGAAGGAGAAGATGAGATTAGAGCAGGAAGCAAGATGAACGAAATGTAAAGAAGAGTAAAAGTGGGGGAAATAGAGGAGACATGAGCAAAATAAAAAGGGAGACAGAAAGGAAGAATCAAGTCAAGTAGAAAAGGCAGGAGGAGGCAGGTGGGAGGCAGCAGGATGTGGTGAATACTGAACGGATTCCCCAGCAGAGTGGAGGAGGGAAAAGAGGTGGGAAAATTTAGGTCAGAGAAAAAGCAACGTGAATAATTGATGCACATGTTTCCTGGACCATATTTATAGATTTACCTTCCTCTGCCCTGCAGCCAACGCTACTTATTCTACTTGTTACCGGGGAACAATGGAAATGTACAGTACACAAAGAGACACCTGAATATGGTCATAAAAATATAGAAAAACTGGATTTCATTGAGGAATAAGAGGATGAAACCAAAGAAGGTCATAGATTACAGTAACAGACAGTCTGATAACTGTCTCTAAGAATCTATCTGGTTCATTAAACACCAAGATATCTGATTAAACCTAACCCTAACCTTACTTAACCCTAACTCTCACCCCGGACTAAAGTTGGTTACAAGGTGGAAGTCTTTTATTTTTTCTTGTAATTTAAAGCATTTCAAAAACTATATTTAATGCTAAAACTAGTATCTTCTTCACAATGAAACATACAACACAATAATAGCTATATGCAAACAAATAGAAGTTTTACTGCCAGTTTTTCATTTCTGTGACACTGATATCTGGAAAAGCAGCTGTAGTTTTATTCTGATCCAGACTGCAGCGACTCCTGCAGAATCTCTAATCAGTGGATTTGAAGATATAAAAAAACTCCCTAAACCGAGACCATTTTACTTCTTTCACTCCTCTTTATTTCAATTTGACAAAAGGTCCTCCCAATAAACCTGAGTCTAATCTGTTCCACCGCCGCTGCAGCCCGTGAGGTTGATTGCCTTTTAATTACACTTGGCACTTAGGTGAGGTTATATTGCAGGTAGTTTCTGCCAAGCAATCTGAAATTAAAGGATGGTTACTGATCACTCTGGTTTTAAAGGAAAACTTGCTTCTAAGTGCACAGACTGTTGGTAATCAGGTGTTGGATGTTTGTCTGCTGCAGTTTCTTCTCTTCTTGTATCTTATCAAAATACTCATATAACCTAAAACTCTGCTGCTGAGACTCTTGTTTTGTTGACCTGATAACCTGATTTCCATTCTAGGACTAAACAACCTCACACACAGGCGAGATTTCAGCTTAAATCTGTAACTCTGAGTCAGTGTTACTGTAAAGTCTGGTCGAAACTGTCTGTCTTTTATTAAACTTCTCAGCACTTTTATTCACTTCATTTAATTTTATTCTTTTGCCATTTTATTTTATACAAATGTTTTTAAAATAATTTATTTGTTCTTATCTTTGTCCCTTTTCAGCTGTTTTAGTCAGTAAATTTTACTTATTCTATAAAATCAGTGTCCACTTTAATCAAGTTGTCTGCACTGTTGTTATTTTTGTTAATTAACTGAATATTATTCTGCATGTACTTTATTTTTTTTACCTTGCATAAAAAAGTAAAATAAATAAAAAACTGAGCAACAAAATATTTCTATATTTTATGTATAAAAATGTGTGTAAATGTAACAGAACAAATTACCCCTAATAAAAATACAGCTTATTTTACAGTAATTACATCAATATAGTAAATTAATACCTGTTTTGTCATTTTACTGGATATTATCTGAAATTAAAAATTATTTCCCCCTTTCAATAATTAATACACATAAGAAATAATATTAGATATAATATCAATATATTATATTTACAAATAAAATATGATAATATATTAAATAATATTTATTTAATACATATTTTAATACAGTAAATAATTCTATTTTTTGTTCATTTAAATACAGGAAAAATTTGTTTTACAGTCAAAAATTACAAAAGAACACATTATATTATTATGGATTTTTTAAAATACTGCTCTTTGATGTGAACATAATGTACAGCTTTGGGGCTTTTTTAACTGCATATGTTTAAAGTATTACTTGGATGTTATCTGTAATTTCATTTTCAAAAAAACTGGGAAAATCTGTAAAACAGTTTAAAATAATTTACCACTTTTCAGTCCTTAATGTGCTTATTTTTTCTTTCAAATCATGACAAAGACAGTAACAATAATAATAATAATTTTATAGTCAAACATAGTAAAAGAATGAATTATTATTTGTTAAAAAGACAGAATTTGAATGTGGACATTATTTACTGTTTGGGCTCCTTTTTTATAGACATGTAAACTGATAATTTATTTGATGTTGCTCATTGTTTTCTGTAATTTACCAAAAAATGGAAAATCTGTCAAATAACAGTAAATTACTATTAAAAGCTGTTCATTTTTCACAGTGTACCTAATGAACGCACATCCAGTATTTACTCTTTTTGTTTTTTTGCTTTTTTTTTTTTTTTTTTTTAGCTCTGCTTCTGGTCTTTATCAGCACCTGAGGAAACCAACTGAGCTGTGAAGCTGCTAAAAGCTCCATTATGTTCACCAGCTAGCTGCTGTCTGGCATTTGGTGCTGAGCAGGTAATATACAGCCTGTTTTTGTTGTTTTTTTTTCTCTCTTTTTTGGCTGCTGAAAACAGCTGCCTGCTGGGTGTGAAAATGACACTATGAGAGCGAACACTGAGCTGAATGTTTCACATAAAGCCGAGGAGAGCTGCAGATCTGAGTGTTCATCGCTGAGAGTGACGCTTTTAGATCACAGGTTGTTGTTTGATACGAGGATATTAAAAAATAAAGATTATAATCACTTCAAATACAATTTATAGAAATTTTGCAGCTGTAAAACAAAACAGCATTCTGATTAGTTGCCATTTTTGAATTGCATACTTGTTTTGAATGCAGTGTAAAAAAGAAAAAAAAAAAGATATCCTGGCACCAAGAGCGACGAAAAAATTGTTTAAAAAAAACTGTAAAAATATGGCAAACATTTGTAAAAATATAGATTTTAGATTATTTAAATATAGTAAAGCAGCATAATTTTATGGTCATGTGCTGTAAAAGGACAAATAACTATTACTATAACCACTACAAATATTCCACAAAACAAGGGAAATCTGTAAAATAACAGTTAATTCAATGACTTATCAATAGTTAATATGCATAAGTTTGTTTTTGGCGAGTGAAGGTGCCCCAAAATATCTGAAAAACCTGGCAGAATACTGTAATAATGCAAAGCAAAAAAAGTAAACATAGTTAAAATGACAGCAAATATCTGTAAAATAATCCCAAAATTTTGTTGATTTACCTACAGTTTAAAAAAAAAATAAGGAAGTAAAAAAAGATTACTAATTGTTCAAATACAGATTATTGATGTGGACATTATTGACAGTTTTGCCTCTTGTTTTTATGGTTAATGTGTGAATTAATATTTTTTCTTTAATTTTGTTGGATACTACCAGTAATTTAACAAAACAGGACAAATCTGTAATATACAGTCAAAATTTACTAAAGAAATTAAAAATAAAAAAGTAAACAGTTAAAATGACAGCAAATATCTGTAAAGTAATGAAATATCTTTGTCCACTTACATACAGTAAAAAAATAAAACAATAAAAAAAATATATTACTAATTGTTAAAATACAGATTTTTGATTTTGACATTTAATTATTGACAGGGTTGGCCTCTTGTTCTAATGGTTAACATGCAAATAATAATAATTTTGTTAATAGGTAAACAAAACACAGAGGAGCTCTAATATACAGTCAAAATTTATTTTAAAAAATTAAAACAAAAAAGTAAACATGACAGAAAATATCTGTAAAATAATTAAATATTTTTGTCAATTTATATATGGTAAAAAAAATCAAAAAGAAGAAATTACTTATTGTTAAAATAAAGATTTGGGCCATTATTTACAGTTTTAGACACTTGTTTGTATGGTTAACATGTAAAATTTATATATATTTTTTTTAAATTTTGCTGGATATCACCAGTAATACCAGTAGTAAAAAAAAAACTTTCCTTTTTGTGTGTTATCATTTGAACTTCTCTGACCAGCTGCCTGGTTCTACCACTGACCTTGATGGTGACCTCTGTGCTCTCCGAGGGTTTTTCACTCACAGACTGCATCAGAGATTCTTCAGTGAACCTGCTGTAAGCCTCATGGACGACCTGCAGATCCACAAACACATGCAGGAGACGCTTTAAAACGTGGCCACAACATCCCAGCAGCTATTATCCAACATACATCTATTAGAGAGGACATGGACACATACACTGGGCACATTTAACCGCACAGAAAGCTGCTAAATACAGATGTTAAAGAGGACTTTATTTGTCTTTGCAGTCGCAGTGGAAGCTGAGAGGAATCAGAGCCTACGGGGCTGTAATATTTCAAAAGTGTCCATTTCTTTCAAACCGCAGGGAAGACAGCATGAGGGAAGGGAAATGACAGATGGAGGAAAGGAGTGTTGGAAAGACTCTTCAAAAAGTAGCGGAGAAGAAAGAGTGAGATGGATGTGTTGAAAGAGCCTAAAGCAGGTCAGAGGAAAAATGGAAAAAAGTGAAAGTTTGAGAGAATGAGGCTAAAGCAGAGAGTTGAGTAGGTGGAAGACAGAAAGGATTTTCTGCATTTTCAAGAAACTGGACATTAGTCAGCTTAAGCAGGGGGATGAGAACTCTTAGACACCAAATCCTGCCTAAGAGTCGTCACTCAGTCCGCTGATCCATGCTAACGCTTTAGCATGCAATGATGCAAACTACGGAAACTGTTCAAAGCAAGAAAATGCTGTGCAGCTAGAGAGGTGAACTGTCAGCTCTTTTCAAACCATACAGAGTCAAACGTGCAGGAATTTAGGAGAGGTTGATGAAAATATCATGTGAATTAATAAACTGATGTGTTTTGTGGTGTGTAAAGGACAAATAAATGAATTAACGTGTGGTTTGTCTGCAGTAACACGTCCAAAATGAAACCTGGACACATCAGTTTGACTTATTTATAATCTGTTACTTCTGAAATCCTGATCCTGTCTCAGAGAAAATGATGTGCCGATCATGTCTAATCTTCAAAAGAGTAATATTTTCTCCTGGTAAGATAACAGTATGACGTAGTGGGACACTTTTACACTTTCAAAGAGCCACAAAGTTCAAACACAGGACTTTCACCAGGGAGTGTCTTATGTGGGACGATTATCTTTAAGTTTCATTTTCACTCACTGTTTAGTTTTGGTTTCACTCAACGGTTGGATAGGTTGAGGCAATAAAATTACATGGTTAAGTTTACAATTCAACAATTTCTACAATTTCATTTAGCAAACATAGAAATTATTTCCTGGAAAACGGACTGGATGAGGGGAGTGTTGTTGTTTCCGAGGAGGTGGATTCGACTCCCGTCTCACCTCTCCAATCATACTGGAGGACTCACTTCCTGCTTCTTAGGGTTATTGACGGCAACATAGTTTAGGAAACAAGTCACAGTTTGAGTTAAAATATGAAACTTTCACTCAGTTTTTAAAGCTTCATCATTAGTTCCTAGGTTACTAAAGTGACAAACATATTACCGTTCAAAAGTTTGGGATGACTTAGAAATGTCGTCCAGATAGCTCAGCTAATTGAGGATTCTAAAACCATTGTGCAATTATGTTGGCACATGAATAAAAGTGTGAGTTTTCATGGAAAACTTGAAATTGTCTGAGTGACCCAAAACGTTTGATGGTAGTGTATGATTAGTTGGCTGAAGTGAGAGACAATAGCAAAAATATTTTAACATATGTCTCAAAAACAAATATAACACTGGAGCGTTTCCTTTAGTCTTAAATATCCAGACCTATTTCCACAGCAACATGTTGGTGCTGGAGAATGGTCTGACTGCACCTCATTAACATTCTACTATGAAAAGAACAAAGCTCTGGCTTGTATTTCTTTAAATCAATCAAAATCATATTGGGCGGCGCTACACTCTGGACTTCCAAAACATTTCCACACCGACTGGTGAGTGTTGTCACTAAAATGCCTGATTGACCATAAGAACCAAGCAGGACTGCCTTATTGAAAGTTTGATAGGCTGTTTGCTGAAAGGTTGTAGTTATGTTTCCTGTATGTAAGGGGATTTTGGAAACAGTACAATGTCAATGGCGGAAGACAGGACAACGCTGCAGAAACAGCTGCCAAAGCCCCAAGTTTACCTTTAACTGTAGTCTGACTCACTGAATTTAGAGTTCAGGTATGAGCAAACCATTGTTGGCTGTTTGCAGTTTGTAAACTACCAGCTGTCTCCAAAAGGAAGAAAATAAATAACACTCAGGAACTCACTCAGAAAACACTCAGCCATTACTTCCTAAATATAGCAGTCCTCCATTGTGTTGACTTCCTGCTTCCCTCCCAGGACACTCATGTATTAAGAAAGAGGAAGTGGAGGCTTGCCTTTCCTGTTCAAACTGGCCAATCAGGACACATTTATTATCCAATCATATTTGAAGCCCCGCCTACTCATCTAACCAATTAAAGAGCTGCTCTTGAGGCACCTTCTCCTTCAGCCCCAGAACAAGATGGCCTCCACAAGGAAGAAACTGACAGGTGGTGACTTGTTAATTTAATGTCTTTTTGAAAGGCTTCTTGTTTTAATGAAACTAAGAAACTTAACTTTAAGAAGCTCAGTTCTCTCTGTCGCTACTGAAATTGTACAGTTAGATAAAGTACACAGAAAAACAAAAGCGTGTGTGATGTATGTCCACCTTTCTACACAAAAGACGTCCAGGTGGTGAGATAGGGAGCATATGCTTGCTCACATTAGTTCTCTTTTGCTATTTGTGTGTTGTTGTTTTGTCGTTATTGGGGGGAAAAGCTTCTAAGCAGCAACCCATAACACTGAAGAATTCCAGTTTGCTCCTGATTTGGATCATTGGAGCATGAACACTTCTTGACTTCTAAATTCTACCAAAACGATTCCACCTGTAGCTATTTTGAGGGGACACCATCACTGCATCCTGGACTCAGTTCTGCTCTGGAAGAATAGAAATGAATAGAAGATTTTTAGTGTCGATTTCTCTAAATATCCAGGACACACAGAGGAACCAGAAAGATGTTTCTCTCACACCTTTGTATTAGTGCCATACATTTTTAAAAAATGATCAAAATACAATATAAATACAGTAAAATATATAAAAATCAACCTATGAACTGGTGGTAGTGAAATATAAGACAGATTGAAGTGATAGTAGTGCAGATGTTGTAGCATCTTATTGAAATATACGTTAGTAGTAGTGCAAATGGTTCAGTAGGATTGTGACTGGTTTAAATAAATACAAACAAGCCAGATTGTTTTCTCCTCTACAGCTGATTGATAGTGAGTTGCAGCCAGAATATTTCTACATTTACCTTGACGCTCAATTGAGAATTTAGTTTAGATGTTTCGGAGCTTCATTTTAGGGAAACCGAGGATTAAAATCCATCTTCAACCACAAAACACCTCACTGCTAGCTGCAGTTTACACAGAGCAAACAGGAGACATGTATAGAAACAGTAAATAGTAAAGTATCTATAACATATGGAGCCACTATTTTTCTCCATCATTGGTAACACCAGGTGAAATTTAATTTTTGTTTGCTTCTTTTTTTCATCATTTATGGCATTTTAACCATCATACTGCACAGAGAACATTTTCTGAGTCCTCTCTACTTCTAGCTATAGTTGTGCTGTTTCCATAATGGTGCAAGACTTTATGTTCTGTGAAAAATTACCCCACAGTGAGTTAATTCAGGAACAAAATATGTACAGAAACTACTTTGGCTTCAGAGGGTTAAATGATATCAGTTCACCAGCTTTAGTGGCCATGTTACATTTGGGGAAAACAAGGATCAAAATCCATCTCCAACCACAAAACACCTCACAGCTAGCTGCAGCATTTTGCATGTTTAAGTGATTCTGTATGTACAATGACTAAGCACTAAACGTAAAAGTCGTGTTTCGAATGAAAACACCTCAATTGTTATAGAGAGGCGCCATTTTTGCATTATCTCTGTGAGAGAGAGTACAGAACAGATGACAGTAAAGTGGGAGGAATGACCAAAGAGACACATTTTAGAGACGGCATGAGTAAGATAGATGTCTAAAAATGTGACACAAGAGAGATCAATTGGAAGAAAAAGCAGGAAAGAGAAGTGAGTCAGATGATGAAGACGTACAAAGGACGAAGAGAATGATGGAAGGTCGGATAGATGGAGGGAAATGATGAGGAAAACGTCTAGGCATGAAGGCAGAAAGCAGCTCAGGTAGAAACGTGTGATTGATCCGAGTTTTACGTCGAGTCCCGAAAGGTCGTCAACATCCTCACGCATGTTGCTGTCTGTGTTCTCACATCTACGAGAAAATCCATAACACGTCAGAGCGACCGACATCAAGGCAGCTGCCGTCGTCTCAGCCTCCACCGTCGATGCACAAACACACACATGAAGCTCCCACATGACAATTTAAACACGTCAGAAACACACAAATACAGTTTATATTGTACAAAGACGGGCAAAAACATGACACTTAAATAAGACTCCACACAAACACTTACAGTAAAGGAGATTTAAGAATGTGTTGCTTTAACATTTATCCCATAAAGGTCAGTAGTCATGAAAAATCACACGCTGTTTCTAAAGTGATTGGTCTTCCAGTATTTTTACTATTTAGTGGCATTTTTATGCGTTTTGTTTAACTCTGAATTTGGAAAGTATACTGTCAAAAAATAAATTTAAAAAAAATCACATCCAAAAAACAATTGATCAGAGCCAGAAACTGTAAAAAATAGAAATATTCATCAGATTTTCAACTTTCCCACAGTAACTGAACTAATCATATGTGATGTGCAGTTGTGTTGGGAAAATTAACCAAATTTGAGCATCATTCATGGCGCGTTGGCAAAAATAAAGCATTTGCATGAACCAGATTCTGTAAAATACTAAAAAATTCTGAGCTCTTTAGTGCCATAAATGAATGAATTAGGCCACTTGATTCAACTGGGCTGAACTGCAGGCAGTGTCTTCACAGAGCAGATGAGAGACAAGTATGGAAATGAATATAAAAAATAAATAGTAAAATATTTATAACATGCTACCTGTGGGGATTTGGAAAATGTCACACAGATTGATCCCCTGTCTGTTTAATTTTTTTATAAAAGAAAAAGTAATTTGACATTCATTTTCTTTTTTTAATAATTTGTGGCATTTAAACTGCCAGACAGCACAGAAGAGAAGCCTGAGTCCTCTGTACTTCTAGCCATAATGTTCTGTTTCCAGTGAGGTGCAGGACTTCATATTGCAGTGAATAATTAGTTCACAGTGAGTTAAAATGCTACAGAAGCAACTGGAATAACGGCACGGACATTAAAAATGATGCTTTAATATTAGTTTAAATGTCACTATATGACATACTATTCAAAAATTATATTCAAAACAAGAAAATAATGGTGTTTAATGAGAGAGTAAATAAAACCTGCTGAAGTGAATAATAAAAAAAGCATTGTGGCACTGCTATGAAGTTATTTTTTACCGTTTAAGAGAAATAAATGAGCCAGTGCAGCATCAAAGCAGTTTAAAAAAAATTGGACATATGAATCAATAAAGACACAGTTGCATCCTTTAATTAGTTTTTTACAGAATCTGGAACTCAACATTTACTGAGCAGAAGATTTTACAGTTGAAAAATAAACGAAGGCACACTGTGGAGACTCTTAATGTTCTCTTTGCACTGCAGTTCCATATTAATGGTCAGCATTCATCAATAAAATATGATCTGTGATGGGCTGCTAAATCAGGCTGTTTAAGTCCTTAGTAACATCAAAAAAAAGGATGTTTTTGCTCTGAGTGCGAGTAAAAAAGTTAAAGAAAACCAATTATTTCAGACATTCACGAATGAATACAGTAAAAGTAGCAACTAGAAGCTGGAAGAACAGAGTAGTTGTGTGATTTTTCATGATTAGTGACATTTCGGAGTAAATGTAAAAACAGCCACATGGGCAGTGGCTCACATCATGTCACATATTAATCTACAACTTCACTGGAGGACTACAAACATGAACACACAACACTGAATGCAGACAGACACACAAAGAACAGACAGCACACACTCTCTGGGCCAGTAGCTGATTGTTCGGTTACAATCTTCTACAAAACCGACTCATAAAAAAAATTTAAAGCACATTAAGGAAGCTTTAAGTAGAGTTTCATCACTACTGCCCTCCTCTCACCACACAAAATACACACACACACACACAAAACCAGCACATATAACCACATAATATTTACCTTGCAATTCACTCCACACCATAAAAAGAACACACTGAAGTCAGAAATATGTGCATGTGTGTGCGCTCAGCTCGCTCAACGGTACCTTATCTGTAGCGGTGAAGCTTTAATGTCAGCAGTTATCATAAGTGGGCCGTTTATGAGTAACTGCAGAGTGTTTAATCAGCAGTGAGGGGAAAGAGGAAGCCGAGGGAATGAGTGGGGCACAAATATTTCACTGATGTGGGAGAAGAAAGAGCCACACATGACATCAGTGGGACTTTCTTGGGTTTGATTTCACAGCTGAAGTTATGCACAGAAACACTGAGGAGACGTAAACCATCTCAACAGGTCATTCAGCCTCGATACCGGACTTTAAAGATCCCCTCCAGACAGGTCTGCAGATTTATATCAAAATATCAAGCAATAATTTCAGTCTTTCCCGTAAAAAAAAATATCAACTACCTGCTTAGAAATTCTCAACTGACGTGAACAGCTTCTCCCTTATTGCAAAATCTATAAATATGCAGATGTTTTGAAAGTTTAATGCTGGATAGAGTACGCCTCCTACGTCACTCAAAGGGTCTTTTTTTTTCCAAATGTGTTTGCAGCTCATTCTTCAGATGCAAGTCGTCTGTAGAAGCAGAACACAGCTTCACAATAAAATATGTAACAGCTACATGCTTATGTTGCACAACAGCACCAAAATGAATTAACTCCATAATTAAGCCTGTAAAACTGTCACATATTTAATTTTTTTGGTTTATTCTTTTTTATTAGCTTGCATTACTGTGTGGAACCACTTCTTGTGGCACTGACTGGTTATGTTAAGGCAAAAAAAAAATGATTTGTTACGGTTTGGGTTAAAAATCATCTCTAAATATTCAAATATCTCATAATTTCACTGTAGTTTTTGGCTTTGTGATGTCACAAATCCTGCTCGCTGAAACACGCCTTAAAAAATAGATTTTATGCACTTTTCCACTTGCAGATTAATCGTCAAACTGTAAACACACATTATTCTGCTCAAACATCCAAAAATATAAGAAGAACCAAAACATGTATTTACAAACGGAGGGGAACTTTAAAAATCACACTTTTCATTTCTTAAAGCAAGTAAAGGTGTTTCTATTGATTTGAAACTCAAATGGAGCCAAACAGAAACATCTCTCTCCATCAGCTGAGGTTTGACTTGGTTTAAGAAAGCTGCTCAGAGTAAAAACTGGATTAAATGACTTGTTAAAATGGACATTTGTTCCATCTGCACCCCGACCTGGGTCAAAACTGGACCTAAAATCCATTCAGACACTTGACGGAGCTGGTTAGAATTAAATTCTTATTCTCATCTAAGCCTTAAACACTGAAACTTAGCTTTTCTTTAAAGCTTCACTAAAGAAGCCAACTAATTTCTCTTTTAAAGGATTTTTTGGCATGTTTTCATCCTTCAGTGGCAAAGAAAAAAACACTGCCACAGTCTTTTTTTGACTACTTTTTACATTGATTTCATTCTTTTCTAACCTCCACTGCTTTCCTTCACTGCTGCAATGAATTTAAAGCTCTATGATGGATAATGTAAAACGTAATGTTCATAAAAGTGGGACGCTTGAATGCAGCTCAGTCACATGAACACTGAGAGGTCTGTAAGGATCACAGAGGCAGTTTGTTCCAAGTCGTGGTGCCAGATCCACTTAAGGTAATTTATTGACTTTTTGTCAAATTAGGTCGTCGATCAACTTGTGCTCCTTCATTCAGATTGATGGCAGTTTCTCCTGCGTGTCCAGGATTTATTTCGTGTCTTTAATACCTCTAATGGCTTTACACATGTATAATCTCAGTTCGACAAACACTGAACACACAAACACTCCGGAAACTGTCACCAGAATCCTCGTGGCACAAAAGCGAGTCGATCGAGGAACTGATTTGCCACCGGAAAAAGCAGCACATTTTCTCAAAACACCAAAAAAAATAAAAAATAAAAATGAAGAAAGAACAGCAGGAAGGAAAAGAGGCCAGAACACAATTCTCTCACCAAGAAGAGGCTCCGTTTGAGGCTCCTTAAAGTAAAAAAACAACAAAAAAAAGGGAGAAACGTAACGCACATGCAACAGCGTTAGCCCGACTGCAGAAAGACCTCGATGCCACAGCGAGGTTTCAGTTCACCAAGATGCACAAGACACAAGTATCAGAGCATTTGTCATTTCAGATTCTTACATATTTAACACACAAAAAGAACGAGAATGTAGCCCTGAATGAGTTAAGTGTGTGAATATTATCTATTATTGTAACATTTATCCAGCTTGTCTTTGTTTTTGGCTCATCCAGTGCAGTTTCCACCCCAAAATGTGATTCAAACTTTAAGATAACAGTAAAGAATATTATTGCGTCAAGCTGTCAAATACAAACATCTGAGAGAAAATCTGAAGGTGGTAAATAAAAAAAACGAAGAAGAGACAAACACGATTAAGTTGGCATGACAGACAAATACAAAGCATTCCTCATTAGAATAATCAGTCTGACAAATTGGTGAAAAAAAAGAGCAGCTATGAAGCAGCTCTGCAGATATTCCAGAAGACAGCTGGATGTTAACTGGATGAGAATGCAGTCGACCCGGATCTGATAAATCTGCAACATTTATCATCCTCCGGCTCCAAACCACTGTGATCTCAGCCGGGGCATTTATAATCTAAGTTAGTAATATGATGTGGTGTTATTGTAAACACTCAGTATCATCTAATGGTCTGAGCCCAGCGATGTGTCTCAGCTGTTGGCTTGTTTTGCGGTGAGCCGGTCGTCTGTTTGCAGTGGCGCTTTAATTGGTCCTTGAATTCAATCAGTTTAAAGCATCATTTAGCGGCTTTGCTGAGCTTCACTGTCAGATGTCCCAGATGATCAACCTTTTCTAGAAACTGTTAGTTCTACAGAAACTTTACGAAAGCAATTTGATTTGTCTGGATTAGTTTCAAATTACAGGCGTCTGAAATGAGCATTAATTACTTCAAGACAGGTTGATTTATTCTAAAATCTAGCACCTAAGGGACTCAGCACTTTTCTTATTAAACACTCGCACCATTGATCTGGATGTATCCCTCATACAATTAAAACTGTATTGAACTCCCATCCCTCAGCACAGTGATCGATCCCCACGCCTGATGTTTAGGCGTTTTCTATAGGTGACTCATCTGTTTGTAATGGGCTTTTAATTGATCTATAAATTCAGTTGGTTAACTAACTGCCTCCCAGGGCTGCAGGGCGAATGTTCAGGGTTAACTGTCGACCCTCCTAAATCATCCAATCAGTCAGTCAGTCAGTACTGAGCAGAAGGAGGACCAGGATTTAAGCCAGCTGGAAAGCAAGCGCCGGTTTGTGTTTTGTCCCTGTGGGCTCAACTGCATAATTGGATTGATTTTTATTCAAAATTGACATTTTAGGATTGAGAAACATGGTAATGGTGCTGCCTCAGAAGGCTTTTGTGTAGTAAATGAAGCATTTTTTAAAGAACACCCACTCTAAAAGCTAATTAATGGCACAAAATTACAATAAATGATGAATAATTAAGCAAACTGCTATAAAAATGTAGATCTTTTATTTGGTGTGGGTTTCGACTCTAAAGTATCTGAGTGATATGCAATGGCTAAAAATCAAGGAGTGATTTGTACATATTTTAAAAAATAGGCCGTTTAATTTTTCCACTAATCACGAGTTCCCTGTGAAAAGTCACACTGCAGTTTCAGGTACAAAAATACCTGGTGACAATGTCTTGTTATCATCTGCACAGCATCCTTTGCTGTCAGGCCTCATTAAAATTGAAAAGGTGACATGTTATAATGTGAAGATGTGTGAAAATAGATTCCTGGAGCTCGAAGATGCTCCTGTGGTTTCAGGCTTAATCCTCCAGTATATTAGTTAATTACTAAGCAGTGAGTGTCATTTATCTCCATAGTCTGAATATTTGAAGTGAATTTATAGTGGTTTACTGCAATATAATATAAACTAATCCTTTAATTCTCTGATATTTATCATTGCAAAAATGTACATTTGTAACAGTATTTTTTTAGAACAATTTACTCTTATTTTACAGACTTTTTCTGTTTAGTTTTATTTATTTATTTTTTTAATTTTATTTTATTTTATTTTATTTTTTTTGCTTAATTTGCAGCTGATTTTTAGCTAAGAAAACCAGGAAAAAAAATATTTTTTTTTAATTCTTTATTTTACCAGGTAAGCTCAGTTGAGAACAATTTCTCATTTACAGTGATGACCTGGCAAGAGGCCCCAGCAGGAAGAGAGATAACAAATAAACAATACATATACAAAAAATGACACACAAGTGTTTAAACAGAGATTAAAAACACCCTAAATTAATGCTAACATTCAACATGTGCAGTGGTCAACAAGGGTCTGCTGCAGCTTCTGTTTACAAATGTAAGGTGATGGAAGTGATGGCAGTTTCAGAGATTTTTGGAGGGAATTCCAATCGATCGCTGCAGCAAAGCAAAAGGAATTCTGGCCAAAGATAGTGCGAACCTTGGGGACAGAAAGTGTTAAGAAATCACTGGACCTCAGGTGGTCGTTGTTATGGGAGGGGTGTAGGAGGTTGGAGAGGTACTGAGGGGTCTTCCCTGATAGGGTCTTATAAATGAGTAAAAGCCAGTGCTGGAGTCTCCTGGTGTGAAGGGAGGACCAACCCACCAGTTTGTAAAGGTTGCAATGGTGGGTGGAGAAAGGTGGACCAGTAGCAAGACGGCTGTCTGAGTGATGGAGGACATCAAGCCTGTTAAGGACCACTTAAGGTCCATTTTACAGATGACATCATCGTAGTCAAACATGGGGAGGATGGTCATCTTCACAAGAGTGTTTATGGCAGAGTATGTAAAGGAGGCCTTATTACGGCAAAGGAACCCCAGTAAATTACACATTAACCATATAAAAACAGGACAAAATGGTAAATTATGTCCACACCAAAAATCTGTATTTTTATTTTATAAATGATCATTTCATCTCTTTCAACATTTGACTTTATAATAATGATATTCCTGTATTTAAATCAAAATGAATTATTATTTTGCAGATATTTGCTGTTGATTGAAAGAGATATTAAAATATTATGAACTGAAAAATAATATTACATCATTTTTAAAACAACTGTCACATTACTGATTTTTCCTGTTTTGTTAAATTACAGATAATATTTAGTAAAATCACCCAAAAAAAAGCATGGATTTATGTGTTGACTGTAGACTCTTTTGCAACATTTAACCATTGTTTTTTGGCTCCACTTAGGTCAACAAAAACATAATTTTACAGATATATGTCATTACTTGAAAGATAAATTACACATATTAAGAATTAAAAAATAGTAAGAACATTTTTGAAACTATATTACAGATTTTTTTTTCTTTTAAAAAAAAAAAAACTACACCTAATTTTTAGTTCAATAGCAGCAAAAATCATTAATTTACACATTAACCATTACTAAAAAAGGACAAAACTGTAAATTATGTCCACATCAAAAATCTGTATTTTTCTGAGTGGTAATTTGATCTTTTTCAACATTTCACTTTAAAATTATATTTTTTCCTGTATTTAAGTCCAAATTAAATTATTATTTTGCAGATTACTATATTTTTCTAAATGGTAATTTGATCTTTTTTCAATATTTGACTTTCATTTTAATTACAGATATCTAGAAAATCACAAAAAAAAGTATGAATTTACATGTTGACTGTGAAATAAAGAAGGGGAAAAATGGCAAAAACTGTACATAATGTCTACATCAAGTCACATTGCTGTGTGTGACTGCAAAATTACAGCATTTTATTGTATTTATATTAGCTAAAAATATTATTATTTTACACATATTTATTGTTATTTTCACAGGTTTTACAGTTTTGAAGATTACAATATTCCACCATTTTTAATATACATTTTTCTGGCACCCTTGCCGGCAGACTTTGACAAGTTCTTCTGTGTGTTTGGGTTTTTTTTTTTGTTTTTTTCATATTATTGGTGCTTAATTAGAGATCCTTTTCTATGTGATTTACACTAAATTTTGTGGGAGGATGAGTCGAAATGTTTAGTTTGCTGATCCTGATAACGAGTTAATTAAAAAGATAGTCGATAGTCATGTCTCTGGAAGGTTTATGACAGACAGGAGTGGATGGAGGGAATTATGGAGGAGAGCAGGACTAGAAATGATATTTCCCTGAGTCATCTTTAGTCGTGGTGGTTAGTTTGGCCGTGAACGTGTTTGTCAGATGCAACGCTGCAGGGGAGGAAGCTGACCAGCTGACCATCTTGACTCCCTCAGCAGGAGCTGAACCGTCCTCTAGCTTTTAATCCCATCATGCAGCTCGCTAACACCACTACAGGCTCTGCTGATTCTGCCAACAACCAGAGCTGCAGCCTATTGGCAGTGCAGCCATCCCATAATGCTCTGCGGTGCGGTGGTAGCCGGTTGTTACCTGTCTGAATGCATCGCCGTCCCCCTTCCCGGCCTGCTGAGCGAGGAGCGTCAGCTTCTTGTTCTTCTCGTTCCTCTTGTGCACTTTGTACAAGCAGGACAGCAGACAGACGAGCAGCATGAAGGCGATGAGGCCGATCAGGGAGAGGATGGCCACGGTCAGCGGAGGCAGCTTATAGGCTGAGATGGACAAAGAAAAGAAGGAAAAACAACCACAGAGAGGAATAGTGAGCTTTCTGTGAGGGCAGGAATGTTGTTATAAACCTTTGGTATCTGCATCTTCTCAGTCTTAGCTTAATTAGCATGTTAACTGGATATCCAGCTGGCATTTTCCACTGTGTAAGTCACTGTTATTATATGCATATTTATTTAACACATTCAGCAGAAGTAGAATCAGTCATTTTAGGTATGTCTGAGGTCACATATTCAAATTCAAACTCAATCATTCAGAATTAATAATAAGTTAAACATCTGACAAATAATTCAACACACTATAACATAGTTGTCCGCATATTTTGAATATTGTAGTTGTTGGTAGCTTTAATTTCTGCTGCAGGTAGCTATAAGTGCAGTGACCAATAAACAGATTATGAATTATAATATAGTAAAACATAACTGGAATCATTTGAAATACACACTACTGTTCAAAAGTTTGGGGTCACCCAGACAATTTCATGTTCTCCATGAAAACTCACACTTTTATTCATGTGCTAACATAATTGCACAAGGGTTTTCTAATCATCAATGAGCCTTTCAACACCATTAGCTAACACAATGTAGCATTAGAACATAGGAGTGATGGTTGCTGGAAATGTTCCTCTGTACCCCTATGGAGATATTCCATTAAAAATCAGCTGTTTACAGCTAGAACAGTCATTTACCACATAAACCATGTCTAGACTGGATTTCTGATTCATTTAGTTGTTACGTTCGTTGAAAAAAACTGCTTTTATTTAAAAAAATAAGGACATTTCAACAGAGATTCCAAACTTCTGAACGGTTGTGTATCTTTATAGGAGGAGTTGTAAGTGTTGACAAATGGTGACGATTAACCCGCTGAACCCAACTGCAGGTCTGAAAGATTTGTTATCTTTCAAAAAATTGCTAAACTCATTGTATTTATAAGAGTCAGATACTTTTAAAACAGAAGAAAATGCTGGGTTTTCATCTTTCTTACTGTCCTTGAACTACTCATCTGTGACTGTTGGGAAAATTACCCAAAACTGAGCCTAAAATTGTGAGTGTTTCATCAAAATCACTTTATCCGACATGTTGCAGTTAAAAATTTGCCAAAAATAAATTATCTGCACCAAACAGATTCCAATCAAAACTAAATATTTTGTGCTCCTCGGTGCAACTGTGAAGCTTTTAATGTCTCAGCTTTGACAGCCCGTCACATGACCAAAAAATCTGTAACTCCTCGGCTGAACTGCAGGCTGTGTTTATACAGAGCAAAGAGACAAGAATGAAAACAAATTAAAAATGCAATGAACAAACTATATACACTAAACTATGTATAACAGTATTTTTAGTACTGTTAACAGCCGCAGACACTTCATATGGTGGCTGTGCGTTTTGTCATGTATCTGTAGAGCAAATAACCAAAGAAATTTCCTTTTTTGTTTGTTTTGAAGTTAAATTCACTGCACTATAACTTAAACTGCACAAAGAGTTCTGAGTTTTCTCTACGTCTAGTCGTGATTGTGTTGTTTCCATAGAGGTGCAGAACTCTTTTTGTGGTGAAAAATGAGCCCACAGTGAGAAAAATGTGCATAATAAACTGCATGGGGTTCAGAGGGTTCATACATGTCTTTATATCTGCTTACATCTATACTGTATCTGTTTTTACCCATTTATTAAATGTTTAAACACTTCCTGGCCTGGAAAATCTGAATGAGGCATCTCAGAGTAGAGTCATTTATGTATTATTTATATGGTTTGAGTTATTTAGATTCTCTTTGTTTACACTCCACATCAGACTAGAAATACACCCAGAGCACACAGCAGTTAGTGTCAGCAGCCTCCAGTGCTGCTCATCCTTCAGCTGGTTACTGCTGCATTATTTACATTTACCCTGTGATGCAAAAAGCTCAGCTGCAAACTGCAAATTGCTCCATAAAACAGGCATAAATATAAAGCAAATACACTGTAATGTAGCTCTGTGCCTTCTTCTTTTTCTTCTTGTATATATTCTGTAAAGTTATTGCCTGTTATCAAAGTCTGTTTACAGCTTTTTGAGAGTACAGCTGTATACTTGCATGAAGGGTTTTGTGGCTTTAGAAGGAGTTACATGATGTCTGATGAGTTTGGGGCTGAAGATGGAAAATGGGGGAAAATAAAATTAAATCAGGAGTTAGAAAGAGTGTGAGTGTACTCAGATCTAATCCCTGCTACCTAAAATACTGACCAAACTCACAGCAGTCAAGTGGCATGATGGGTAATTTAGGCCTCAGGTTTCATCAAGTACGAAGAAAATGTGAGATGAAAAGAACACGATATATCTCTGTATTTTCTGCATTGATGCATGAACTGTTCACCAGCAGTCTGACAGAATTTCAATGTTAAATCCTCTTCTCATCACTCAGGATGCTCAGGCTCTCATTAGCTTCAGGATGTGTCCTCCTCCTCGCATATATACTTAACTACATATTTGACAGTTGCACTCGTGCTAATAACCGCAGCTCCTTCAGTTAACTATTTACATCTCATTAGATGCCCCTTATGTAAGAAATCATTTATTTTTCTTCGGCAGAAAACTGATTCTAATTAGTTTCTTGTGCCTACGAGCTCATTGCAATGCGAGATCACAACTAAACACTCATTTAAACGCGTCTCTGCTCTCACCGTTGATGTCTATGTAGATATCGGCCACTGAAAACCCAGCCAGGTCCGTCACTTTGAAGACACCTGCGTCGGCCATCTGGATTTTCTTAATGATGAGGTCTGAACGCTCCACAGTCAGCCGACCCTCCAGCTGAGGGTCCAGCGGCGTCACCAGAACCCCCTGGTCCAGGATGACCCGGTCCTGGTTGTCAGATTTAGGCCTGTAGACGATGTTAAGGTTGGAGTAGTGCAGGTAGAGTCTCATCTTCAGGTTTTCTCCATAGGAGGCTCGCAAGAAGTTCTGGTGCTCTGTGGGGTGAATATAGACAAACATTTAGGAATCATCCATGACATCATGACCACTGACAGGTGAAGTGAATAACATCAATCATCTTGGACCTTGTATAGCCTTTGTGTCTGGATGGCGTGTGGAGTGAATTGATTACACCTGGTCCAAGCCTGAGCTCCAGATTCCCACCTGACACTCATGATTAGCTTGGAGCTCCAGACCTCCTCCCAGCCCTGGTCCTTCACACCTTGGATTGGTCCACCACCACAACTCCTCCTCCCACAATCACTGCACATGACTATATCTGCAACCAAGACTCTCAGCTGGGGCGGCTGCTATTTGTGACCAGTTTGCCCTGGTGCCTTTGTGTAAGTTGTGTGTCATTTGTGGTCCGTCAGTTTGAGGGGTGATTATGGACATTTCGATCTTCTGTTGGCAGCTGCTAATCTGGTGTGGAGCCCCCAGACTCAGTGGAGACTGACGCTCTAGTTAGCTGTCCACCGACTTTGTAAAGAAGCATTTGGTAATTTCAGTATTTGTGAACTGTGTGTAATAAATGTGTGTGTTCAGAGGCACCAGTATTGTTTAGTTTGTTCTGTACACTCTTTGTATTAGTTTCTGTTACTTGTGGTGGGAGGTGAAACTGTATTTAAGTTTGGCTAGGGAGTTTAGTTACTTTGCTTGTGTTTAGATAGTTTTACAAACTCTGTTAGCCTTCGTTTTGTTGAATTCTGTTCTTTGATTTGGCAACATCCACCAGTCTTGTTTTCTTGTTTGATCACTTTTATGTTCCATTTGCTACTGAGCAATAAAGTCCTTTTCCTGAACCAACAACATCTGGTTATTTGTTACATCCAGCTGACCCTAGAGGTTGGACTGTAACAGACAAGTGTCACCCACCTAAACACTACAGGTCAAGCAACCCCCCCCAACCCTCCATAGCATCAGCAGTCCTTGGTGCCGGTTGCCAACTGAAGCAGGACAATGCACCCCAACACAACACCAAAAACTGCTCAGGAGTGGCACAAGAAGAGCTAAGGTGTTCACCCAGGTTCCACACTACCAGATCCAAATCTTATTGAGCATCCATGGGATGTGCCAGGATAAGCCTGATCTAGGTAGGGCCCACTCTGCAACCCACAGCACCCACAGAATTCACTGCCACCATCCCGGTGTCACAGAACATCCCCAGAGGTCCTGGTTCCATTCCCCACTGGAACAGAGGAGTTTTAACAGCATAAAGGAAACCAACACAATATTAGGCAGGTGGTCATAATGTTATGCCTGATCTGTGTATGTAATAAATGTAAATGTATTTAGTGAGACTTCAAGAATATGTGATTGTAGAAGCTGGATTGTAACTATGATAGCAAAAAGAGGTGAAAAAATGCACTCAAATGCATCAGGACTTTTATCATGTGGAGGCCACGAGAGAGTCCATCTGCAGTGTGGGTTTGGTCCAAACTAAAATAACTCAGGAACCACTAGATGAACTGGGAGAAAAAACGCAGTGGTTCTTCATGACATTTATAAGTAACTACTACACAAAGTTGGATGAACATTCATGTTCCCTGACGAAAAGAATCATTTGTCACCTCCAAGTAATTTGTTTAACCCTCTGAATCCCAAACCTGCTGGCGTATTTGAAAATCCTATTCTCTTAAAAGGAATCACCAAAATGACAGCATTTATCAGCAGTAGAAACTGTAAAAACAGAAAAAAAAGTCAGATTCTCAGCTTTCCCACAGTCCTTCAACTATTCATATTTAACAAGCCGATCTGCCTGGAAAAATTACCCAAATCTGAGCTTAAAATCTTGATATTTGATCCAAATTGATTTAGTGCACATATCTCATTTAAAAATTCAGCAAAAAATAAAGCTTTAGTTCAAACCAGATTCTATCAAAATCTAAAAAATTCTGCAAACCTCATCACAACCATGATGCCAATAGTGACTCAAATGTGATCAACAGGCATCTGACAAAAATTCTGGAACTTTTCAGCTGAACTGCAGACAGTGTTTAAACAGAGCAGACAGGAAACGTGAATGGAAACAGATAAAAATTAAAAATAGTAAAATATCTCTAGTGCTTTGATTTCAATGCTTTTCCAGCATTGGTACCATCTGTGGGCAAATGGAAACATGTTGTAAACATTCATTACATTTTTACTTACATTTTTGTAAAATTAAATTAGTTTGAGAAATGAGGCCACATATGTACAAACATTGGTCAGAAACTGCCTTGGATTCAGAGAATTGAAGTAGTTTGTTTATCATCCACAAAAAAAACCTGCAATACCAACAAATTTTCCCAATGGGTTTACCTGTTCTCTGTTGTTATGCAATTTTTTGGATTAAAATGAGAAGCTTTACACGCTAAACATCAACATGTTAGCATGTAAACGTTGGTGTTTAGTTCTAAGCACCACTTTATCAAAGAACAGCTTCTTTTGTTGCTGCAGACGTCCAGGTTTTGGTTCAAGAGTTCTGTCTCTGCCTGCAGTTATATTACTTTGTTCCATAACCTTCATTAAGCAAATGTGTTCTTGATATATTTTATCTCCATGCTCTTATTTACAGCTGCAGCAGCCCAGCATCCCTGTGGGCAGATTTAACCTCATTTTAAATACATTTGATAAGGACCTTTTTTATGACCCTTTCTCAGATAAAGACATTAAGATTTTACAGTAAAGAGTGAGCTAATGTGGACACTGGCACTCAGCCAAGATGGAGAAAAGCTGGAAAAACAAGACAAAAACACGGAGGTGATCTGATAGCTCAGGGGTTTGAGCAGCGTGATTCCCAGCATGGAAGACAGAAGTCATCCAGGTGTTTCTGTACGTCCAGGTTGCTCAATCCCTAACTGCAAAAAGAGCCAAAACTGCAGGAAATGTAACATTACTGTAGTCTTTAACTTGTCCCCATTGTGCCTTAAAGTTGTGCAACATGTCCAATAACAGGGACGGCAGCTACTGGAGCTCAGGGCAACACTTTGTGACAGATGTGGTGCTGCCTTGAATAAAGCTTCACAGTTTTTCCTTAGACCTAACTTCATTTCACCTCTCTACTAGTATACAATCACATTCACTGATTTAATATGACTGCAGTGGCACCAGTCTTTCCTTCTGAGTCACGTTTGCAAACATTTGCTGTTAGACGCCAATTATGATTGTCACAAACTATTTAAATGTAATGCACATTCAGTTGCAAATGCAGCTAAAAGCAGACCGAGTCTGACCTGTTGAAACAGGACGGTTTTAGAGCACAGACGTGGTTTTATTTCTACCAGGCTTCCTCCATTTCTGTTTGCTACATCTCATTCTCCTTGTATCAGGGCAATGAGCAGTGAGTCCCAGGTGTGATTCCTCAGATTGGAAGACCGGTGTTATCCAGATTTTTCCATACATCCATGTCATGTCATATAGAGTTCCTAAACTTGTCATCGTTGTTCCTTAAAGTTGGGAAGTCTGTCTCCTAACAGTCTGTGTGTCTATGCAGGTATTCTGAGTCATGTTGGCAACAACCCCCTGACATAAGTCTGTTATCCGCAACATTTTAACCAAACATTTTTGCTGTTAGATGCTAATTATGATTGTCGCAAATTATTTAAATGTAATGCATATGCAGTTGCAAATGCAGCAACAAGTCAGCTAAGTTTTGACCAGTAGACATTCAGTTTGACAGTTTTCACCATGATGATGTTGTTTCCCAAAGCTCCATTTGCTGCATGTCATTCTTCTTGTATCTTTTTCTGTCTCTCTGCACCGCTGCTATCAAATTAAGCCCTAAAATGCTGAACTAAGCACTAGGGGCATATTATTAACAATTCCCTTACAAAAACTGTGTAGTCTTCCAAAGTCCTGGCTCGTCTCACTCCTCAGCTGCCCAGAATGAGTCAGATGCACATAAAACTCACAGGATGATGCATGCAGACAACGCTGATCAAATCAATAAAACCTGAGTGGATGCAGCGGCGCTCAGACGTGTCCTCACCTTTGACATTCAGACATTCCCTGATCTTGATGTTCCCATCTCGGTCCAGCACCGTGAAGCTGCCTTCATCCGTCATCCTGACCGAGTGCAGAGTCACTCGCTTCTCCGACATGCTGAGGCGTCCAACATATTCCTCCACCAGCACCGTCGTCTTGTTGTACAGCACCATGAGCGGAGGCTCTGTGGTGTGCTGTACCTGTGTCTGGTTGATTTTAATCATACTGGGCCTTAACATTGGAGGAAAAAACAATAAGAGAGGACAGATGTTACTTAATGCAGTGAGCAGGCAGATGTTACAGACTGTTGTAAGATCACAGTTATCTGCATTTGAACCAATAGCTGGCAGCATTTAAGCTCATTTGCAGTGCAGCCCCTGTCCCTGTTTAGCTTTTAAATTTAAGTCCAAACATCTACACAATCTGTCATAAACTCGGCTGCATGGTTTAGTATTGTAGCTTTTGCTCTCTGTACCTGAACTGCAGGGTGATGGGGCCTTCGATGTGGTTGAGAGGGATGTTGTAGTTCTCTCCATACTTCACTTTCTGCTCCAAAGCGCAGTCTGATCATCAACACAAAAGGATTAAATTTCAGCACCTGCCTGCAGTTTCACATACTCCATTTGTCTGTGGTCATCATAAGAGCTTCAGTTAAAATCGACTGGACTCCTGTTTCTGGTTCTTGAAGATGTTTCACCACTAATCCAAGGAACTGAAGAAGCCTCTTGGATAAGAGATGAAACATCTTCAGAACCAAGTCCAGCTGCTTTTTACTAAAACTCTCACCTGTACTGCAGTAATGTAACACGTTACCATTCCTGTATTCAGAAATCACAGCACAGTTACTATTGTTATTCTGAGACAGTTATTTTCCTGCCAGGCCAGGATGCAAACTGGGGATCTTCTAGCTGTAAGGCGACTGTGCAAACCACCAAGTCACTGTGCACATTATAAATACAAATTTGGTATGAATAATCTTGAGCTCAACTGTATGTCTGTGTTCTTTATTCTTGTGAAGGTGCAATTCTTCATGAGATAAATGATGCCAGCAGCAGGAAACTCACCCCTGACCTCGAGGATGAGGTGTTTGACTGAGTCGGAGTTGTTGGTGTTCCTGATGGTGTAGACGCCCTCGTCCTCCTCCTGCACGCCCCGCAGCACCAGATGACCCGGAATTTTCAGGGGGGTCTTAGTATAATTCATCACCTGACCCGCCTTCATCAGAAACACCTCTGAGGAGCCGTTGGCGGCAGGTTTGAACACAACCTCTCCGAAGTTGCCAGGCGGGACATTGATGTGAATGTCCTCACCAAAAAAGACCTTCTTGTGCTCCTCTGTGACTGGTAGGAAGAGTGATTTATTACAATAGATGCAGGAGTGAACAGAAGTTTACATGCACTTGTAAAGACAGCATGTATCATGGCAGTCTTGACTTCTATGACCCTGAATTTTCTCATATGGAATCATTGAAACACATGCTTCTTTGTTACGGAAAACTATCTTGCATTTTGGTTCTTTCATGGATTTATTTTAGGTCTCTGGAAATATGAAAATCTGCTGGGTCAAAAATATACATAGAGAAATGCTAATATTTTGGTTTTGGTAGCCGCTCACAAGCTTCCAGTTGCATCTTTGACCACTCCCCTTGGCAGAATTAGTGCAGTTCAACTAAATTTACTGGCTTTCTGACAGAGTTGTTTCTTCATCACAGTCCATGGGTTCTTGATGGGGTTTAAGTCAGGACTTTAGGGAGACCAGTTTAAACTCTTAACTCTAGCCTAATTTTGTTATTTCTGTGCCATTTTTGATGTGTTTTTGAAGTCATTGTCTTATTGAAACACCGAACTGCATCCAAGGTCCAACTTCCTGGTTGATGATTTTTCGGTTTTCCTGCAAAAAATATGGACATAATCCTCTTTCTGCATTGTTACATGAAGTTAATGTAAAGAACCAGTTCCATTGCTACCATGACAGCCCCAGAGCATAATACTGCCACCACCATGCTTAGTGGGATTCAAGGCCTCACCTTCTCTCCTCCAAACATATTTCTGCTCATTGTGGTCAAATAGCATATTTTTTGTTTATCCAACTACAGAACTTTCCTCCAGAAAGCCTTTTCTTTGTCCATTAGCAGCAAACTTGAGTAGAGCGTTAAGGTTCTGCTTCTAGAGGAAGAACTTCCTTCTTCATGGAGCCTCTCAGCTCATGTTGATGTAAAACACTGTGGACACTGACACCTGTGTTCCAGAAGCTTATAATTCATTCAGACCTGCTTTATGCTGATTCTTGGTTAAGTCTTGACCAATTGTCTCTCAGCAGCAGGTGATAGTTTGTGTTTTCTTCCTGATCGGGGCAGTGAACTTTATACTTACAAGCATTGGTTAACTTGGAAGCTATTTTTAAAAGGCTCCGAGTGACTTTCCTGACTTGTTGAAGTCAGTGATTTGCTGTTTCAGATCTTTGCTGAGCTCCTCAGACTTTCCCACTGTAGTGTTTGTGCCTGAGCCTAATGAGTGGATCAAATGGGCCCAGAGGAGTCAGCAGCTGTAGTCGATCATAATCACTCGCAAGAAGTTAAACAGCCATGACACTAAGAAAATCTGATTAACACAGCTGTCTCTCTCACCAAAACTGGTAATTCAAGTTGTTGTATGTATGTTTTTGACTCAGCAGATTTTGTCATATTTCCAGAAGACCTCTAATAATTCTATGAAAGAACCAAAATGCATAATTGCTTTTTGTGGCAGGGTTTCAGTGATTCCATTGTAGAAAATTCAGTTACAAGAGTCACTGGAAATTAAATACTGCCACTGTTTTAATCAAATTTTCACACTTTCCCTACTTAGATTTAATCTGATCACACTATCTTTGCATCTTTCTTCACTCCAAGCATTCTTAGTCATGCATCATTATCAAAATAAGTGTATGATTTACCTTTCAAAGATGCTGACACAACTGTGAAAGAAAAGACAGAGAGGAGTTTATTTTAAAGTGCATCTTGTTTTAAGTTGCCTGCTGATTTGGACATAGATCTTTAAATAAACCTTCCTTTGTTTAAAGTTTAAAAAAAAAACACAAAACTTCCCCCGAAAGTTTGAAAACATTTGAAATGTAAATGCCTCACATAATAACAACAGCTAAAAATAGGCCAGATGTTTAAAAACAACAACAACCTGACTCTTCACAGCAGAATAAGTGGAAATTAAATAGATCAAAAGCATGCTTTAGCTTCTTTGGTGCCATTTTCTTAGAATCTATGTTAATCATTCGGTTGAAACAAATCTGGTTTTGCAGGAATTCTGTTTCAGCCATTCGGTTGTCTGAACTCTCTCCCAAGTGACTGATTATGTTTGTGCTTACCAGTGCAGAACAGGGCGCTAAGCACTGCAGCGCTGATTACTTTCATCTTGAAGACTCTGCAAAAAATAAACCCACAGACAATACACAACAAATGAACAACAGCTTTTTATAGCATCATTACGGCTCCAAAAAAGACTTTAAAAGAGAGAAATATCTGCCATAATGACATCTGGATCGTTTTATTTGACAAGACGTATTTGTTCGCCTCCTTCAGTTTGAGGTGTTTGTGCTTAATTGGGTTTGATGTTTGATTTAAAAGCACCTCTTTAAGGTAAAAGCATGCTCCCCCACCCACCGCCACCGTGCTAACACTTCACAAATTAGCCTTGAAAATACCTAAAGTAGAGCGCTGCCAGCAACATTTATAGCACCGCTGCAAACTTTTATAGATAAAGTGTCCTTGGGGTGTAGAGTTGCAGGCGTTAGACAGAGATGTGACGCTGTGTGTGAACAGAACAGCAGCTCTTTAAGTCTCCTGCAGTGTGAGCAGATCATCAGCTTTCCACTCACGACACACAACCACAAACTGCCAGGAAGGAAAGAACGTCAAAGGCAGGGAGTAAGAGAAGGAGACGGAGAAAAACGATGAAGGAGGAGAAGTTGTGGCAGAAATTTACATGCAAGAGTGCGTGGCCATCCCTCAGGGACGATGAGATGGACAGGAGCCAGCTGGCATGGAGAGAGTCTGACCTTTTACCACCAGTGCACTGGATTAGACTGAGCAGTAGTACTACAGTCATTCAGGTGGAATAATTAGATGGACAGATAGCAGCAGAGCCGCATAGAAGCAGCTGGAAAGTGAAGGATTGGAAAATAATATGAAGAAAAACTCTCAAAATCCTGTGATGTTTGCCAAGATTGGTCAGTTCAACCAGTTCCTTACAAAGTTGGAGCTTTTAGTGTGAAATTCACTCTTTGTGTGGACGCACACTGCTGCAACACATCCATGGAAGTTTGTTGTCAAGACAAAACTACAGTCAACTGACTACTGGCCTTAATTTTTCTGTTCTTTAATAAATTAATTGTCCTACTTTGGCTCTGATGCAGCAAATCTGAATCTGAAAGTTTTCTCTAAATTAAACATAAGAAAAATGTAAATTAACAAATGTATTTCAACAGTTTTTTGTGTTGGAGTTTGTGTTAATCTGATTTTTTTTTTTTACTAGAAATATACACTACCAGTCAAAATGGTTTTTGTTTGATTATTTTCTACATTGTAGATTAATACTGAAGACATCAAAACTACAAAAGAATACATGTGGAATTACATTGTAAATAAAAAAAGTGTTAATCTTCAGTATTAATCTACAATATAGAAAATAATACAAATAAATAAAAAGCATTGAATGAAAAAGTGTGTCAAAATTTTTGACTGGGAGTGTATATCAATTCCAAATATTGATCTCCTTGATTAACAGTAACCTGAAAAAACAAAAAACATGTCAGTCACCCCATAGACCGAACACACGACTGCTGAACTGATGTTCAAATAAAATGACAGGAAGTATTTCATCATTTTTGTGGAACAAACTGTAGCTTTGACCTTCCTCGTTTACAGTGAAAGAAAGTAAAAATGGGGGGAAAAAAATCTGTCAGTAGAGGTGCCAGAAAAATGTATTAAAAACAGTGGAAGACTGGAATGTTAAAAAAAAATAAATATATAAAAATAGTGAAAATGGTCTCAAAAATCTGTAAAATAATGATTTTTTGCTGATAGAGTAATACAGTGTAAATTTACAATAACATTATTTAAAAGAATAAATTACTCAAATACAGATTTTTGTTGTGGACATTACTGAGAGTTTATTTTTGATGATCAACATAGAAATTAACACATTTTTTCTGTGATTTTATCTGCCGTTATCTAAAATTTAACAAGGAAAATCTGCAATATAATAGTAAAAAAATAATGTGTTATACATTGCTGCAAAAAAATACATTTTATTTTATTCAAATGGTGGAAATCTGGCAGCAAGGTTTTTTTTTTTTACAATGAAAGTATAAATTAATATTTTGTTTACTATAATTTTACCAGATATATGTGTAATTTAACAAAATTAGATTTTTTTAGTCTTTAATATACATATATTTCATAATGTAAACAATTTGTAAATAATGACAAATATCTCTAAAGTAATTTTGTTTTTGCAGATTTAAATACAGTAAAACTGTAATTATGCAGTCAAATGTTGTAAAAGAATACATTTGTAAATATACAAAATTTTTGATATGGATGTTATTTACAGTTTTGGTCCGTTTGTTTATAGTCGGCATGTAAATTAATATATTTTTCTGTGATTTTATTGGTATTTTTTGCAATTTAACAAAACAGGAGAAATCTGTAAAGAAACACTCCTTTTTATTTTGCAGTATAGAAAGCAGCCAGTGGGTGGAGGAGGAATGATAACAGGAACTAATGACTCCTTAAATGTACATGAAAGAGAGACTAAAGAAATCTGACAGTGTGAGATTGTCAAAATTATTACAGATTCACTTCAAAGACTCGTTTTGAGCTGCAGTACAACTCCACTGTCAGAACGCTGCACATACAATTAGGACGACACTGAGACAAGTATTCTATTCAGCTGGACCTTGACGACTTCTCTAATGGAGCAACTAATGCTACTGAGTTTCAACAGCCTGATCAGCAAGTTAATGAATACATGCACAAGTAGCCACAAGCTAAAAGCATCTTTTTTTAATGTAACTACCTGAACTCTCTACACAGACTTAAACAACACAGAGCACAGATGAACATATAATAATAATAATAATAATAATAATAATAATAATAATAATAATAATAATAATAATAATAATAATAATAATAATAATAATAATAATAATAATTAATAACAATAATAATAATAATAATAATAATGAACATGCATACCAGTCCTGTTGATTATTTGCTCTCATTAAATCAGTTCTTTGTGCTCAATATGAACCATATCTAGTAAACTACTAAAAACAAATATAAAAATGTAAACATTGATTTTAAAAATATATATATAATAAAAATAAATTAAAAATAAAATAATAAAATAGTAATAATAGTAATAATAGTAGTAGTAGTAGTAATAATAATAATAATAATAATAATAATAATAATAATAATAATAATAATAATAATAATAATAATAATAATAATAATGATGATGATGAACATTCTAGTCCTGCTGATTATTTGCTCTCATTAAATCAGTTCTTTGTGCTCAATATGAACCATATCTAGTAAAATACTAAAAACAAATCTACAAATTTAAATATTGATTGTAAAAATATATATATAATAAAAATAAATTAAAAAAATAAAATATATAATAATAATAATAATAATAATAATAATAATAATAATAATAATAATAATAATAATAATAATAATAATAATAATAATAATAATAATAATGATGATGATGAACATTCTAGTCCTGCTGATTATTTGCTCTCATTAAATCAGTTCTTTGTGCTCAATATGAACCATATCTAGTAAACTACTAAAAACAAATATAAAAATGTAAACATTGATTTTAAAAATATATATATAATAAAAATAAATTAATTAAAAATAAAATAATAAAATAGTAATAATAGTAATAATAGTAGTAGTAGTAGTAATAATAATAATAATAATAATAATAATAATAATAATAATAATAATAATAATAATAATAATAATATTAATAACATTAATAATAATAATAATAATAATAATAATAATAATAATAATAATAATGATGATGAACATTCTAGTCCTGCTGATTATTTGCTCTCATTAAATCAGTTCTTTGTGCTCAATATGAACCATATCTAGTAAAATACTAAAAACAAATCTACAAATTTAAATATTGATTGTAAAAATATATATATAATAAAAATAAATTAAAAAAATAAAATATCTAATAATAACAATAACAATAATAATAATAATAATAATAATAATAATAATAACAATAATAATAATAATAATAATAATAATAATAATAATAATAATAATAATAATAATAATAATAATAATAATAATAAACACAGGTTAAACTGTATAACGTCCACACATCTTTTTTGCAGTTTTTAAAGCATATATCATAATAATAATAATAATAATAATAATAATAATAATAATAATAATAATAATAATAATAATAATAATAATAATAATAATAATAATAATAATAATAAAAATAATAATAATAATAATAATAATAATAATAATAATAATAATAATAATGATGAACATTCTAGTCCTGCTGATTATTTGCTCTCATTAAATCAGTTCTCTTTGTGCTCAATATGAACCATATCTAGTAAAATACTAAAAACAAATCTACAAATTTAAATATTGATTGTAAAAATATATATATAATAAAAATAAATTTAAAAAATAAAATATATAACAATAATAATATTAATAACATTAATAATAATAATAATAATAATAATAATAATAATAATAATAATAATAATAATAATAATAATAATAATAATAATAATAATAATAATAATAATAATAATAATAATAATAATAATAATAATAAACATACCAGTCCTGCTGATTATTTGCTCTCATTAAATCAGTTCTTTGTGCTCAGTATGGCCTGTATTATAGATTCCTGGCAGCAAAAAGTGACTAAACATAAAGCAAGGCTTCACATTTCTGCAGCAAATTGGAAAGCACAAGTCATTTCCCTGTTTGCATCCAGTGCAGCATTATGGAACAGAGTGAATCACTGCATCTACAGGCTCTGAGAGAGAGAGAGAACAATAAAAAGTCACTGAATTCCTGCCAGCTTCCTCAGCTGAGGGATTAGAGTGCTATTTAAAGTTAGAAAAAGGAGGAAGAAAGCCCATCCACTCTCCCTCTGCACATCAACAGACATAAAGTCCCTTCAGAAGTGACGCCTCAACACTAATGTGGGCAGAAATATTGTTCAAGAGCCTGTTAGTCCTTCGGTGGAACACGGCAATCAGAGCGTATTTCCTAATCGCTGGCCTCTGAAGCAGGTTTGAATCATCTCACTGTAATGTTCTACAGAGCCATTAGCTTATTGCATGTGTGAGTGCTTGAGCTGGGCGATGCAAAGACATAAATCACAGGTTTGATTCATGGTTAGAAAGAAGTGTGGGTCTGACGAGGAAATGAGGGGTTGCTGCTGATTATATGAATGCTCAGAGATGAGCAGAGTGGTGCTGGTGCATTTAAAGACAGCGCTGCAGGAAGGCTTCATCAGGCCGATAGGAGGTCTGCCTCGATTAGAGCAGAGCTGCTGTCCAGATGTAGAGGCACTCTGAATAAAGAGCAAAATGAAACTCAGATATGACACTGCAAGTTTGAATTTAATGAAAAAGTGGAGGTACGATGGTGCATTTGCTGATTTAGTGCTTAAAAACATGACATAAGTTGCCTTACAGAGGAATGTTGTGTTTAAAGTTGATTTATTTACTACTCACTGATTTTCACCTAAAATATTTTTTTTAAAAAGCATTTTTTTTCCCTGAAAGTGAAAAAAACAGTACAAAACTGCAATACAGAATTACTATCCTGATGTTGAGAATGATGTCATGAGCCTATTTATGTAGTTATCACATTTGTCAACAGTTGAAAAGGAAACAGGGAGGAAAGAGGTGAAATTGTGTAAAAATTCACTAGCATTTTACAGATTTTCCCTGTTTAATTAAATTACAGACAATATGTAGTAAAATATTAGACAAAAAACATGTTAAGTTTTTACATACTGGTTGTAAAACACAAAAATAAAATTTAAAAGAAAAAAAAACAGGCCAAACTGTATAATGTCCACATCAAATATATGTGTTTTTACAAATGGTAATTTGGTCTTTTGCGACAGTTTAAAAAACTGTATTTAAAGTAATAATAATAATAATAATAATAATAATAATAATACTAATAATAATAATAATAATAATAATAATAATAATAATAGTAGTAGTAATAATAATAATAATAATAATAATAATAATAATAATAATAATAATAATAATAATAATAATAATAATAATAATAATAATAATAATAATAATAATAATAATAATAATAATAATAATAATAATAATTTTACAGGTATTTTAAAAACAAAAAAGCAGTCCAAACACTAAATAGTGTCCACATCAAAAATATATGTTTTTACAAATGGTAGTTTGTTCTTTTATAAAATTTGATTGGAAAATTATACAGTTTCTTTTTTTCTGTATGTAAAGCAGAAATAATAATAATAATAACTATAACAATAATAATAATATTGATTTTACAGATATTTTGCATTATTTCATAACAAGAGATATATTTTATATATATCTTTAAATTAGATATATTAAAGATTTAAATTTTGTAAACAATGTTTTAACTACTGTTTCACAGATTTTCTCAGTTTGGTTAAACTGCAGATAATATTCAGTAAAGTCACATAAAAAAGGTAATAATTTACATGTTTACTGTACAAAAAAGCCCTGAATGTACCATACCATAAATCTGTATTTTTACAAATAGTTATCACAATGTGTTACTGTAAAATTACACAGTTTTACTGTATTTAAATCTACCCAAAGCATCATTAATTTCAAGATTTCTGCTGTTATTTTAATTATTTTTGAAATGTTTCAGTATTTCATCATTTATCTTTTATTTTTTCCAGTGTATCTTATCTACAGTGGCTTGTCCTGAGCTCTTTCTACCAATGCTGCTAATTCCATTAGCCTCAGTTTAACATTACTGTACTAACATCCAGAATACTAATGCCATGGATATAATTATCCATCAAAGCATCAGATTAGTCAAATGCAATTATTTCAATACAAGAATCTTAAATCTAAAGAGTTTACTTTGACTTTGTGAAGTGATCATTATAAGTGGAAGTATGATGATTCATGTGTTTTTGGGGTTCTAAACATAACATAACTCAGTGGGGAGTTTAGAAGCCTGTGATTCAGACGTAACAGCTCTCCTTTGGCTGAGGACACGATGTCCATCTTAAAAGTCTGCTTCTAAATGGGGTCATCGCTCTCGTGTCTCCTGTTATGACCAATTAGATCAGTCAAACTGTACAAGGCGAAGCTCTGATTGAAGGGAGTGTGACACATCCAGCATCCTCCTCGTGGGTCGAGACGTGGAGGTTACAGCTCCCTGGCTGATCTCATCAGTCCGACATCCATCCGGACTGATGGATTAAAGAGCCTTTTCTCCATCATCTCTGTTCTCCCACACAGTCCAGCATCCTGCCTCCATCCTCCTCCTGTTACAGTATCAGAGCTCTCATCTTTCTGTTTCCAGTCCATCCATCTCTGTTCCTTATCTTCCCCAGAAACACTTTAATCAGTAAAGCTGTATCTTTACTCTCTTCTTAATTGTCCTCCTGGTTCCTTTAGGGTCACTCAGACTGATGCACTGCTTCCCTGATATACTGAAGTACTGCTGGCCTGATATAAAATACTATATCTTCTCTAATGGCTTGTACTGATCTCTCTCTATCACTGCTGCTAATTTCATTAGCGTCAGTTTGACAACATTACTGTCCTGATGTTCAAAATGCCAATGCTATTAACCTAATTATCCACTGAAGCATGAAATCACACTGTAGAAAATGAAAGGAGTTGAAAAACTATTCACTGGTATTTTTCAGATTACATTTTAATAACTTTACTTTTAAAAAATTAAAGATGAAAACTAGTAAAGTCATAGAAAAAGAGCATGTTTTTAAATGTTACCTTTTTAAAAACAAACAAACTAAAAAATAGGCCAAAAATATTAATTACATTCACACCAAAAAAAATTATTTTTCCTGCTAGTAATTTGTTCTAATACAACATTTACAGTTATGCTGATGGTACAGCATTTAAATCAGCAAAAATATAATAATCATTCTAATTATTTCACGGATATTTATCTTTGTTTCAAGGACTGAAAATGTTAAAAAAAAAACATTTCTTTATATAAATTTTCCTACTTCTGTTAAATTACAGATAATATCTAATATAATCACAGAAAAAAAATTACGTTTACCATTAAAAATCAGTATTTTTTGTTCTTTTACAATATAAAATGACTCTATTTTTGCTGTATTTAAATCAGCAGAAATAACATCTAATTATGTTTGCTGTAATAGCTGTTATTTGAAAGAAAATATACACATCAAGAACTGTATTTACATCCACCAAACATCTAATTATTTTACAGATATTTGCAGTTATTTTTGACTTATTTTAAGTAATTTTTACAGTTTATATGGGACACTTTTTACACTAGAATCATCAGAAATGTACATATAATTATTTTATTCATATATCTACCAGCATTATTAATAATTAATATTGTCATTATTTCAAAGATAAGTTATGCACAGATATTAAGGACTGAAAAACTACTACATTACAGATTTTTCCTGTTATGGTAATATACAAATAAAAGCTATTATAATCACAGATGAAAATATAAAAATTTAAACTCCTGTTCTTTCACCTGATGTGTCCATAAATTAGACAGTTTTACTGTTTTTAAATCCACTAGAAATATAATTATTTCACAGATACTTTTGTTAAAGTTTAATTTATACTTTTTACTAGATATTTTTTACACTTGATTAAAAATATATATTTTATTAAGATTTTTATTTGCCAGTATTAAGGACTGAAAAAATGTCACATTACAGATTTTCCTTATTAAATTAAATCACAAATAAAAGTAACAAACATAATTATTTTATAAATATTTGCTTTATTTATTGCCTTATTTATTTATTTTTACAGGTTTATTTTTTTTTACATTTTTCCAGCATTTTTAAGGTAGGTTTTTTCTTCTTTTTTTGCAGTTTTACTGCCAGATTTTCACCATTTTTCCACCTTTTTCTCTCTTTTCTTTCTTCTATTTTTACAGTGTATCATCTATAGTGGTTTGTGTTGAGCTCTCTCTACCACTGCAGCTCATTTCATTAACCTCAGTTTTACAGCATCACTGTCCTGATGTTAAACGTTCTAATGCCATGAACTTAATTATCCATTTACCCATGAGTTAGTCAGATACAATAATTTCAGTACGAACATCTTTAAGATGCTGAAATGGAAGCACCTCAGAAGTGACTCCCCTCTCTGGAACTGTTTGTCCCCTTCACTGTACCCCTCTGTCTCCCCCTCTGTCTCCCCCTCCTCACCCTTTACGCAGCCCATAAAGCTCCAGAAAGCCTGGAGCAGCTGCTGGTGCATCCAAGGGTG
Source organism: Amphiprion ocellaris (assembly GCF_022539595.1). Taxonomy (NCBI): domain Eukaryota; kingdom Metazoa; phylum Chordata; class Actinopteri; family Pomacentridae; genus Amphiprion; species Amphiprion ocellaris. The sequence continues at coordinate 28,465,451 of NC_072780.1, read as the reverse complement.
TGTCACGACCGGCGGGAGGCTGTCCCGCTCCGGGGATGGAAGATGGAGGAAACGAGAGGAGAGGACTGAGCATGAATGAAGACTGAGAGAAGTTGTAACTGGATTTATCTCCACAGTCCGGCGTCTGCGCACAATGTCGCCTGTAGTTCTCGCTCATATGCAGGAATAAAGGAGGTATTTTCTCTCTGTCTCTGCAGCTTAAATCCTCCACAGACAGCAGCTGGGTCTGCACTCCTGGCATCAGTGAGATATGCAGCTTTCAGTGAGAAAAAAAATCAGCTGCTGGGAGGAGATTAGTATCAAAACAAAAGGCTCATTAAGGGGGTTTTCCACAAACCTTAGTTATTAATTTGCCCCTCACCCATTCAGCACCCTGCAGAAGACTCCTCAGTACCACAGATACTTAGTGGGCGGCTGTAATGTGTGCCATAGTGCATTGCGTAACCATTTCCACTGGGGTGGACCAGAAAATACCCCTGAATCCAGACGGGTATATCCCAAACAACCAGCCCGCTCTGCACACATCAAACCACCGTCGTGCGTAAAAATCTCTTCTGCTAATCGGCATCAGTGTGAACACGGAGCTCTGCTTTAGCAGCATCAGCACTAAGATGAGTGAATTTACAGAATTAAGCCAGAACACAGGAGGCCATTCGCTGCTCAGACACCATCTAAAACACCAGCTCGTCCCACTAACGTCAGGATTCCTGTATGAATGCTGTGAAAATGCATCGTTTTCCAGTTGGAATACAGAAAGTTTCCCCCCAGCTCCGCCTGGAAAGCGCTAATTGCTGTATTCTTGTGTGAAGATGCCTGTAAGTGCTGCTGCTGGTGGTGGTTACACGCCCTAAATCAGCCGTATGTGATCACTCAACACAAGCAAACAGTCAAAACAGCGAAGGAAAACTGCAGCATTTAACCCACTACCTCCCTGCTTGATCGAAACGCTGAACAAAATAAAATATGTTTTAGGATGTAATTATAAATGGATGGTGGTAATTACCTTTGTCAAGCTCCGAATCCGAAAAGCAGCAGGCAGGGAGGGGCCCAGGAGTGATGGAAGCCGCTTTTTCCTTTATTTCATTAATCTCGTCCACCCCATCACCCCCAACCTCACAACAACAGACTTCAATGGGACCAGATCGGGAGTAGCTGAGCACTTTCGGTTGATGTCGGGTTTGTGGACCGCTCGAGCTCGGCGGTGTTCGGCAATCTTCGGCTAAAAGCGTCGATTCTGGCTCGGAGCCACCAGAAAGACGCTCTGCAGTTTAACCTCAGGCCACCGTCACACATATGAGTGCAAAAACTCAATAACAGTTGTGCACTGAAAAAAGAAAAGAAAAAAATATGAAAACCTGAACAGAAAAAAAAAACAGCTCACATAAAATAATATTAAACTATAATAAATAAATAAATAAATAATGTGTGAATAATGTGAAAATACCAGTGAATAGCCGTAAAATTCAAATATTTTTAGCTGATTTTATAAAAATAGAAAAGTGTAATTTTGGGGAAACAGCAAATTACTATTTGGTCATCAAGTAAATTAATGTTTTTTTCCCCTGCAATTTTAATACTTTTAACTGTAGTTTTTTGATATATTTAACTTTTTTAGTCTTTGATATGTTATATTTTTCATTGAAATAACAGCAAGTGTCAATTTAAAGTATTTTTTTGATTTGAGCACAGTAGAAAGAGTGTGATTTACAATTAAATGTTGCAAAAAAAACCTTGCCATTTGTTAAAAAAAAAAACAAGGATGAAGATTTGTTTTTTGTTTTTATTGTTGTTCTTTTTTGGTTTTTTTCCCCCCTGTGGTTGTTCTAGATATATAGCTGTAATTGAAGAAAACATGGAAAATTAAAAATGAACTTGTTTCAAAAAACATAAATATCTGCAAAATAATACTTTTTTTTGCTAAATTGAACACAATAAAAAAAAGTATAATTTTGTTGTGGTCTTATTTTTTGTGAAACTATAAAAAAAATTTTCTATATTTTTACTAGTTGTTATCTGTAATTCATCAAAAAAACGGGAAAATTTGCAAAGTAAATGTTTAAAAAATAATAATTATTTACTATTTTTTAAAATCCTAAACATACATTCGGTTATTTTGAAATAAAGGCAAAATAGATTTGTGAAAATCTGTGAAATAGTTTGGGGGGTTTTTGGTGATGAAATGTACTCCAAATTGTGTAATTGTACAGTGACATTTTGTTTGTTTTTTTGTTTGTTTGTTTTAGGGTTAACATGTAAATTATTACTTTTATTACTAGTTATTCTTTGCAATTTACAAACAAAAGAGAGAAAGTCTGTAAAGTAACAGTAAATTGTTCAGAAAGTTAAAATTAAAAACATTCATTTTTTTACAGTGTACTTTACACATGTAAACCAAATAAACAAATGGATCTGTTCATTACAGATGCTGCTGTCCAGGATTCTGATGTTCTGTTTTTTGTGTTGTCACGGGCCAGGGTTCTGATGTCCTGATTTCTGTGTTGTTGTTGTTGTCCAGGATCCTGATGTTCTGATTCCTGTGTGTTGTTGTTGTTGTCCAGGATCCTGATGTTCTGATTCCTGTGTGTTGTTGTTGTTGTCCAGGGTCTTGATGTTCTGATTCCTGTGCGTTGTTGTTGTTGTCCAGGATCCTGATGTTCTGATTCCTGTGTGTTGTTGTTGTTGTCCAGGGTCCTGGGGTCCGTTTCACGAAGCAGGTTCAACAAACTCTGAGTTTAACCCTGAACTCTGAGTTGATCTACTCTGAGATAGAAAACTCTGAGTTTTCGGTGTCACAACGGCTGATTTGAGTTGGTTTAATCAACTCGGAGTAGTTTCACCCGGAGTTAAGCGCGTGCACCACAACTCTGAAAAGCCAGTATCAATGGAGCGCCGATTCGACGAGTCACCATGGCAACGGGGAAGCGGAGGACTACACCGTTTGAATTGGAAATCTTAATGCGCTTATATAGCGAGTTTGAGCACGTTTTTAGAAAGAAGTGCAACACCGCTGCAGCTGCAAAAGAGAGAGAGACGGTGTGGGAGAACATTGCTGCCCGGGTCAATGTGTAAGTTTAAATCACAATAATATTACAGGAAAACTGTTTGAATAGTAGACTATTAAGTTATTTCATTTAGGTGCAGTCCTGCAGGGGAGAAGCGCATGTGGCAGCAGCTGAAGATGAAATATAAAAACATTGTTCAAACAGGTAAGAAGTCGGCATAATCTCATGGAGCAACCTCATTTTGATCATATTTTACTTTGTAAAGTAGCCTAAATATTAAGTGGCTGTTTGTGCAGTGGTTTTATCCCACACATAGCCTAAATGTCTGCATCCATATCATGTTCTGTTAAACAATTAAGCCTATTTAAACTAACACAGACTTCTACTCAGCCAACTATATATATATATATATATATATATATATATATATATATATATATATATATATATATATATATATATATATGTACACACAAACACAGAGCCTTGATGGCTCTGTGTGTGTGTGTACATATATATATATATATATATATATATATATATATATATATATATATATATATATATATATATATATATATATATATATATATATATATATATATATATATATATATATATATATATATATATATATATATATATATATATATATATATATATATATATATATATATATATATATATATATATATATGTACACACACACACAGAGCCTTGATGGCTCTGACAGGTTTACGTCCAGGGAAAACGACAAAGATGGTAAAAGTCGTTTCAGGGCCAGACACACTTTTCTGACCGTCCTGCATACAGTTGTCTTACTGAAGTGCTCTGCATCTCCTACATTATATTAAAAAAAAACTTCCATTTGCAAAGAACCGCAGCACAACACACAATATCTGCTGGGATGTGAGAGCATGACTGCGGTTGGTCATGTAAATGTAAAGACGAATTAGGTTGTGTATGTAGATTATGGACTGTGACGTGAAACGGTACCGCTCTAAAAGATACACAGCAAATTTGGAAGTGTTAATTCAACTCCTACAGAGTTAATCTCAACACTTCTAAAGTGTTTATATTGGTCCACTCTAGATCGAGTTAAAACAACACTTTTGAAAGTGTTCAACAGTTTACACTGTGACAGAGTTGGAACAACACTCTCAGTAGTTGAAATTTAACACACATCAGTGTTGAATTTACACTACACTCGTGTGTAGTGTTAAAAGTCAACACTATTAGTGTAGTTTTTAACACTGAATAAGGTTTAAACTATATTAACTCTATGGAAAGTGTTATAAAATTCTAATCTAAATAAAAATCTTTTATTATTTAGTTTAAAAGTAATACTGGGAATCTAATAACCCCCAATTTTACTCCCAAAACAATGCATGTCACTTGACTTTACAAAGAAAACAACACAAGTTGCAGTTTGAATCAGCCTGTATTTCAAACAAGCACACTTGTCGAGAAATGCGAGAACATCTATGCGCGGTCTGATAACAATCTCCTGACGAATATTTAATTCTCTGTGTAGTAATGCTGCTCCTTCATCTACCGGATCGTTAATAAAAGGACGTGATTTTGACACACGGCAGAACTAGACTTCGCCAAAACTCGCCAGCTGACTGAATGAATGAGGAAATGAAATAGCGTGTGGCTGAAAGAGGGCGGAGACTGAGAGAAACTCGAGGTTTACTGAGAAAAACCTGGTCCCGACCAGGTTAGAGTCAGAGAGTCTGTTACTACGGTAACTGACCGAGAGTTTAAGTTACCCCTCTTTGTGAAACAGGCTAGAGTTACCCCTCTGTCTCGGGTTTGAGTTACCTCCCTTTGTGAAACGGAAAACTCTGAGTTTCCCTCATTTCAGGGTTAACAAACTCAGAGTTTTCACTAAACCTGCTTCGTGAAACGGACCCCTGATGTTCTGATTCCTCTGTGTTGTTGTTGCTGTCCAGGGTCCTGATGTTCTGATTCCTGTGTGTTGTTGTTGCTGTCCAGGGTCCTGGGGTCCGTTTCACGAAGCAGGTTTAGTGAAAACTATATATATATATATATATATATATATATATATATATAGTTGGCTGAGTAGAAGTCTGTCAGTTTCAATAGGCTTAATTATTTAACAGAACATGATATGGATGCAGACATTTAGGCTCTGTGTGGGATAAAACCACTGCACAGTCAAACAGCCACTTAATATTTAGGCTACTTTACAATGTAAAACATGATCAAAATGAGGTAGCTCCATGAGATTATGCCGACTTCTTACCTGTTTTAAAAATGTTTTTATATTTCATCTTAAGCTGCTGCCACATGCGCTTCTCCCCCGCAGGATTGCACCTAAATGAAATAACAGAATAGGCTGCTATTAAACAGTTTTCCTGTAATATTATTGTGATTTAAACTTACGCATTGACCCGGGCAGCAATGTTCTCCCACACCGTCTCTCTCTCTTTTGCAGCTGCAGGTGTTGCACTTCTTTCTAAAAACGTGTTCAAACTCGCTATATAAGCGCATTTAGATTTCCAATTCAAACGGTGTAGTCCTCCGCTTCCCCGTTGCCATGGTGACTCGTCGAATCGGCGCTCCATTGATACTGGCTTTTCAGAGTTGTGGTGCACGCGCTTAACTCCGGGTGAAACTACTCCGAGTTGATTAAACCAACTCAAATCAGCCGTTGTGAAACCGAAAACTCAGTGTTTTCTATCTCAGAGTAGATCAACTCAGAGTTCAGGGTTAAACTCAGAGTTTGTTGAACCTGCTTCGTGAAACGGACCCCTGATGTTCTGATTCTTCTGTGTTGTTGTTGCTGTCCAGGGTCCTGATGTTCTGATTTCTGTGTGTTGTTGTTGCTGTCCAGGGTCCTGATGTTCTAATGGCTTTGTGATGTTGCTGTCCAGGGTCCTGATGTTCTGATTCTTCTGTGTTGTTGTTGCTGTCCAGGGTCCTGATGTTCTGATTTCTGTGTGCCATTGCTGTCCAAGGTTCTGATTTATTTCAGCCACCAGCGCTGCTGCTCCTCCATGAACTGAATCACCTTCAGCCCATTAGAGCCTGTCTCAGAGCTATTTATTACCTATTTGTGGAGTGTTATTATTAGACGTAAATTACACCGATTTGATGTCAAATGACCGATGCTTGACTCCTGTATTGTGGAAATGCACTTTAGATGCTTAGATTCCGATTTATCACTGCAGCAGGGAGGCGTGCGGTCCGTCTTAAATTTTCACTGCAGCAGGACAACGACCCCAAACACAAAGCCATAGTCATAAACTATATTCAGCCACAACAAGAGAGTCCTGATGTCAGCATCATGAGGTCAGTCTGATTACATGAACACTCACAACAGGTAACTTTACTCTGTGTGCAAAGTTACTTGTGGTTCCTATCCTGTGGAATCAGCTCCCAGTTTGGGTTTAACAGACAGACATCCTCTTTGTTGTTGAAATTAAACTCAAAACTTCCTTTTTGATCAATCTTAGACACAAAACTTTCCAGTAATATACTGTATTTATACAGTGTTAAATAAATGGGACATCAAAGGTGGCTGCACAATTTCCTGCGAGAAGAAATGATACATCAATTAAATAAATCAATTAACTGAATATTTTTTGAAAATCTTTGATGGTAAGGTCATTATTTAATCAATTTAATCATCATACATTATCTAATATTTTTCTAATTTACATTGTTATTAACTGAATATATGTATACACTGAAAACTTGGGATGGCATCTTTTACAATATTTCATAGATTAAACAACAGATTAATTGTAAATTGAAAACAAACCTGAGTTGTAGCCCCAGAAATATTAATAATTTTTCAGAGAGCAAACATCTGATGTGTTTGCATCTTTGCCTTCATATTGCAACTCTTCTCCATTCGTTGTTCTCATAAGAAGTGTAGCAACTTCCTGGAGGCTCTTAATGAGAGTTTCCGATCACACTTAAAGCTGATCATCAATAATAACTGACTGTACAGCCTAATTTATTTCCTACAAATGCCTTTTTATTTCTCTCAAATGTTTCAGAGTCAACAGAATCCCAAATGAAATCTTCCAAAGAAATTAAAAAAGGTACAAAGAGACAAAGTACAATCAGACACATACAGACATAAACATGGCTGATTTAAATACAGACTGTAGAGGCTCAGAGTGCAAACATTTACCAGAATGTTGAACATATCAAGGATAAAATACAAAATTTCACAAGTCCAAGCAGCTGGGAATTTTTATTTTTGAAATGTTTCAATAACCTATAATCTATATTATCGACCTGCTGAACTGAAAAGAAAGATGCAGAAAGAGTGCTGGAAATCCTCAGTGTGGGCACATAAAGTAAGAAATTGTCGTATTTCTGGATCAAAAACAGATGCAGATGAATGTTCTTGCTTGGATCTTTATGTTTGGAGTAGTTGTAAAAACCACTGGGCTCATGAAATTGATAAAAAATCTAGATTTTAGCTAGAATAATCACTGTTTTCTGTTACAGTCTTTGAATGCAGCACTTGTGTTAGAATGTCAAGTATGTACATACAAAAGCAGAGATGCTTTGAGACGAGCTCAGGCTTTTATCAGCCTAAGATACTGGGAATGGAAAACAGATTAGATTAAGGCTAATGTGATCTCCATGACCTGACCTGAGTTCAGAGCATCTGCAGGCTGCGATCCTCCTCACGACGTTGGCTGGCGTCTGAGAAAAATCCTGCAAATGCTGCTGCTGCTTTAATGCATCTTCATAATTCTAAGAAAAATCAATGAAAGTGACCTTTATTTTGACTGACTGACTGCTTAGAAGAATCTGTAATTACTGGAATGGATTTCATGCACGCTGCAGGCTCTGCTTAAAAAAAAAAAAAAAAAAATCTTAAAACACGTCTTTCTATTTTATGTCTTTAACAAGTAGTTTCAAAAGCTAATGACAATAGAATGTGAAAAATACTGTTGTTTTGTTTTCAACAAGGGTGGAGAGATCCTGACGAGCGAAAACCCTCATATCTGGAATTACACGAGTAAGAAAAAAGAAACTGAATCACATTTGTCTCACCTGCAGCCTTACAAAGGTCGAAAACATTCAAGTACTTCAAACACATCTGCCTCTGAAGAAAAAAATACTGATAATATCTCATCTACAACCCAGATTCACACCGATTACTGAGAAAGCGGATAATAAAAAATGGTAATGAACACTGATAAAAGCAATTAACACTGATAACGGCATCATTTCAGATCACAGGTTTCACAGCTGCTGAGCTTTTAACACTTGATATTCTTTCATTTCTCTGACAGCGTGATTTAACAGTTGTTCTTCTTACAGTCAACAAATAAGGAGAAAAGACCAAAACCAACAATGACTTGATCCTGAATAAACACGTCTCACGGTGCAGCTCAGTGTTTGCTTCTAATGGTTTCTGGACAACAGTGGAATCAGCTCAGTCCGGCTTCAGATTCACTAACAACACCTGCTCACAGGATCAGTCCACTGTTGGTTCTGGTCTTTTCAAGGGATTTAGAAACTGTCACAAAAACATACAGAACTGCTCCTTCAAATGCTTTAACCGCAGAGGAGAAAATCCAGATTGGGAATGTAAAAGCGCAAAGATTCAGTTAAAATACTGTTTCTCCGGTGGGGTAATTAAGCTTTTTTGCATCTAGTGGGAGTGAACATATGTGCAACATTTGATTTAAATCAGTAATTTCATGTTTTAACCAGTGTTTACTTTGTTGTGTCATTTCTTTACTTTCCAGGAAACTGTAAAAACAAATCTACGTGATAAAAGTGAAGTTACAACACTAGGTCTTGGTGTAAAAAAGATTTTGGGAGTCTTAATAAAACCGGCCCACATGGCGTCACATGGAACTGTAAACCATGGCACATCAATTTGGTCATGTAATTTTCACTTTCTTTCTTCGTCTACATTCATCTTTCATTCTTGCTGTAATTTCCGTCCTTCCATCGACCAATCCAGACCTCTGTTCTCCTCTAATCAGCCCTTCTCATCTGTTCTGCTACATTTCGTATCACATTATTCTTTTGCGATTTTTTTTTTTTTTTTTTTGATTTTTTGGTTATTTCTGACTTCCGTTACATCTTGCTGCTTCTTCTAGGCGTCCTCCTCCACCTCCTCCTCGAACTCGCCCTCCTCCTCGGCCGTGGCGTCCTGGTACTGCTGGTACTCGGACACCAGGTCGTTCATGTTGCTCTCTGCCTCGGTGAACTCCATCTCGTCCATGCCCTCGCCGGTGTACCAGTGGAGGAAGGCCTTGCGGCGGAACATGGCGGTGAACTGCTCGGAGATGCGCTTGAACAGCTCCTGGATGGCCGTGCTGTTGCCGATGAAGGTGACGGCCATCTTGAGGCCGCGCGGCGGGATGTCGCACACGGCCGTCTTCACGTTGTTGGGGATCCACTCCACGAAGTAGCTGCTGTTCTTGTTCTGCACGTTCAGCATCTGCTCGTCCACCTCCTTCATGGACATGCGGCCTCGGAACACGGCCGCCACCGTCAGGTAGCATCCGTGGCGAGGGTCGCAGGCCGCCATCATGTTTTTGGCGTCGAACACCTGCTGGGTGAGCTCGGGCACCGTCAGGGCGCGATACTGCTGGCTGCCCCGGCTGGTCAGAGGAGCGAAGCCGGGCATGAAGAAGTGCAGGCGGGGGAAGGGCACCATGTTGACGGCCAGCTTCCTCAGGTCGGCGTTCAGCTGGCCGGGGAAGCGCAGGCAGGTGGTCACGCCGCTCATGGTGGCCGAGACCAGGTGGTTGAGGTCCCCATAGGTGGGCGTGGTGAGCTTCAGAGTGCGGAAGCAAATGTCGTAAAGGGCTTCGTTGTCAATGCAGTAGGTCTCGTCTGTATTTTCTACCAGCTGGTGGACGGACAGCGTGGCGTTATACGGCTCGACCACCGTGTCCGACACCTGAAAACACAACGAAGGAACATCAGTGCATCTGTAACTTATTGTTCTGCAGGTAACTCAGCCATCTATCAGCCGCCTGCAACTCGAGCAAAACGCTGCAGTGTGTCTTTTAACAAACATCCCCAGATGTGAGCACATCACCCCAGTCCTTCACGCTCTCCACTGGCTTCCAGTCCAGTCAAGAATTCTTTTTAAACTTTTATTGTTTGTTTTTAAAGCTCTTAACGGTCTTGTTCCATTTTATTTATCTGAGCTTTTAACTTTACGGGACCAAAAAAGAGCTCTGAGGTCATCCAATCAGCTGCTGCTTGAAGTATCCATGTCTAAATATAAACACTGGGGTGACCAGACGTTCTCTGGAGCTGCAGACTCTGGAAGAAGCTCCTCCTGACATGTGCACCATCACTGACCTGGGTCTTTTTAAATCACAACTGAAAACCTTCCTGTTTGAAATGACTTTCAATACCTAGCAGCATGGTGACATTTTATAACTTTTATTTCTTTTAGATGTTATAGTTTAGTGCTGCTTTATTACTGTTTATTTTATTGTCTTATTGTATATTTTACGGGCTGCACAGTGGTGTAGTGGTTAGCACTTGTCGCCTTGCAGCTAGAAGATCCCTGGTTCATGTTCCGGCCTTCATAGGATCTTTGTGCATGGAGTTTGCATGTTCTCCCTGTGCATATGTGGGTTTCCTCCCACAGTCCAAAAATATGCTGAGGTTAATTGATTATTCTAAATTTGCCCGTAGGTGTGAGTGTGATTGTTTGTCCTGCTTTAAGTTACTGTATTGTTTTTAAGTTATTTTCTTGTTTTTTACTGTGAAGCACTTTGGCCACCCTTTGGGCTGTTGTAAAGGGTATAGAAATAATGTCCTTATATTCCACTGCGACCATGTGAGGAAAAATGACTCTCATTCCCCTTATTAAGGTATTTCCTCGCAGCTGTTAGCTGAAGACATCCCATGATATCATGTAGGTTGTATCTATCTACTACAATCACTTTAAATCAAGCTGTAGAACCTATAGATCACCTTAAATTATCCGACAGGTTATCACCTTTGACCCTGTTCCTATTTGCTTCTACCAAACTGAGGCTGGGAGCTCATTCAGACCCTCTCTGTCCCTAATATGACCCTGAGAAAAGCAGATGCTGCAAAAGAAGATACATGAGAGGGAGATAAATGCTGGAATAAAAACATGACTTGGTTAAGATTAGATATTGTTTAGTCTGACGTTATGGAATAGACAAGTTGTCTCCATATTGGGCCGTAATCTAAATGTGGCATTCCTCCCAACTCAATATATACCCAAGGTGGAAGAGAATCCTCAGGATTGATGCTGCTGATGCTCACATCACTGTGCTGCTCATTGTATCACCTCTCCTGATATCAGTAAACCTTATTCTCAACATCAGCCTTCTGAGTCTGTCTCCTCATTCGTCTCTCGACATTACAGAATTCCCTAACAGACCACACAGTCTGCAGGGGTTTCTGCACCTCAGAGTGGAGTTTTATAGCTTCCACTTCTATTTTAGCCTGCGTAGAAATAAAGAACAGTACTGCAGGACGTTTTTTATGTAACTGTGCTCTTGCTGGAATTCACTCCAGTGAGCACTACAGATCAACAAAAGTAATAGCTTTAAGTCAAACTGGCAGACGTTTTCATATTAAAATCAATATTTACAGCACGAACTGACAGGACAATGAATAACGGGGCAATTTTTTCCACAGTGGTCAACCAAACCGGACATAAAAACTGCTACTACTTTACATCATGCCTCCATAAAAGCCGCAATAAAGAAAAGTACTAACATATAACTTATTTGATGACAAATTAACAGGAAGGACACATAAAAAATAAAAACAGGCAGAGAAATAGAAAACAGATTGTGTCTGATATGCAATGGAACGAAGTACGATCAAAAATATGGCTGTAAAAATCCTTCATGGTCATTCAAGCTCAGATCATCAGATTTATAGAACAATTTCTCCTCAACCATCCCTGATTTGCCTGAAATTTAAGAGCATAAAATATGAAATTTTAGCCTCAAGGATATTTGATCTACCTGTGCAATATTACAGATTCTGAATCAATGACATGAGAAATAAACAGTAAAAATTTCTGGCTTTTGTCTTCAATAGCTAATAAAGTACTGTCATTTTAGCAATCTAAAATCTCCCAGATACCATTTTAAATATTCATAGTTTATGAAAAAATAATTTCAAGTAAATGAGAGATTGTTGAGCAGAAGGTCCACGATGATCTGAGCTGGAATAACCCATAAGTGATGTAAATATGGCTGCCATCACTGTTTAAAGAGCCTCCTTGGGCAGCGATACACTGATCCTGCATTGTTACGTAAACATGTCTAGTACTATCTACGATCAGCGCTGAATCTCGTAAACTGTGTCAAAACAGCGATTCATCAACTTGAACTTATATTTACTGATGAGGAGGAAGTCGCAGGGAAACTAATCAACCAAGTGGGGCGGTTGGAAAGTGACAGTTTTGTTGTTCTCACCCAAAAAGTCACTCTAGTATGAACGAGAGCATCCATCATTTGCACCAAATACTCCCCTCAGACACTTCATGATGTTACAGTAGAAGTTTGCTTTGAAAGTCGAACTGTAGGGGATGAATTCATAATGCAAAACCACATGAACGTTGAGGAAAACACCTAGCATGCTCCTGACCAGACGATCTCTCTCTGGTCTCTGACTGCAGTTCTTCTAGTGTTAAACAGCGGTTTTTTCTCTTAATGCAGCTGCAGACCCTCCTCTGTTCACCGTGATGATCCTACACATGAAGGATGGATCATCCAGCTGCTGAATGTCATGTGTGCTCCAGTTTAAACTCCATAAAGAAATCAAATACAGACCTACCAGTGGTCATAAGAATGCCGTTAATAGCACGATGTCATGTGGTCTCCTGAGTCGTGACAGTTACTGTGACTATGACTCGCTCAAATCGCTGCAGAACTTTCAGCAGTAGATATGCGAATAAGTCACATTTTACTGCACACTACCTGGCATTACTTTACCTTGGGCGATGGCACCACACTGAAGGTGTTCATGATGCGGTCGGGGTACTCCTCCCTGATCTTGCTGATGAGCAGGGTTCCCATGCCGGAGCCGGTGCCTCCTCCCAGGGAGTGTGTGAGCTGGAAACCCTGCAGACACTCGCAGCTCTCAGCCTCCTTCCTCACCACGTCCAGGACTGAATCCACCAGCTCTGCCCCCTCTGTGTAGTGGCCTTTGGCCCAGTTGTTTCCTGCTCCACTTTGACCTGAGGAATAAGAAGTAAAAATGACATTAAAATGGCATAACTTCAGACCAGACCTGGTAAATAATAGAACTGCTGAAGATTGTTTCTGGAGTTTGTTAAAATTAAAACTTGAAGATGTTGCCTTTTGGCTTTATAGACAGATAGTAGAGAGAGGAAGACAGGAAAATGGCAAGAAGAATGGGGTCCTGCAGCAAAAGGTCATGGGCTGGATTTGTACCCATAGCTGCAGCATCGGGGACTATAGCCCCGGTTTATGGGTCGCCCCACTCAACCTGTTGAGCTACCGGGACGCCCCCAACTTGAAGCTGTTATAAAACATGTTCTCTCACTCATGATGAAAGTCAAAATGAAGGAATCATTTTAAAAAAGGGCAACACTGTGGTCCAAGTCAGTCAGAGAGCTGAGGACTCATGTGGCTTCTCATTGGCTATTTATGGCAGGATTCAGCTCATCTGTGATATTTAGGACAGTCAGTGCAGCTACATTTGTGAAATGGAATGAAAATCACAAAATAGGACAACAGGGACACCCGGAGTTCATCTTTCAACTGGAGCCCAAACTCCAGTGATAGAAAACCTCCAAGCTTCACTGGACAAAATGTGAAACTTTACAAGTTCTTACCAAAGACAAAGTTGTCGGGTCTGAAGATTTGGCCGAAGGGTCCAGAGCGGACGGAGTCCATGGTGCCTGGTTCCAGGTCGACAAGAATGGCTCTGGGTACATACTTCGCACCTGCACACACACAGACACACTCATTAACAATACATGCCACTGCAAGTCTACCAGAGATCTTACAAAAGGAAACAACAGAGAAAATGAACATGAACAGACAAGCGAAGTCACTGGGTGTCATTTTAGGCAGTAGAGGTCGATGTTAGCTGTATCGTCGTTATTAAATCCATCAACACATTTAGTTAGAAGAATATTTCTCTCTTCATTAGAGAAATCCTGGATATGAATACTATCAAAGCCTCATTTTGTTTCTGTTGGAATTAATGAACGAATCCGAAAAATAGGTGGACCACATGTTCTTCAGCTAAACAGTAAAAGACTCAGATGAACAGTTTACAGTATAATAGCTGGTGTCAACATGTAAAACCTCATGTGGCCACTAGATGGAGTGAAACATTAAAAAAATACATTGTAATATACATAATATTGCAGCCAAATTGCATGTTAAGTATCATTTAATACACTCAAATCAGCTCATCCTACTCATTCGCCTTAATCTTCATTCTAGCTGCTGAGTATTTCGGCTTCCCTAAAGCCCTAGACTTGAGTTTTTAGGGCTGCAGTCAAATAGATAATATCTTAGTGGATTGAAATTGTATCAACTCTCTAACCAATCGATTGGTTGTAAAGAAAAAAAAAGACAAGCCGTTTATCTGTAGATGAACTAAATGGGTCACAGAGGACTCTATTGGATAGATTTATTGTCCTGAATGAACCACAAACACAAACAGCTGGTATTTATAGCATATCTGATCATTTTAACCTCATTTTTTACTGAGATGAAAACAGACTCAGAGCAGACCAGCTGCCCATATTCATGTGATTTCTGAAAACAGAACCAGATCAGGTGTCGATTCCAGCACAAGAACTACTGAGGGATAAAACACAGACAAGTTAGTCTGTTGTTTACAGATGATCTGACATCTGACTTTTCACCAGTCGTTTGAAAAACATGCAGCTACAACTTCTTTAACATGGTGTTTAATAGACTGAAGCAGCCTTCATTAGGTTGGTGGAATATAAAGTTGTGAAAACGCCTCTGCAATGATTAATCGTTGAAGGTTGATCATGTAATGCATTTCTCCTAATGAAAATGACACAAGCAACTGTCTGACCAATGAGAAACTGGTGGAATGAAAGCATGATGACCAACTGCAACCCTATTAGTTTTTTACCACAACTGAGGGCAAAATATGCTGCATTAAAAGCACCAACATGATGCATTCCACTGCATGTAGAGCAGTAAAATTGCATGACTTCCAACCAATGTGGCTTTTCTAAACATCTTAATTGTAACTGTAATCCCTCATTATGAATCCCATCATGTTAACAAACTGAGGATGCATGGTAAAGGGGCGCTTCACTTCCTTAATTTCAATAATTTTAAGTCAGATCTTTGTTTTGAGGATGCTGTATTTTTTGCTCTTTGCTGCTGCAGTGAGTCGGTTTCTCCACAAGGGGGACGTCTTGTTTCATTCGATCGATCACAGGAGAGTGTGGATGAACTCACCAGTGGCTTCGTTGTAGTACACACTGATCCGGTCCAGCTGCAGGTCGCTGTCTCCGTGGTAGGTTCCTGTCGGGTCGATGCCGTGTTCGTCACTGATCACCTCCCAGAACTAAACAAACACACAGATCAATACTGCATCAGTAGAGAAACTACATACTGAACACACAAAGAAGAGTTGATTTGTGACTGTCTTCAATTTGCATTACAAACATTTAATCATCATTTTAAAAAACATAAAATCTGATCTTTTAACATGATATTCAAGGCTTGACAGATGAAAATGATCGATGTTTTGCTGGTTTTGAAGGCTGAACCATCCATTTGCAGCTATAACTGAGACATTGCTGTGTAATCCAGCAGAGGTTTTCAGTCAGTTCAGGAGACATGCCTCACAAGGAGGTATATTTATGTGCTTATTTAAGCCATAACTGCAAGCCAGTTTAAGGGAAAAAACAGTCTTCTGTACTCTTTGCTTCTCAGGGACATGTGGACATGTGATTACCTATGGCGGTCACAAGTTCATCTAAAAACAGCAACATGTTCCTTAAGACTGCTGTTATTCTGCAAGGAAAGCGTCACCTTGCAACCAACAGCGATTACTGTGTTAGAATTCTCCAAACACCATGATGATCACAAGCTGCAATTTAGAGAGTATGTGAGCTGAAATGTACAAGCACTTAGCAACTTGTCACAACTCAGATTCTTTGCATCTGATTTAAAGATTGTTTGAAATTCGAAGGGACTGTCGACTGACAGATGCAGGACAAGGCAGCTGAAAACAGTTCAAACAATCTGAGCATTTATGTCAACCCTTCAGCAAATAAACACATTTATTCTACTGTAGATGTATTATAAATATAATGCAAGTTTCATGGGCATGTTTTTGGTCTGTTCTTTGGAAAACATCCAGGAAGAAGCACAGACTAAAGGAATTTCAAAGGTTTAGATCTGAATGACACAACAAAAGGAGGAAGTACAAGGGACATCACAAAATAGGGACAACTATGCAACAAAAGAAGCTGGCTGCAAATAATTATGATGCTTCCACACCAGCGAACATTTGTTTTCGTCTGTCCCAATCTCATAAATATCCAGGTTTCTAAAAATTTGGCACAAATGTTTACTCTGACTCAGTTAGGAACTTCTCAAAGATCACTGGGAACTCAAAAAACACGTTTTTGGCCACAGCTCACAAATTTAAACGCTGATTATGGTATCCAATGGAATAAAACAATGAGGAAAAACTTTACATCCAAAGGTAAAAGGTCAAGTCTGGCCTTACATGGATGCAAACTGCAACTTGACTGGTTGGCAGACATGTACAACTACAGTCTAGTCATTACTTCTTTGATTAAGTGATCATTGATTTTGTGTAAAAAGATGTTGGGAAATAGGCAAAATACAGAATGCAAACTTCCAAAATCTAGCTGTTATGTCTGTTAGTCCTTCTAACAGGGTCAAACCTAAATATATCCAGTGTGTCTTTTAAGGGAAGACTAAGAAAACCAGCAAACCTTTGCATGTTAGAACTGGGAGCCAGAGTTTAGTCAAGCCAACACGCCCATACAGTGGTTTTTAGTATAGTTTTTAGCAGTGAGCCTATTAGTAGTACTGCAATACACTGACACTGGTCTGAAAAACACACAATCAGACTTCTGGTGTTTTTTTAGGTGATAAACTGAAGAAAATAATCCTGTCAGCTTGCCAGGTGGAACTTTTTGCATCATATTCCTTCTTTAGAATCAGTTTCCAGTTCAAACATGTATGGCTAAATTCCTCCAATATAAAAAATGACCATTGTGCAGTGTAGACTGGTTTTACAGTGTTTGAACAGAGTTGTAATGGAGCTGGTGTGCTCGAGCTGCTATGAGTGTAGAAGGTTGAACAGGAATTACGTAGTTACAGGCATTCTACAGTAAGCAGTGTTATAGCCAAGGTAGGAAGGACTTAATTACACAGAAGAAAAGCTTTGAAATATGTGGCTTTTGTGCACAGAGATGAGTTTATATGGGTTAAATAATCAATTGAAGAAGGACTTTAAATGGAAAATTGATTGCTCAAGGCTCTAGACTGACTACACAAAGCTGAAAATAAAGAATAAAGAAGACCTTTGTAGCGTCAGTAACTATGCAGCATAAAAACCTCAAAATAATGAAACTACTGACAATCTCTCATAACATTATGTCAGTTAAGTCCACGTGTCATTGCCAATGCACATGATTTTTAAAGAAAAGCAAGAAAAACGGATTAAGAATCAAGGTTATCATTCTCTGGATGGAGTTTCCATCGCTGCTGTTTAGGAAGCTGTAATTTACAGTAAATTTCCACTTGCTGCTTCATATAGAAAGAAAAATATCTTTGGGCAAACAGAGCGAATCTGCCTGGGTGCTGTCATCTTCAACATTACTTTGTGGTTTCAGCTGTGGGTTGACAGTTAAAAGTCTTTTATGGAGAATCTATGAGAAAGGCCATTTATTTACCTCCCACTGGTTCAGTGAATCACACACTTTGCTTTAACAGCACCTCTGCAACTCTAAGAACTAAAAGCCCTCCTTCCAGTCGCAGGGTCAAAGCTTCCTCAGAGGATTCAGTCGGCCTCGTTTCTACATGCTGAGACATTAACGCCAAACTCAGTTAAGACGAGAGCCCAGACTGTCACACCAGCTCAGTCAGCTGACCCTAATCTGCCCCGTGGACGATGTGTGTTGAAAGGAACGAGGGGCAGATAAGCAGAGGGAGGCTGTGAGGCTGTTTGTGTGTGCGGGAGAGGCACGAAAATCTCATTTTTAAAATCTTCTCCACTGTCACCTCGCCATCTCTGGCTCATGTCCCTGTGGTCACCATGGCAACAAGCTGATGAGTTTATGCAGAAAATGTCATTTTGATCAAAAACCCACAACATGGAGCTGTTAAATTTGCTAAATAAGAACGCTACTTGAGGGCAGACTGGCTAATGCTAAGGGACAAAACTAACATTTCAGCATCCTCAAATCAAACTCGTTCATTTCAATCATCTCTATAGGACAAGCAGCATAAGTTGCTGGGTTGGACTGGGTAAGTGCGAATTCAAACGGAGCTAATCCACTGTGAAATGGGGATGACCTCAGCTTCGCTAAATCCTCTGTAAATACACTTGTCTTCACTGATCAGGGCCATTGAGCAGCAGAGGCTGAATCACCCCATATGTTGCTGCCACGCCTGTTGTTGCCCCCCCAAGGGTAAAACTCAGCTGGATGACTGTATAATAGGTCAATGACATGAATGTTACTTCAAAAAATTAAGCTGCATGTCCTTTCTGACTCTTAATAGAACAACACTTTAGATATCCGGTGACAAAACAGTCTGTTAAAGTCCTATTTCTGATAGAAAGTCTACCATTAAAACCCCACTTGGAATAGATACAACCAAACTTTACAGGTGATCTTTATAATATACAAATTGAAAGTACAATGTCCAAAAGCAGTATCCAAATAGCAGAATTATTTTAAAGAAGATATAATGTGTCACAAAATATCATTTTAAATAAAGCATTGTGGAGTGACAGAGTTGACTCGAACTACAAATCGCATCCTTCAGAAATAAGGGTTTGTTTGGTACAGACTGCAGCAACAATAGAACCAGATTTTTGTGGAATCTTGTGGAAACCAAATGGAAAAAAAACTAAACATTAAAACCATGACTCATATTGCTCTTACAATATCTGTCAAAATAATCGCTATGTGATTATTTTTGCATGTAGTTCAGCAGAAGTAGTTTGGCTCGTGTAAAAAATATATATACTTAAATTTACTATATATCTAGTTGATGCACTGTTTACTGTGGGGCAAAAACTTTTTAATTTGCTGATTGTTTTCTTGATTCACTGATTATTCTATAAAATGTCAAAAAAATAATCCATCCGGCTTAAACTGAAGTGTTTCAAATTGTCTCTGCATTATCATATATGACAAAACAATCAAATATTCAATGTAAGAAGCTAAAAAGGTTTAGCTTTTTTTGCTTAAAAATGCCTGACACTATTCACTGTTTGCCAGAATGATTTCATAGATTCATTTGACTTGGATTCATTCCAAAAGCAGTCTTAGATGAAAAATCGCACTTAAGGTACATGTGGTATTGCAGTAAAAGTCCCGAATTGTTCCCTCTGACTGATATATTATTAAATGCACAGTCACTAGATGACTAACGGTGAATCATCAGTGTGTCAGCAGCAGGTCATTGTTGGAGCTGCTGCAGCTCGAACTACTTTATATCCAGGTTTATATCAGGAACAGCAAATAAATCTGAAGCCTCCAAACATGATTAATGGGAGAGGAAAGATGAAAAAAAAAAGTTCTGATGCACAAATCTGTTTTTACTTTTTCTTCCGTCTTTGATTTACGCTGAGAAATTGGATCATTTGAACATTTCTTGAAATGAAATCATGTCAGAAGTCTAGAGGGAAACAATGTTTGGTGGAGCTGTTAACAAATCACAGACATCTGAAATGTGAGCTTTTGGGACTATTTCATGGAAAAAAAGAAAATAGGATGGAAACAGCTGGTTTAATCATTAACTGTGTGTTGGACTTAAAAGTTTGTGATGCAAAATCTTTGTCTTACAAGAAGCTAAAGCTGTCTGATGAATGTAGTGAAGCAGAAAGTACAATATTTCTCACTAAAAAGTAGTGCAGGGAAAGGTGGCAGAACGTGGCATAACATGGAAACACTCAAGCAAAGTACCTCAAAATTCTATTGAAGTGCAGATATTTTCCACTACTGCTGACAAGTCAAGTGCAGAAAGGCTGCAGGAAAAATGCTGATAAATAAAAAAACGCTTATTATTGTCCATGTGCTAAAGGGATTATCAGGGTGGGAGCTGGTTTGAGGGCGTCTGCATGTGATGCACTGACTGGAAAAGCAGCCATTTAAATGACCTCATCTGTGCTTTCAGAGCAGACACTGAACCGCTTGTTATCTTTCCCCCCTTCACCCTCCTCCTGCTGCGTTCCTCTGCTCTGCCTCAGCAAATTTCTCCTTTCTTTTCTTGTCAAGCCCCTTTTACTCGTTTCTTTCTCCGTGACAAAGACTGCGGCTCACCAGGCAGACAGGCCAGCAGCTGGCCCTGTGCGTCTACTCAAGTCTGGCCAGCTTCATTAATCACAGCTCAGTGGGCTCAGTCACTGTTTTGTCAACACTTCCAAATGTGTGAATTGTTACTGTATCATATGCAGGGAACGTATACAGAGTGCTGTTTAATAGAGATTCCATATCCCAGAAATATACAATCTCTATGCTATTACAAACAAAACTTGTAGTTTCATTTCATCGCTCACTTTAGTAAAATATTTAAATTCCTTGTGCAGGATGCTTGTTGGGATACTGATGTATCTGTGTGCACCATCCTGCACTTTGTGGTACTTTTAAGGTGAAAAAACAGGGTTTTATTGTTCCTGCAGAACAGCGTTTTCTGCTACAATAACTAACCGCTACAATAGGATTAAGTCAGATTTCCATTTCTATTTTGCCTATAAGCTGAATGTTTTACCACAGTTTTAACAATAAATCTGCGCATTGGCTGTGTAAAATGTATCATAAAGCACAATAAAGTACAATATATGCACACAGTCCTTTGTGTAAAGGCAGCTTTCATGAAAACAAAGGGACTTGGTGAAAGTAAGAAAGAATAGACTCACTTTTCACACCGTCTTAAAGTCTGAGTGCAAACAATGGGACTGTATGCTTTCTAATTCAGTACAGTAGTACAGAAAAAAATGTTACGCAAAGTACAGAAATTAAGGCATTTACATGATATTTTTAATTTACATGCAATTATTTTCTGCACCTGTTAATATACAAAACAAAAGAAAGGCCTCTAGAAAAACTTTTAGGAATGAAACGCTCAACATAACTAGCAAAAAACTGGACTTAACTGCTAATTAACGAACAAAAAAAGTTGATTTTCTTCTTGTTATTTCTTTTTACCTTTGCTCCAATCTGGTTCCCGCACTGGCCGGCCTGGATGTGCACGATTTCCCTCATGATGGATGATAGTTGGTGCTGAAAGTGGCAGAGAAGTGGCGATGCGGTGGACCTGCTGGCTGAACACAGACTGACAGCAGGAGGCTGCGCAGCGGAGCAGCGCAGTGTTGGGACGCCGCCGTCACGCTGTCCTCGATCCTGATTGGCTGCTGCGGCCGTGGCTCCGGCGCTAATTGGATGAAAGTGGAGATTTTTTTTCAAAGGGGTTTCCTCGTCTCAAAGGCAAGGACCGGAAGAGGAGAGGGAGTGCCGGGTTCTGTCATCACTGCCCCGCTGGAAGTCCAGAGACAATAGAATAGAATAGAATAGAATAGAATAGAATAGAATAGAATAGAATAGAATAGAATAGAATAGAATAGAATAGAATAGAATAGAATAGAATAGAACAATAATAACAATGACAGGGAGAAATAGTTAAAGGAAAGAAAAGAAAATGAAGCAAAAGAAATTGAAAGAAAATTAAAGAATAGTATTTTTTGTCTTTTTCAGAACCCAATACAATATAATAAAATATCAAAAATGAAAATTATAATCAGTTACCATTTTTGCTGCTGTTGCTATTTTAAAATGGTTTTTTATTTCTGAAAATGTTATTAACCCAATATTCATGTCAATAATAATAATAATACATTTTTAATTACATGCATTATTATAATAGTAATAATAATACTTTTTGACAGAATTGTTAACCTATCATTCATGTGACTAAAGCATGTTGACTTGTGAATTGTGGAGAATATGATATAATGATGATAATAATAATCAAAATCATAATTCTAATAATCATAATAATAATAATTGTAGTAATAGCAGTAGAAGTAATCCACATATGAAATGTCTGCTCTTTCATTCTTCTGTATTTAAAGGTTCGTACATGCGCTTTTACATCATCCAGATTTTCTCTGGGCTTCTCTCCCCTGCATTTTTCCAGTATTGGTTAGCAGTGAGGCAAACTCAGTAGGAAAATACTGAAGCCAGTATTATGTGTCTGCAGGAATGGAAACTCCAGTTTCAGGACCACAGGACCTGCACATCTGGGACCCTGTTTTGTCACGACAGCACCACGTGTCAAATTGGATGACTGCTAATGTTCAGAACTTATGGTTTTATAGGGTTGTTTAACCCAAAACACAATTTTATGTTCAAGTACTTTTACAAACTCTATTTTTCTAATGAATGACCTTTGGTTTTAAAACTTTATTCAACCAAAAACACTGCTTTATGTCCATGTACACTCTACATTTAAAAGTTTATTCCCCCGTAAACAGTACTTTTCTACTGAATGACTTGTGGTTTTAAAAGTCTCATCCACCCAAAATACTGCTGCATGTAGAAATACTTTTACTAATTAAATTTGAATGACCTATGGTTTTAAAAGTTTATTTGACCCACAACATTACTTTATGTCCAACGACTTTTACATTTTAAGGTTAATTCTGGACAAACAGCTTTTTTTTTTTTAATGAATGACTTATGGTTTTCTAGGTTTATTCAGTAAAAAAATAAATAAACAAAAAAAATTAAAAAATACTTTATGTCCAAAAGCTTTTACATTTAAAGGTATATTTCACCAAAATGATAGTTTTCTAATGAATAAACTTGGGTCTAAAAGGTTCACTCCAACTAATTTGCACTTTTTAATTAATGGCTTATGATTTCGAAGGTTTATTTTACCCAGAACATCACTTTATGTCTCAGGCTTTTCTGCCTTTCCTTTTTTTAAAGAGTTTATTCCACCAAAAGCAATATTTTATGTCCAAGTACATTTACTTTTAAAGTTTTTTTCACTGAAACGGTATTTTTCTAATGAATGAACTTTGGTTTTAAAGGTTTTTTTCACCCAAATAATATTTTTTCATGAATGGCTTATGATTTTAAAGGTTTATTTTACCCAAAATATTACTTTGTGTCTCAGGTTGTTTGGTTGTTTTTTGTTGGTTTTTTAAAAACATTTAAGAGTTTATTCCACCTCAAACCCTATTTATGTCCAAATGTTTTTACGTTTTAAAGTTTATTCCACCAAAAACAGTGCTTTATGTTCAAGTAGTTTTACGTTTAAAGGTTTGTTTCACCAAAATGGTAGATTTCTAATGAATGAACTTTGGTTTTAAAGGTTTATTCCACTCAAATAGTGCTTTTCTAATGAGTGCCTAATGATTTTGAAGGTTTATTTCACCCAAAACATTATTTTAAATCTCACTTTTTTTTAAAATTGAAGAGTTTATTATGATCAAGTACTTTAACTTTTAAAGGCATATTCCAACCAAAACACTACTATATGTCCAAGTAGTTTTACATTTCAAAATATTTCAATAGTATCGTCTCACTCATAAGTTATGCTTTTAAAGGTTTTTTTTTTACCCAAAACTGTACATAGCTCTGTTTTTGCCAGTGTCTCTGAACTGCAAAGTCTTACTGTTCTATTTGTCAATAAAACATGGGTCCTAGAAATGGATGCTATAAAAGCATCCTCCTGTGCTGCAGATTCATGCAGACAGTGAACCTGCCTCTTATTATAACCTAATTATAGGGGTGTCAGTCCCGCGCCGCGCCGCTGGGTGGCGCCCTCTCGCAGCTCTGTGGATGGGTGTGCTCATTAGGAGCCGCTGAGCTGCAGTGTGTTTTATTCTCTGTCCGCATCAGCTGGTGTCTGACGGGAATAAAGCGTCAGCTGGGATAAAAATACATTAATTTACCCCCAACACCCCGCTTCTCGTCCTGCTGCTCCACCTGAACCACGTCGTTGAAACACCGACCGGTAAGTGAGATGTTCCTGCTCCAGTCCGGACCGTAAACACCGACGTCTGCCCAATTTATCGACTTATTGCTGCTAGCCGCTAGCAATGTGCGGCACTAAGTAATGTAGTGCACATTTTAAACGCCGTTTTCACTCCGAAGTGGCAGTAATTTGCGGGGTTTCTCTTCTTTTGCGGCGTTTTTACTGCGCAACGTTTGCGTAAATTAGATTTTAGCCCTGCTGGTCTGCTTCCCAACCCCTCCCTCATCTTCTGCTCGGAATCAGAACTGTTATTTATGTTTGGAGGCCCTAGTCATGAGAAGAGAATAATGAAATGAGGGTGCATTTAGTGCAGGTTTGGCCAGGAGTCCGCACCACACTGCGCCTTAATCTTATTCCAAACAGCTCCTCATTAAGCAGATTAGTGTGGCTGCTTTTATTCATTGTTCTGTTACTTTCTCTGGTCTTCAGTCTGAAGGAGGATCAGCAAACATGTTCTACACCTGTGGTCCCAACGAGGCGATGGTGGTTTCAGGTAAAATGACAGCCTGTACTGTACAACAATCCAATAACATAATAAAAAGAATGTAATGTTGACAGTAAATTCAATGTGTTCGTGATATCTTGTGTTTAGATGGTAATCTAGAGAATAATTATTCACAATTCTGTCAGCACAGGTTGTGAAATTGGATTTACTGCCCCTGCTAGTGAACCACCATCAGTAATTCTGAAGTGAAACATGTCACAAAAGTTTATTTGTAAAATCAGGCTTATAATAAAAGTATGCTGTAATATTTTAGCCGTAAACTCTGCCCTGATGCTCTGCTCGGTCTCTGATCTGTGCCAGGCTTCTGTCGCTCTCCTCCACTGATGATAGCCGGAGGCCGAGTGTTCGTCGTCCCCTGCGTCCAGCAGATCCAGAGGTACACAAACATCTTCCATTAGCTGCTGTTGTCTTTGGTTTAGTTCCTGATGCTGCTGCGTCCATCGCCTTAACTTGGCAGACGCATTTTAGCTGACGACAAATGGAAAACATGATGAGATGGTAAATCCAGTTAAGAATTGGAAAACATCTTTACACTGAAGGGTAATGCATGATTTGTTGATTTTGTAAATATGATTAACAATTTAACTCTACGATGTCACAAACATGTGATATTATGTTTTAACTAACCCCTTGCTGACCTGACTGTCTCTTTTTGTCTCCCTGTAAAATTTAAGACAGTAGACTCCTATTTTTGCAAGCATAAATAATCAGGAAATTCTGCTTTGATTTTTATTATGATTTATTTCATTATAAATGTGTCATGCTGTGCAGAGGACGTGTGTGTGTTCTCTCTACTCCTAGCTGTGGCTGTGCTGTTTATATAGAGGACTATATACTGTATATTACTGTGAAAAATGAACCCACAGTGAACAAAAAATGTGACAGGAGCAACAAAAACACTGAGAAATTACTTGGAATTCGCATTTTAACTGACAGATGTACGACAAATGGAAAACATGATGAGATGGCAGAGAATGCAAAACCAGAATGGAAAGGAAAAAACAGCCATAGAGTAAAGGAGGATGTATGATTTGTTGATCACGTAAACTTGATTAACAGTTAAAATATGACAAATTTGGGATTTTAGTATAAGGATGATTTGTGGACACAGATTTGTGAATTTACCCTGTGAAGGATCAGTTTCTCTTATCTTGCCTTGTCTTATCTTATTTCAAATTATGGCCATCTTCAAGCAAAGCCAGCCATTGCTGACCTGGTTGTCTATTTTCTTTTTGTCTTCCTGTGAAATGTAAGAACTAAGCCTGCAAACAGGCCACATTTGGGTTTTCCAGTGGACATGCAACTGTTTCTACATTCAGTCCACTTTAAATCATAGCACACTTAATGTTTTAATGGCCTGAGTGCTGTAGTTGGCCTCGATCCAATGCCTGGATCCAGTTCCATTCAGGTTTATTTATATACACATATCACAAAATGTGTCATCTCAGGACACTTTGCATCGTAATGTCAAGATTATATGGCATTATAGAGGAAAAAACAACAATTCTGCATTAAAAAAAAGCACTTGGCGACAGTGTAAATGAGAAATTCCCTTTTAGCAGGAAGCTCCAACAGAACCAGACTCGCGGTGGGCGGCCGTCTGCCTCGAGCGGTTTAGATGAGAGAGGAAATAGGAGAGAAATAACCACTGTGCAGGTTGATGAGGCCAGTAGCTGCAGATCAGAATCATGCAACTCAGCAGAGAGAACTAAACAAACTACAGAAGAGAGAAGGTACAAAGTGAATGAAATGCAGCGATGGCAAATAAATGCATTAAGAGTGAACAAGAGGAGAGTATTCACAATCCTGCACTCAAAGCCTGCAACTCAGTATTACATAAAGCGGAAGTTACCACACTTTAAAGTGTACCATTAGAGCAGTTTATAATCAATCAATAATCATCCTGTCCTTTGTGTTTTCTACCCTGAATCTCTCCAGGATTTCCCTGAACACTCTGACCCTGAATGTGAAGAGCGATAAAGTCTACACCCGTCATGGAGTTCCCATCTCTGTCACTGGGATCGCTCAGGTCAGTAGCAGCAGGTTACTGCCACTGGAGGAAGGTTTATCTCAGAGCAGCTTCTGAGAGGCATCAGTAGGAAAACACGTTTAAACACTAGGAAACTGTGCAGTGCAGATGTAGCTGGAAGGTTTGCATTCACTCAGACCGGTTGTTCATCGAGGCACCTCCATTACTCCCACACATGTCTGAGTGTGTCAGCATAAGCAGATAAATGTGGCGTCTGCACGTCACTGCATCTGTTTTCTGTTGTAAATCAAGCAGCCTGTTGTAGAAAATGTCAGCATCAGGGATGAGTATCAGCTTAGCAGCTCCATGTTCCAATTCAAATACAGTTCCTTGATGTATCTGTGTAGTATTTCAGTAAAAGGCATCAGGTGTTCTCTTTTTGGGGTTTTAAAATGTTTCACCTCTCATCTAAGAAACGTCCTTGGTTTTGAACTGAAGTCCAGTTTCCTTCTACTGGAGCACTTTGGATTTCTAGATGTAGTTTCAGCCTCATTTGACAACAGAATTTAATATCTGTGCCATTTATTTGCATATAAAACCATCTTGTGGATATAAGAATAAACCCAGTGCTCATGTCTTTGTTTCACTGTGGACTTCACACTGGGCTGGTTTGTGCAGATGAAAATCCAGGGTCAGAATAAACAGATGCTGGCTGCAGCTTGCCAGATGTTCATGGGGAAGTCGGAGCCTGAGATCGCTCAGATCGCCTTGGAGACTCTGGAGGGACACCAGAGGGCCATCATCGCTCACCTGACTGTAGAGGTAAGAGACGAAGGGTTCATAGTTGTACTTGCTGGATTCTAAGGAGTTAAAATCAGTAACCCCATCTGAAACATTCCTAGTCTTCTACAGGGCAGATTTAGTTCATAACGACTGTTTAGCTTCCTTAAAAAGGACTCGACAAATGTTTTACAAAAAGACCGAAACTGTAGATGTATTTTAGCTGTTAAACATGTTATTATTTTATTATCTGACTGATATTGCACTTTTTTTTTTTTACATTGTTTCTTCTGTACATGCCGTTTTTCACTGTACTTTGTATATTTAACATCACCTACCTGTGGTCATATGAGCAGAACTTAAAATTTTCTGCACGATAAACATTTCACATGGTTTTTTTATACATTTTTTATATACAGAACCTTTTTGCAGTGCTTGTGTGTGTGAGTAGATGCCAGAGATAAATGTGTTCCGTAAATGTAACTATGAACGAACTAAGAATTTCATTGCATTGGTAACTTCTTACTGGTGCTTATAACAGTATATCTATTAAATCCTGATAGACAGACAAAATGGAGGGAATGCCTACATATAAACATGCTTTAATGCTTTTACAGTAATGATTTCTAGAATTATATGACAGGAATTGTTGGAGGACAAAGTCAGTATCATCTTGCACTGTAGCAATACACCACTGCAGCTACCACATCACCGTAAACATCTTCCCCTTACAGGAGATCTACAAGGACCGCAAGAAGTTCTCAGAGCAGGTCTTCAAGGTGGCGTCCTCTGACCTGGTCAACATGGGCATCAGCGTGGTCAGCTACACGCTCAAAGACGTCCATGACGACCAGGTATCGCTTTGCTGTCACGTGTACAAAACTTGTCTTTTCAAGTGGCTTTTCCAGAGGAGAACTATTTGTGTTTTTGATCTCAAAATATTGATTATTTCCAAGATTTCAAAAGGAAACTGAAATTAATGCACTTCTGGTCTTTTATCTCCTTTTTGTGCGCAGGATTATTTGCATTCGCTTGGAAAAGCTCGAACAGCGCAGGTTCAGAAAGACGCTCGCATTGGAGAGGCACAGAACAAGAGAGACGCTGTGATCAGGGTGAGATATATGATTATGTCTTTGCAGAGCCAGCAGCAGGGTTAAACTGTTTATATTCAGAAACACTTAGATAAATATTACCTCTTGCATGTGACAGAGATCGTCTTTAAGTCATTTTGTTTCTAGAAAGCTGTTTATAGAATTCTCCGTCTTTCTCTTCTTCTGTTCTTTGTAGCCAGCAGTCACTTTTGTCTAGACTTCTGTGTGCATTTTTAGCATCTTCAAGTTGTTTGCTTTCAGGAGTTGCTCCTATTGATCCCTGTTGTCTGCCTGTCTGTCTGTCTGTCTGTCTCTGCAGGAAGCTCATGCAATGCAGGTGAAAGTATCGGCTCAGTACAAGAATGAGATTGACATGGCGAAGGCTCAGAGGGACTACGAGCTGAAGAAGGCAGCCTATGATACTGAAGTGAACACGAAGAAGGCTGAGTCAGAGATGGCCTACCAGCTTCAGGTACAGTGAATATTAGTAGAGTAATTTGCCTTACACTGAACTGATGTAGTTATGAAACTACGAGAAATAAGTACTTGCATTTTTCTGTTGCTTGCAATCAGTAACACGTTCTGGATCTGACATTTTGTGATACTGAATGAGGAAATATTATGTGCATTTTCCTTTGCAGGTAGCGAAGACGAAGCAGCGCATCGAGGAGGAGAAGATGCAGGTCCAGGTGGTTGAGCGGACGCAGCAGATCACGCTGCAGGAGCAGGAGATCACCCGCAGGGAGAAGGAGCTGGAGGCCAAGGTGAAGAAACCTGCCGAGGCTGAGCGCTACCGCTTGGAGAAGCTGGCTGAGGCTCACCGGTGAGTTGCAGCCTCATTCTCACAGCGACTTTCCTGAACAGCAGGATGGTGTTGTGAGTAGGCAGGTAGTCTTTCCATTTCAGTACCAGGGTTTAAAGCCCCAAGAAAGAACCCAATTCCTGTTGCTTTATAGATGAAATGATGTTTTTCAGTTGAGCTTTTGCAGTCAGGTTACCTCTGCAGTATGCAAGCTTTTATTTGTCTGTTTGGGCATCTCTTTTTAGATGGATAACAAGACAAATGGGACTTTAGGTGTAGTTTTTGCTTTCATTTAGCATCTTCTGCAAGGTAATAAGATAGAAAACAAAGTCACTGCATCATAGTGACGAGTGTAGAATTAGTAAAGATCCTATGTTGTGCACATTTACAGGGTTTGAATTTTATTTTTGTTGTTTCCGACAATAGATTTGCATGTTTAAAAAGCATATTTTATTTCTCATATTGTACATTGCTGCACCACCCCTTTTCATCTTGTGTCTTAAATGTTCCATTTTAGCTCCTGTAATATTAAGGTCCACCTCTTGGAAAAACCTAGTCTGATTGATCAGTTCTACCACTGAAAACTTGAATGTTGGTAACCACAGATATCTAGCAAGGAAATAATACGGACTGTGAGGAAACTGCTAGTTTTTGTCTGAGGCTGTGCTAAATTTGCTTCTAGGCAATCGCTATACAAATGTCAAGCCTTGATCACACTTAAATTTACAACATGTCGACCCTCATGTGGCCTTACATGATGACATAGATAAATAAGAGACGAGCAGTGCTTTCTGTGGGAGAGAATAACTCGTTTTGTTGTGGGATTTGGGCTTTTCACATCCACCAAAAGGTTATGATCCGCAAAGGAAAGGGCAAAAAAAAAACATAATACAGGCTCTTTAAACATAGGTGAATACTTCCTTTGAGAGAAATAAAATGATGCTGATGTCACAGTAAAGATCTAATACACTAGTTCTGCTTCATGTGCTGGTATTGTTCATGTAAGTTCCTGTACAGTCTGCATTGCCATTTTTTCATATTAACTCCCTTGAGACACTTTGATATCTATTAACTGCTGCAGACACAGTCCAGATGTTTTATGTTTCCCAGATGTTTGATGGAAATGTAACAGCAGTATGAAAGTGGATCTATCTACCTGTAAGTACTTGGACTGAACCGTTCGTCTCTCTGCTGTCTGACTGTGCATTTCTTTCTGTCAGTCTTAAGTTGATCATGGAGGCAGAGGCGGAAGCTGAGTCCATAAGGGTGAGTCACACTTTACTTCAGATGAATCTCAACTCGGCTGAAATGTTTTAAATTGAAATTATGCTCCCATGACTTTGTACAATATGGATGCTTTCCTGTTTGGTGTGAGTTTAACTCTATCATGGCAGGTGCTTTGTGTTTTTTAATGCATCCTGTTTTGTCCTTCAGGTTAAAGGCGAGGCTGAGGCGTTTGCAGTGGAGGCCAAGGGTCGCGCTGAAGCAGAGCAGATGGCGAAGAAGGCTGAAGCTTTCCAGGAGTACAAGGACGGAGCCATGGTGGACATGCTGCTGGAGAAACTGCCTCTGGTGAGAAACGCCATCCATGATAAACACTTATACATTCTACTGTTAGTTTATGCTTCACTACTAGATGTCTGTAGTTTAATTTATCACTGGGTTCCACTTATTGTCCCAATTACAGTCAGTTAAGACTGTTGGACATAAAGAAAAACATTTTGACAAGAAGGTGTAGCAAAAAATAAAAAGAGGCGTATCAGTGCTGATGTTTTAATAATACACATGGTCACCACATAAGGGAGACTTTAGACTGAATAAATTTCACATTTTGCCCCATGACTAGTTAAAACAGAGCCACTCTGCTTTTTTAGGTGTTTTAATTTTTCTGGCCAAAATGGTACATTGTGACATATATGATTTAAAAAAGATAGTGTTAGAGAGTATCATGAAGACATTTTAGTCTTATAAACAGCGACAACAAAAAAAAAACTTCAAAATAACACCAGAAAGCCCAATTAATTATGATACTGTGCACATTAATATGCATCTGAATCAAACAGTGCCTATGGTCAAGATTAATTTAATTAATTTTGCTTCACTCTCTGATCCCCAAAATCAAGCTGCAGGTTCAAAATTCATGTTATGTTGAGAAAAATCTTCAAAACTACACACTTTATCATAGCTTTAGATTGTACGACAAAAAGAATAATCTGAATTTCATATCTTTGACCTACTCATCTGTGGCATGACTGAATCTGAGCTAAAACACATAATATTTTATCAGAATTTACTTTATTCTATGTCTCATTTTAAAAAGTTGCCATAAATGAACTGTTTCCTTCAACCAGATTCTGTAAAAAGCAAAGAATTCTGCACTCTTTAATGCAGCCATTAAGCCACAAGTGACTTAATTGTGATTAACAGTCACATGAGAAAAAAATCAAAGGCTTTCCAGATGAACTGCAGGCAGTGTTTACACAGAGGAGATGAGAGACAAGTATGGAAGCAAATTAAAAATACAAATAATGATATATCTATATTATTGAGAGGCATATTTTTTAACTCATATTGGAAACACATTTTCACAGTGAAAAGAAATGTGACAGGAGCAAATAAATAAAAATAAAAGCAACCATAAACTGGGGATCAGATGGTCACCTGTATTAAAATAGTTACAAGTTTCATTGCTGAGCTTACACTCTGGGTTTTCTAGAGTGTCGTTGAGTAGAGCAACAGTTTGATTCTGGATTTTAACATTTTCTGACGTTTGTCTTCCACCAGATGGTTGAAGAGATCAGCAGGCCTCTGTGTCAAGCCCAGAAGATTACCATGGTGTCCAGCGGCGGCGGAGAGGTTGGTGCATCCAAACTGTCTGGAGAAGTTCTGGACATCATGACCCGCCTGCCTGACACGGTGGAGAAACTGACCGGGGTCAACATCTCTCAGGTAACTTTCATTACATCTTTCATGCACAAATCACACATAGGTTCATGTGTGCATTTTCTCCATAACTTACACTGTGTTTCACTGGACATAACTGGATAAAACACATCATGTGAAATCTCACATAGAGGAAGCAACAGTGTGTTTCATGAACAAACCTTTTGACACCATATATCCCTATGTAATATCAGTATTACTTTGTAATACTTTGTAAAAACTGGGGCTGAAACGATTCCTCGAGTAATTTGATTACTAAAATCCCTCAAGGTAAAATTCCTCTGAATCAAGGCTTCGTTTAATCCACTACATACCAAACCACAGGTCACTAACTGGTAGACCCAGACTTCGTCCTATATGGACCTGGACCTATTGTAAGTAAATTATAAGAGGATTTTAAATTTGACGGGACGCTTCTGTTTTAACCGAAGCAGCTTTTCTAGTGTTTACGCCGTTTATCAGATCAGAGGGCTGAACTACGAAGGCGGTTTAACACAGTCAGACTTTCTTTGGGTGAGTCGGCTTGACAAAAACTAAAACCTCAGCCAGAGTTAACAGGTATGAAGGCGGTTTTCAACTTTCTTAGTTAACTCAGACTTTCTGCTTCAAACTCGTCACACAAACAGGAGCATTTAACGCATTATTTGAGTCGTTTTACGCACCATATGAACCAATCGTGAACAGGTTCTTTAAATGGAGAACAATGAGGAATATAAAAAGTAAGAAGAGCTGCAATTGGAAATTATGTAAGACAGGAATGCTGGTAGAAAACTGTCAAACTTGGGTTAATGTGTTTATTTAATCGATCAATGCAGCTGATTATTGATAACAGACAGCTGCACACTAAAACTATTAAACTTATTATATACAAACATGATATTGTATTGAAGTGCATGTAGGTCTGACACTCTCTCATAATGAAGGAAATCACTTTAATTTGTGGCCAAATCAAAGTGAAACTAATGTTACTGACTGAATATTCTCTGTAATAAATACTAACAGACTGATCAATTTTCTTATTTGTCTTCTATCAGCTGCAGTAGCAGCAGTTTAAACATCCCAAACATAAAAACATATTTATGCGATTTCTGCATCACCAACTAAATATATGTGGGGCTCCCATGGCTTTGGCTTTTAGTTGAATACCTCTGTACTATACTGTATATGTACAATACACCTTTACTATACTATATATGTACAATACCCCTGTACTATACTATATATGTACAGTACACCTGTACTATACTATATATGTACAATACCCCTGTACTATACTATATATGTACAATACCCCTGTACTATACTATATATGTACAATACACCTGTACTATACTATATATGTACAATACCCCTGTACTATACTATATATGTACAATACCCCTGTACTATACTATATATGTACAATACACCTGTACTATACTATATATGTACAGTACACCTGTACTATACTATATATGTACAGTACACCTGTACTATACTATATATGTACAGTACACCTGTACTATACTATATATGTACAGTACACCTGTACTATACTATATATGTACAGTACACCTGTACTATACTATATATGTACAGTACACCTGTACTATACTATATATGTACAGTACACCTGTACTATACTATATATGTACAGTACACCTGTACTATACTATATATGTACAGTACACCTGTACTATACTATATATGTACAGTACACCTGTACTATACTATATATGTACAATACCCCTGTACTATACTATATATGTACAGTACACCTGTACTATACTATATATGTACAATACCCCTGTACTATACTATATATGTACAATACCCCTGTACTATACTATATATGTACAATACACCTGTACTATACTATATATGTACAATACCCCTGTACTATACTATATATGTACAATACCCCTGTACTATACTATATATGTACAATACACCTGTACTATACTATATATGTACAGTACACCTGTACTATACTATATATGTACAATACACCTGTACTATACTATATATGTACAGTACACCTGTACTATACTATATATGTACAGTACACCTGTACTATACTATATATGTACAGTACACCTGTACTATACTATATATGTACAGTACACCTGTACTATACTATATATGTACAGTACACCTGTACTATACTATATATGTACAGTACACCTGTACTATACTATATATGTACAGTACACCTGTACTATACTATATATGTACAGTACACCTGTACTATACTATATATGTACAGTACACCTGTACTATACTATATATGTACAGTACACCTGTACTATACTATATATGTACAGTACACCTGTACTATACTATATATGTACAGTACACCTGTACTATACTATATATGTACAGTACACCTGTACTATACTATATATGTACAGTACACCTGTACTATACTATATATGTACAGTACACCTGTACTATACTATATATGTACAGTACACCTGTACTATACTATATATGTACAGTACACCACAGATGTCCGCCCGTGTTCCGCCAGGATGGTTATTTCTGTTGCACAGTGCACTCACTACCACTTTTGATGCTGTAATGCACATGCCAAGTGCGGAATCCGATTAATCACCAGAATAATCGATAGAATACTCGATTACTAAAATAATCGATAGCTGCAGCCCTAATAAAAACCCCTCTCTCGCTCTCTTTCCCTCTGTTCTGTAGGTGAATTCTCGTACCGGCTGAAGAGAATCAACCAAACCAGTGACCAGGCAGATCTACTCTCCTACTGTGTTATCAGCTGCCTGGATTCCTTGCATGAGTCTCTCATCACAGCTTAGTTTCTCTGCTCCCGTCCGCTGGTTTGTGATGTTGCTGTGTTGTGAAAACACTTTCTGTCTGTTTTTTGCTCACTGACGACTAGTTCTATCTGAGCTAAAGCCTTGTGTTACT
The DNA here is from genome assembly GCF_022539595.1 of Amphiprion ocellaris. Classification (NCBI taxonomy): domain Eukaryota; kingdom Metazoa; phylum Chordata; class Actinopteri; family Pomacentridae; genus Amphiprion; species Amphiprion ocellaris. Next base: position 28,430,198 of record NC_072780.1, on the reverse strand, counting down.
GTGGCTGCAGTTACATTTATACTGACTTCACGCTCACTGGTACTAAATCCCTTCAGCATGAAGCATTCAAATGACAGTACTTCCTATTTATTGTTTTTTTTATTTCTGGACTGTGATGTGATTTACACTCGCCTCACCAGATTTTAATGTGCACTGAAACAAGTAACAAATATAACTGCAGTCCCTTTTTGTCTTAGATTCCTTTTTTCTAACCTGTTTTATATCATTTTCACCCTTCTTTTCTCTTTGTCACGTTGTGTGTTTGTGTCACAATATTAAGGAAGTTTTTATCTGTCCTGTTTTGTCTTAGTCTCCTCCCATTGTCTGTTTACCTTTAATGTCTTCTCCATTCCTGTCTGCGTCCACTGCCTTGCTGCCAAACCTTAAGTGCATCTTAGCATGAAAGTCTAATACAAACATGCATCCAGAACCTTCATGCACTAATGCTACTAACATTACATATTCTGATAGGAGACCAAACCACAGCCTGCAGTTTTAACCATCAGTTCTTTTTCATAATTTATTTCTGACCGAATTCACATTTAATCTATGAAGTGTTTAGGATAATCATTTTGTCCGTGCATAACTCTTTAAAGCTGTTATTGATGGTTGCAAGTTAACAGCTACTGAAAACTGTGGTACCATCTGTAAATCTGTATGACATTGGTTTGTGTTATATATTTTGGAATCTGTCATCTTTTTTTAGTTTGATATATGATTTTTCGGATTTTAGGAGTAGAATTTCATAAGGACACTTTGCTTAAGGCGTACCAGTACATGCATTAAAAAGCTGTGTTGCTAATATGACTCTATGTGATGCATGTTCACTAACTCTAACACATCTTCAGTACAATCTTTGCTAACTTCATGTTCATTACTAAGCACTCTGTATCATACACGATTGTTATCTGACTGAACTATTTCTATTCATTTATTGTAGGAGCACTGTGACAGCCGTTTTACATGCTACTGCTCTTTCTAGTAGATGCCTACAGTGGTGGTAACTCAGGAAATTCAGCTCAATTTACCGGCATTGTACGTCTAGTACCAACTAATCTAAATAGAACGCTCTTAAATCACAAATTCTGATGACATTAACGATACTATTACCTTCAAGGTTCATGCTTACAATTTTTTATGCAGTTTAAAAAGTAGTTTCTTCATAATTTGATGCTATGTGTAAATTCTCCTCTCTTTATCAATCCTCAACATTGCAGTTTGTAAAATATCTCAGATTTAGGCCTAAATGGGAGCTTGAAACTCCATCTTCTGGTTCATGTTTCCTTGAGACTTTACCACCCTGCAGATCAATGTTATTCTCATGTATACCTTAAGTAAAGTGGTGCCTTTTGTGTTAGTAAGGCCAGTTATGTAGCAGCTCTCATTAAGGTGTAGCTTGTGCAACTAGATTTAAATGTATGGTAAAGTATAGCTTTAGCCTTATATCGTAGCCATGGGAATAACTCAGTGTATTTATGGGAGGAACTGTGTGTTAGTATCGTACACACTAGTAAAGCCTAATGTGAAAAGATGCAAAACAGTCAAGTTGTTGAATGACATTAGCTTTAACTTCAGGGAACAGGATGTTTAAGATCTGAGCCTGAATCAGGAGTCATGGATTAATGGTCAGAAATAGAAAAAAGTGAGAAGTTGACATCTTTTCTTCACTTTACTCTTCATCTCTTTTGTTGTAGTGTTTTTTTATTCCCTCGTTTCTTTGTAATTCAACATAAATACCAAACAATCTGTTGTAAGAACTCAGTGCATCTGTCATCCAGAATGAAATGCTGATGAAGGTTTAGGAGTTGGCTCTGAAGAGTTACTGTGGTTCCTATAAAGTGTCCTGACTTGCCTTATATCATAACCCTGTCACGCTGTCACCTCTACCTCACCATCACCTCTGGGGCTGGGGATTTAAAACACTCTGTAATGCATCACATGGTACTTAAACACTCAATACTCTTACAATAATTAGATGTTTGTTTTTTAATATGTAGAGAATTAATTGGATGTCTGATTGAGCTGTATGATGACACTAAATTTAACCGAGAGTGTTTCTTTCTTTCACCTCCAGCCCTGAACACATCACTGTTTGTCTGATTGTGACTTCTCTGCACTGTTTATTACAGCCAAATGTACTGTAATGGCTCTCTGAGGGTGAATTTCAACACTGCTGTTATATATGCATGCATCCGTACCTGTCACAGTTAAACTGTAATATAATATTGCAAATGCATATGTTTTCAGTCAGGATACAGTGCACAGCTTCTCTGTGAAGTTAGCAAAACAGTAGATTACCTGTTGGTTAACTATAGAAACGGAAATGTGATGTTTGTGTTTCTGAAGTGTTTTAAGTGCAATGATGCTAACGGCACTCCATATGGATATAGATGTATTTATACAGTATATATTTGATATTTGATACAGTATCAGTGTAGCAGTGTTTGCTTCACAAGTCACCATTAACAAGTCTACTAATTTACTAACAGCAGCTCCAGTGTTTCGTTACAAACGTGATAAAGCTGTAGTCAGTTTATTAGAGTTCTCTGTGTTATTTCAGCTCGTGCTGTAATTTGTTGGTGAAGTTCTGCCAAAATTACCTCTTCGTTGCATTTTATCTCCCATCTGTGCACTTCAGGAAATTAGTTTTTCGGGAGAATGTTCTACAATCCTGTTCACAATATACTTGTCATTAAATTGCAAAAAGTAAACCACTTCTGTCTTTACCGTTTCTGTGAACCGAATGATTACAAATCTGCTCTGTGTCTTACTTTGCTTGTGTATTATATTCCGTTTACACATCTGATTTGTGCATGTTGTTTTGTTCCACTTTTTTATTTAATTTCTTCATCACTGGGTTTGTGTTGCTTTTGAATTGTGATTGTTTTTGTAGGTTCCCCACAAAGAGCAGCTCTTACGTGCATAGTAGTGTTCTAATAAACAGAGTTTTTCAGAAACATTTTTTAAAGTTTTCTTTTAATTTGTCAGTGAAAAAAAAAGCTGATGTTGATTTGTTGCATCTCTGGGAGCTGCCTCTGTTGGAGACACTGTTTCCTGACAATCAGTGACCTGCTAGTAGTTGCAGCCGGAGGACTTTGAAGGAGCAACCGCCAATCACAGATAGTTCTTTATGATAAATGTTTGCAAACAGAAAAAGTGGACCTATTTCTGTGACAGATAAACCTGCTCTTTTATATGATGGACATGAGCTGAATGTGAAATGATAAAGTTTCAGATGATTAATTTCCCATTTAAGTCCTAAACTTACATAGAAGCTGATAATGTTATGTTGTGCTCAATTTGGCATACTGACGGGATAATTAATGCAGCAAAAGACTGAGGACTGGCAGCTGCGTCAAGGTAACTAAAGGTAACTCAGGAAGTAAGAGGGTTTTAAATTCAAAATTAAGACATGAAGCAATCGAGAAACAATGGTAATAGTATGTGCATAGAACAAAACTCAAAATATCTAGTAAAAGTAATGCATTACATATGGAAAGAATATCTACTAACAGACAGTCAATGTAATATTCTAATAAATGTTCTCTGGCTGAATATATAGGCAGAAGTGTGTACCGCTAAAAAATGAATTTGAATAATGATGTTAAATTTGAACTGCTCAACTACAATAAATGTAATAAAATATGAATTGAATCCCATAATTTTAATTTATTTGATTAAAACTGTATTCTAAAAAAAACTAAAATTGAATGTATTATTTTGAAATTAAATCCAGTTGCTCTGAAAGTGTATTTGAGTTACACTGAAAATTCAACATTCAACGTTTAGTTTTTTCACACGCACACACACAGAAACTCTTCTTTGTTTTAAAACTCTAAAAAGAAAATATATTTCAGGCATCAAATTCCTAAACTAAATCATAAAACAAACCAAAAAGGAATTGCAAAAAACAGAATATGGTACGTGTTTGACTGCTTTTTAGAACCTGATACCTGAAATATTTTTCAGGTGTCAGAACTGAATTTGTTGCTGTTTATGTTTAAATACAAGTAATTGTGGATTATCAAATAATACCAAGATCTGTCACATTCAACTTTATGCACATTGGAATTGAGTTTCAAGTTGACAAATTCAAAGTATAAGATTGAAATAAAAAGTTTGATTACACATATTCAAGTTGAGCAATTTAACATTAAATTATGACATCCCTATAATTTTTTTATAACAACTATTCAAGGTGAACAATTCAAATTTTTAAATTCAAATTTCAATTTGTAATACACTTAATCACTTGCAAATTAAATTGATATTACAAAACTTTAATTAATTTAATTAATTTATGTATATATAACTGGATAACAATTATTCAAATAGAGCAATTAAAATTCCAATTATGAATTCAAATTAAATTCAAATTTAAATTCCATTTTTTAGGTTGAGCAAATCAAATTCAAATTATGCCAAAATATGAGATTCAAATGTTCTTTTAGACAGAATTATTCAAGTTGAGTAATACAAATTTAACTTGAGACATCTAAATCGATTTTTTTAAAATGACAATTATACGAGTTGAGCAATTCAAATTCAAATGTGAATTTTTCAAATCCAGTTTCTACTTGTACATATTTCTGTCCATATTTATCTTTTTTTAATTAAAAAATAAAAATAAAGATCTTCTGAAATTGTAGCACTTATGCAGTGAACACATCCTGAGGCTTGGCACTTTTTTTCTTTCTTTTTTTAAAGCATCAGCTGTGGTCATGTGTGTATTATTTTGAATGGTGTGACTGGAGTCTCGGCTGTTCACGCTGTCTGACTTGACTCTCGCGAGAAGAGCTGGAGGGGAGAAAAAAAGGAAAAAATAACGAAGAAAAAAAAGGCTCATCTGAGGGGTTTGAGGGGCGGATTTGGACAAAGTTTCCCAACTGTCCCGACCCAAGGAAGCTCCGGGGGGGTTGACGGGGAGTCCACTTCACCGGTAATTAACACAGGAGTTATTAGTCGGTTGTTAATTAACTGTTATTTTCAGTGTGTCTGAGAGCACCGTCGTCCCGACCGCCGGAAGTCTGCATGAAGCTGCGTCTCCTACAGAGGCAACGGCGTCGACGTTTTTTTTTCTGTCTTCGTTTTTTTTTTTTTTTTTTTTTTATTCGAGACTTTTTTTCTCTTTTTTTTATTTTCTCTCAGCGAGATGAGCAGGGAGTGAGGAATGGAGGCGTAGGGAGCAAGGATGTTTGTGTTTACCAAGCGGCAAGCTAGTTAAGCATATGAATATACAGGCCTCCTTGTAGCTAGAGCAAGCCAGCGAACAAAAGGAGAAAATTAATGGAGGCAAGTTAGCTAGCTCCCCTTGTCTTGTTGCGTTAACAAGCTAACGTTAGCCATGTTTGTGTATAACTCAGATATCTCATTAAGCTCTCGACTGCCGGTCATGTGCAATGTAACACATGCTGAGTGCATTGCAAAAGGTTCCCAGCTTTTAACGATGTCTGACAAATTCGTATTTGCAGGATTTCATCAATCACTGCTAACGTTAGCCTGTGGCTAGCAGTGCCACAGTTTTGGAGCCAGCTTGTGCCCCCCTCGTCAAAAATGGCTCTCAGAGCACTGAAACATTGACTTTGTAGTACACTAGTAACAGCCCCTTGTGTCTGATGCCGAGTTGCGGAATAGCTACAACCTGTGGGAAATTAATTAATTTGCCTCAGAAGCTTTTCCCATAATTTATTTATAGGCTGTGCAACTGCAGAGGGTAGAGGAGGCTCATGAAAAACGACGCAAAAACATGCCCCGAGTTATCTATTGCATGAAATATTTCGTTACCTCAGTTATTTGAGTTTGCTAAGTTGACGTTTGTTTTTCATAGGCCTCCCATACAACTCTAAAGGGCTTAACAGATACCACTTTAATTTATTGCCAGTTTATTGCCAGTTCAGCTTTACTAACATGTAATTACATGCATGCTTTTCTTCAGTTGTGAGCAGTTTGAGTATGCATTCAGAAAGCTAAACCTCGAAAGATATTTTGCTATTGAGGTATAACAGTAGCAATATATATTTTTAAAAATAATTTGCAGATGCATGCCAACAGAACAATGAAACTATGAGACTTCCTTCTTTGTGCTACAGAAAACATGTCGCTTATGTGTCAGAGAGAGATGATTGAGAAATGAAAGCTGCAGTGATTACTATATAGACATTTGTCTTTAAATAATGTTTTCAGTAAACCATGTGTACTTGTATGGAAACTTGGATGTTATGTTTGACATATAGTGTACCTGCATTGGATTTTGTTTTAAAGAACTAAACTCACTGATATGTTGCTAATAAGGGAGCCAATCAAAAAGTTTGTAGTTTGCTAATGGCAACACATACTGTGTAAGAGACAAGTGCATGGGCTGTGTTAGAAAACATTATGAAAATCCTCAAAGACTGATGATGTTTTCTCAGCTCTTGCCTGTTCTGTTCTCCTGTAGATTTTTTAATATTCATTCCTTCTGGGATTGAACATCTTTGCTTGATTCCTTTCACATCCTCTTCTCTGTAAATCTGATCAATTATTTGACAATAATCCCAACAGCATAAGCCCAAAATAGTTTCCCTACAACCACACCCATTCCACACTTTTGGAATGAGGTAAAAGTAGCTGGATGTTGCAGACCAAATTTAGCGGGATCAGAATTTAAATATTTCACACTGATCCAGAGACTTGACATTATTCAGTGTGTCAGCCAGTGGAGGAGAGGATACAAGGAAAGGAAACAAACTAAGATGACTGAAATGCAGCCATTCATGGTCTAGTTTTACCTGACAGTAAGAACAAAAAAGAGGAGGAGGACAGGTGTTTTCTAAGTGTGTTGCTTTTTAATTACAGAAATAATGGACGATTCCCATTTCAACTCATCATACTTTTGGTCTCCCGTCCCCACTGTACAAGGACAGGTAGAGACAACCTTATTGTTGGAATTGTCTTTAAATACACATGGAAGCGTGGTATGTGCTATGGCAAAAGATACCCAGAAGCGACTCTCACTTTGACTGTTTATCAAAATATTTTAAAGATTACATAATACCAGACAGTGATTTGACCCTGAAAATGTTGTTAATAACACAAAACCAAATGATGTTCTCTTAATTGGTGAAGTTGACTTAACCACATATAGAAGTTATTTGAATATGATTTGATGGGTTCATATGATCACTCCTGTCCCTCTCCTCTCTCATCTCTTCATCTCTTGTTCCTTTTTTTCATTTACTTTTTGCATCTCACCATGCCTTCGTTCTCTCTTCTCTCCCATTATCTTCTTCTCTTCCTTCCTTCTGTCCCTACACTAATCTAACCCATCACTGACTTACACCTACTGTTCTTCCCTTATTGTTTTGACACCTCCTTCCTGCCTCTTTGTCCTCTTCTTTCGTCCTTTATGTTTCATGACCCATATGTTGTATTTATTGCCTTTCCCATCTTCCTGACTGCCTCCTGTCTTCTCACATTTTGCTGTTTCTTCAACTTCTTCCAATCTGTCTCACCTTCCCTCCTTATACACCTGTCTCACTTGCTCCATTGTTTATCATTATACGGTAATTTTCCTCACCTCGCTTCTCTTGCTTCTCCTCCACCTTCTTCCTCATCTTCACAAGCCCAATTCCTTATGCATTTCCTCCTTCACCTTCCTTCTCTGTTTTCACTTTGTCTGATCCTGCATCGCTTCACTGTCCCACCTTTACCCCGCCACCTCCTTGAAACACTTTATCCTCACCACCCCACACTTCTCTCCACTTTACTACTTCACCCTTCCATCTTTCCTTCCTCCACTTGACTCTGTCTAGATTGAGAACGCCATGTTCCTGAACAAGGCTAAGGAGCAGCTAGGTCCAGAGAAGGCCAATGCGCCCCCTTTTCCTCACTCCTCTGCATCTTCCACCTCCTCTCCCCACTACCCCACGGCTTTGCTCGCCATCCCTGGCTCAGTGGATGCAGGGGCTGGGGTGCGGGTGGTCCCCAAGCAGGAAGGAGGTGGTGGTACTGCAGGAGGCGGCGGTGGCGGCGGCGGCGGCAGCAGTGGTGCACCTTTGAGTGCAGTCGGGGGGCATCTACACCAGTCGCACACTTCCCAGAACGTCACCGTCGTGCCTGTTCCCTCCACGGGTATCATGACTGCAGGTGAGTGTGCAGTTATGTCCCTTCTCCTGTCTGAGTCATGACATCCCTCACTCAATTTACCATTCCTCTTGTGTCTTACTGTATTTGTGATTATCACTTTAGGAAGGGTGCAAGGGAGTGAGGAACACTATAAATATTCATCTGCAGCTGCTACTCATCTTGATCTCAACAGTTTTGTCTGTCTCCATAAAAGTCTCTTTGTATGTAGTGTCAGTTTTGACAGTTTTTTGAAGCACTTTTAATGACAAGATCAAAAATAATTTGCAAAAATTTCAGCATTATGAGCAGTCCATCATGTTAGTGTTGTAGCTTAGACCTTTATGCGAAGTATTACCATAGCTTTAAATACCGGCATTGTTAGAAATGAAGCTTATGCTGACACTGCTTCACGTTTTAGTTACTCTTAGTTGGAATGAGAGCTTAACATGCCAAAATCTGGACAGCCAGGTCACAGTTTTTCTTTTCCCCTTAGCTGGGTTAGTGATCACCACCCCACAAGGCACACTGGTCCCCACTGCCTCCACGCAGTCATTTGTAGCTGGACCCCCTACTGCCACCACCATGATAGTGTCCGCAGTGCACCCCTCAAATGCAGGTAATGCGCAGGTGCAGTTCACCATCACTTCAGTCATTTCATCATGTTAATGCAAACTCCAGCATGTTGAATAATGATATAAGTATCATCAGGGCAATTTTTACCTTTCATTTTTTAGGGGAATGTTTTTGCTTTTCGGGCAATTTATTGCAACAGTTCACACTGTAAAACTCACAACTAAAAACTGTTCACTGCAAGCACTGCTGATCAATCAGAATCTCTTGTTGATAAAAAATAATACGTCATTAGTTGGATGTCATTTTTAAAGAAGTTTTCTCCACATTTTGACATTTTCTAACATTTCTTCAGCTGATGTTAGTCCACAGTAAATAGATGCCACACACACACCTCATTTGATTTTCACTAAACATTCCTTTTTCCTATCCAAAATGTATTTATTCTTGCATCTTTTGAGTTGTTACATCCATACACATGCAAACATACACGCAACTGTGTATCTCATATATAAGGTTTGGTGTTGCTGCTGTCCAAAACAGCACACACCTGCACAACAGTTCGTGCTTATATTATGTGGAGGCTAGGTCTGTCTCAAACTCTTAGAAATGCTGTCTCTGTCTTCACTCAACACTCCACAACTCCCTCTCCCTCTTTTCTTTTCCTTTTTACTTTTCTCCTGTTTACAGATAAAAAGGATGACATTGCTGTTCCTCCTGCAGTTGTGATGCCAACGCCATCGAAGCGAGGCAGAAAGAGCAAACAGATGATGGGCAGAGTGAGTGGAGTGGGTGGGGTTCTACCTCCAGGAAGTGATGCATTAATCTTGGCTCACCTTGCTGCTGGTGGACAGGTAAGCGCTTCTTTTATTGTTATTTTTCCTTGCTTGTTGAGTGTTTAGACTGTTTTAGCTGGAACTGGTGTCAGTTACCACAACTTTGGCTTTTTAAATTTGTTGTTCTTGTTTCACAGCACCACACTGCTGACCCATATGATCTGTCAAATGATGAGGATGATCATACCAACAAGGATGGCCCCAAATCCTACAGGTAGTAGAAAGGTGTTTAGATTAGAGAAAAGCAAAATAGTTTCATCTATCAATTCACACTGTCTGTTTGTAATCCAATTTAATAAGGTTTTCTTCTCTCTCTTTATCTCACCCCTTACTTGCCAAGGTGTCGGATGTGCGCCGTAACGTTCTTCAGCAAGTCAGACATGCAGATCCACGCCAAGTCCCACACTGAGGCCAAGCCCCACAAGTGTCCCCACTGCTCCAAATCGTTTGCCAACTCCAGCTACCTGTCCCAGCACATCCGCATCCACAGCGGGGCCAAGCCCTACACCTGCACCTACTGCCAGAAAACATTCAGGCAGCTCAGTCACCTACAGCAGCACACACGGTACTGGGCTGACTGGTTTGTGAGGTCCTGAGTGTGTGTGCGCGCTTGCTTCTGCTTGTGATTTCTGTTGTTGAAGCATGTGTATGTCGGCCTCTGTGTGATGATGAAGAAAGGGAGGAATGGGGCAGTGAGCTGGGAATTTGCTCAGGTCTTTTGGGAGAGTGTTGACAGTGTAAAGCTCTTTTTGCACAGTTGAAGCACCACCTTTGAAGGTGCAACACTTGTACCAAACTTAAATTATCTCAAGTTTGTTGTTTTTATCTGTTAAGATTAATTTATTTCCAACAACTAGTCATCAGGAGAGCAAGCCAGTTTCATTACTAAGTTTAACAGTTGTTTTGATCACTTACATGCTAAAATCCTCTCAGAAAACCAACAGCCTAAGTGGATGTGTGCTCCAGTGTTTGGTAAAGAAGGCATTTACCAGCTACTACCAAAATATACGCTTACACCTTTGTCTTCCTATAAAATTTTCAAGCAAGACTTTACTTTCAGTGGAGCCAACTATTATACTAAAACATCACCTTTTTAGTTTAAATTCATATCAAGCAAAAATATAGAATTTTGCCTCAGATCACTGACTGTTTGCAAATGACAACAGTGATTATCAGATAGTGAAAATGTTTTCAGCTGGAAAGTCAGTCTCATAATAAAATACCACAAGACTAACAACACTTTGCATACAGTTAGTTTATGATAACTTACCGTCTTAAAATAATACACCCTCCGTATTGGCTTTCCTATTTTTAATTGTAATGAGTTCTTCTGCATGTTTTACACACCATTTCCAAAAGAGATAAAGCCACTAATCTGACAATGAGAATGATTTCACTTTATTACATTTAACTATGTGTGTTGATGTAAGTGATGAAAGCACATTTTTTTTCCATTTATGTTGTCATGATTCAGGTAAATGTTTTAATTTTATGTTGTCATTCACCTTCTTCATATTTTCATTTCCCTTATTGCCATGCACTGGGTTTTCTTTGTGGGTTACAGGCCATTAATTTTAAAGAGGAAGATGCGCTCCACTGGTCTGCCACTCGTCTTGAATTTACATTTCAGTTTGACTGCAGCAGAGTCAGATATTCATAGACACACTCACACCCACTCAAAGCAGGGCACACCAAAAGGAGAGAGAAAGACTGAGAGAGAGAGAGAAAGAGAAAAGCGTGACTGTGCTTGCTGTATGTTTTGTTCTGTGTTTTCACAACTCAGACACAGCACAAAGAGCACACTGTCAAACTTAATGATCTATGATCAACACGATTGATTGTAGATCCTCTCAACATAAACGCATGATTTGGTCTTCAGTTCATCATGAAGTTTGGTCATGCTGTAGCTGAAAAATCTCTCGCTGTTTCTCTCTCTGTTTCTCTCTCTCCATCCCCTCAACCCTCCAATCCTGGTTTCCCGTGTTAGAAACCACACTGAGGCCAAGCCCCACAAGTGTCCCCACTGCTCCAAGTCGTTTGCCAACTCCAGCTACCTGTCCCAGCACATCCGCATCCACACCGGGGCCAAGCCCTACACCTGCTCCTACTGCCAGAAAACATTCAGGCAGCTCAGTCACCTACAGCAGCACACACGGTACTGGTCGGGGCTGGGCTGGGTGGGTTCTGAATGACCAGCTGTGGTTTTTATATGTGCATGTATGGGAGCAGGTATGTGGAGGACTATGTTGTTGTGATTGCTTGCTTATTTTAGAGTTTCAGTGTGTTTAAAGCATCTGTCAGTTTTGAGAAGCATACTCTTAAGTCAGAGCATCTTTTCTGATCATTCAAGTTAGAGTTACCAAACTAAGACTTCTTACAGAATGGCTTTAAACCTTCAAATCTAGTTTATGGTGTTTCTTCCTTTTGATGATTTAATACCTGAGGTTGGTTATTACTGCTATTACTTGACCAGTTCCAAAGCTATAGCTTAGTGTTTCAACACACAATGGTCTGAAGGCTCATTGAAGTGTTCCTAAAACCTTTTAAGGAAACAAGTGCTTCCTAAAAGGTCCTACAATCTGAATCATTGCACACAGTAGTTCATAAAACCATGTACCAAAATGAACTGCTTCTTGTGGAAGTGAAAGAAGAAGTGGAAGAAGCTAAATTTTGAGAAAGCAAGGAGTTGAGCTAAAACTCTTAATGCTGTTAAATGCAACTAATTTCTTTACTTTTACTCATGGATTGTGGTAGCACACTTAGCCTTATTAACACTGCTGTATGTAGACTATGTTGGTTTAGATAACTGACATGCATAGGACTATGTCATGCCCCTCTCCCTATATGTAGAACATACCAAGTAGTCATAATACCCATCACTCATTTTCATCCATGTGCAAAATGTAGAGTAATTTATGGAGTGTAATTAACTAAAGGTGTCTGATTTTTCAGCATTCACACCGGTGACCGACCGTACAAATGTAACCATCCTGGTTGTGAAAAAGCTTTCACACAGTTATCTAACCTACAGGTAAATGAATTCACAGATTTATTCCTTGCTACTGACCTAACAGTTTTTTCATGAGTACGACTCAGAATTTTTGGTGAAATTCCTAAAGCAAGAATCCAGACTTTGTATATTTTACTTCACGTGTAAACTAAGAAAAAAGATAGTAAAGATCTTTTTTTCCCCTATCCTTACATATATCTCTTTTTCCCCAAAGTCTCACCGTCGGCAGCACAACAAAGATAAGCCGTACAAGTGCCACAACTGTAACCGTGGTTACACAGATGCTGCCAGCCTGGAGGTGCACCTGTCCACACACACCGTCAAACATGCCAAGCTGTTCTCCTGTGGCCTCTGTAACCGATCCTATACCTCGGTAGGCTCTCAGACTTGTCAATCATCAGATATAAAATGGACAGATTCAAGTTTTATTATGACAGAGAGAATGCATCAGGAAAAAGTTGGCAGTAATTATATTGCTGGAAAATGTTTGTAACTGTAGTTTGTAAATGACTTATTGTATGTATTATTGTCTGTGGTAGTGTTTAACTCATCAATAAATATGATTTATTCATTCTGACAAGCATTGTATTTATATCTATGGCTAGCATGTTTTGATGTACAGAGTATCTAAAATCTCAGGTCTGATTATAGACTTGTCATGTATTCTCAACTAATAGTCTTAAGTTGGAAGTTATGCCATTGACCTTGGTCAAAGTTAGCCAAAGACAATGCTTGCCATAAATAGTGTCCAACAATTTTATTATTTTATCCCAAAAGATGATTTCCCTTCTGCACTGTATGCTGCTGCAAAATTTGAAAAGATATATTTAGTAATTTGATACTGAGAGTACGTTTTGCGTTAGTGGAATTCCACAAAGTCCTGATGATTAGAATAGGAAAACATTTTGGCATTTTTCTAATTAATTCCACAAAATCTTTCTTATTGGCTAAATTTTTATAAGTCAGGTAACACTCATGAAACTGCTTCTCTCTCCCCATTTTTAGGAGACATATCTAATGAAACACATGAGGAAGCACAACCCCGACCCATTAACAGTAGCAGCAACAGTAGCTGCTCAGCAGGCCCAGGGCCTCACACCAGGCGGAGGAGGTGGCAGGGGCCGAGGCCGTGGTCGAGGCAGAGGAGGTGCAGGCAGAGCAAGCCAGCTCCAAAGCCAGACTAACCCTAACAACACCAACCAGAACCCTAACCCCGGACCTCCAGGCAGCTACCAACAACCCACAGAACCTGTGGTTCCATGCCCGTTTGACCTGCACCAGTACAAGACAGTGGCGGCCAGCGAGATTCAGTACAAACCAGTCACTGTGGCAGACCTGCCAGTGACCCACAAAGACCTCTGCCTAACCGTCTCAACGTCAGCCATACAGGTGGAGCACATGAACTCATAGGCTGCGTCTTCCCGCTCTACTAATTGTGTCTGCAGTGTAAAAAGGTCCATTGAACAAGTAATTTAAATGTATTCAGAATTATAGTCTTCTTAAAACATGAAAAAATGACTAATAGGGTGGAAAAATGTCCACCCTATTAGGCAGATGAAATTATTTTGGTTAATTGACACATCACTGAGTTTCAAAGTGTAAAGACACTAATGGAATCAGTTTAGATTCACTTTTTTATAGCTTGAGTGATATTATTTTTGAAAGGGTTCATCGGGTAATGCAATACAATCAAATGGAGAAGTCCAATTTAATTTGCCCAGTTAAGAAGCTTTAAAGCTGAGTACAATATTGAATTACTTGTTAGAACACAGATATTTGACTCCTGAGTCCACTTGCTGTGTATCTCTCCGCAGAAATGCTGGCCGAGGACATTGATATGCGTATGTAGTTTTTTCTTCAGACTAGAGCCACATTCTTCCATTTTATGAAGACTTTCCAAAATCTAATCTGTCAAAAAGTTTTGGCTTTAATATCATTATGAATAGGTTGGTGATTAAATCCAAAGGCAAATTTCAAATAAGCATCTTTGGTCTAAGTTCAGTACTAGTTAGCTCTGAGTCACATACTGATCCTAAACCAGCAGTCCTGCTCTGAGGGATCGTCAGAGGATGAAGCTGTAAAATATCTGTAAAATGAAGAAAAACTACACTATTCTCTGCACAATTACGGTCCATAGGATAGTGTCGTTTTTGATGGCATTCAGATCACATTAATCTGAACATTCTCCACTATTTAGTTCAAGCCAAACCAAGGGAGAGAAAGAAGACAAGGAGTCGTTGATGAAAACTAGAGATTCATAATCACATCTGAAACAGCAGTGCAGCGGTATTGCTGTGAAGACTGAGGAATGACTAAGAAAATATCTTTCAATGGCAACTGAATGGTACTATCATGGTGCCATGGACAGCAAAGAATGGATCAGAAGGGCTGAATTGGAGCCTGAGAAAATGATGCTGTGTAATGGGGAATAAGGCTAACTTCTAATGTTCATTTCACAAATCATGGTGTCCTTATTTACACCCACCTCCCCTCAGAGGAGCAAGGAGTTGAGGAGCCATTTCTTTGTCAGAGCCCAAAGTGTTAAACAAAAGAGACCAAGTGGTTCAGGAATGTACTCAGTGTGAGGAATCTGCAGCAGAGCGAGATGGAAACAGGAGAGAGAAAAGGGGCCGGAGGGTTGGGGGGGTCATACAGAAAGCACTTGATGAAGCTTGTACTTCACGCCTATGTTTGTCATTGTTTGTCTTTTTTTTTATATATCATGTATGTATTTTTCTACCAACAGAGAAAACGTGTGAACAAAAGAGAGATAGCAAAGTGAGTGCATGAATGTGATGGGATCAGAGAGGAAAGTCCGAACAGAGCGTCTTGTCCCATTTTTGTAACTATTCGAAGAAAAAACAGCTAACTATCCTCCAGTGAGTAAAGGCAACCCAGCCTGTCATTGTCAGGTTGGTTGATGGGGAAATAATGATTGTGTGATAAAAACGGCTGACAGGTACTGTTATCAATCTTTTTTTAAAAGAACTTTTCATACATATTATTACTACTTTCATTATAACTGTATTGCAAATGTTATCCACATTATTACCGATCTGAGGCATTATGGTATTGCAGTATGCTGTACATAAAATAGATAGAAAAGACTTTTTCATCTGTAAAAGGGAAGTACGTCTTGTGTAAAGCATATATGAAAACTAAAGGAACTCAAATTATCAAGTACCAAACCATTGGTTGTGTCCCAGGTCACCTTGAGTGCTGAGGGTTTGGAACTGCCATTGCTGCAAATGAATGGTGAATTCCAGGACTAACATGTTTAGAAGTTGACCTAATCATTGGGTAAATCATGGGGATTTTTTTTCTTTCCATAATGTATAACTACACTACGTTTTTTGTTTTTGTTTTTTGAGCACACTCACTATTCACACATGGTGATTGATTCTATTTATGGTGCAACTGTAAATGAGTGTGCTGTTGTTTGTTGAAGTAACTTGCAAGGACTTTTATTAGACCTTTTAAAAGTCCACCGAGACTGAACTTAATGTAACTGCACCCCAGCACAGGTGTTTTATAGTTAAATTATTGGGCAGGACTGGGAGATTATTCCCTGCACATCTGGAAAATGCAACGACACCATTGTCATTCTGGTTTGACAAAGTTGGGTTTAATTTGTAGGAGTCACTGATAGTGAGCGCTATTGTGCTGTGTAAAAGTGACTTACTGTGATTTTAACGAGCTTTTAACATTGTTCGCCCCTGGCACTTCCACACATGATCTGACAATATACCTTAATGATAAATTCTACTAAACGAAGCTGTGATGTAGGTGACCTGGGACACTGCACAAGCCGTCTACCCAATCAAAATGTTCAAACAGCCTGAACAAGAGGCTGATTGTCTTCATGTATACTCCTCCTTGTATTTCATTGTGTCTTTTTATGAAAAATAACCCATTCTCAATATTCTTGTTAATGTTATTACCGATGCTCCTGATAATACAGTTATTAACTGCCCTCTTATGCTACACTCTTGCATACTGTATGCACAGTTACACCTCTTGCTCATCTGAACAGACTGTTTCTTCCCTTATGGAGAATAAAGTTCAAAAACTGTTTATGATGAAATAACTTTGCTGTTTGATTTATTATTAAAGATGTATAATTATTAGATTTTTGTGACTGACTGGATAAAATGTGAGGTTCAAGGTATGTCTGATTCTGACTGAACTGCAAAAATGTCTGGTAGAATTGACACATGAGTACTTTTCTTTGACATTGTCTAATTAGCAAAAATGAAAGCATTTCATTGACAATTTGATTTGTAATTTTAGGATTCTGTGTGGTTTCTGTTTCTTTGCGAGAAACACAGAGCATTTGCCCTGATGTGGTTTGGAAATAAATTAGTGTGTCAGGGTGTATTGACTGCAATCGCTCCCACAATGACAGTTACTGTTTGGACAACCAATGACCAGGTTTGTCCAGCAGAAACATTCGCTTCTGCAAGTCCTTTAAGCAACAGAAAATACAGAAAATGTATTTTTTTGTTGCTTAAAAATTATTACATATTATAAATATACATATGTGTGTGTATATATGTATATATACATATATATAGAGAGAGAGAGACATAGATGTATAGATACATAAACTGATGCAGTCATCACAGTTTAAGTCACTGCAGGAGTCATAATGTATTACTGATCACAAATTTTGTCATTAATTCTAAAAGAAAATGTGGCTGATTAAAAGCAAATAACCACAGAATTCTACTGGGTTTGGTTGAATAATTTACTTATGTTTTGTTCCAGTTAAGCAATGATTAAAGTGCTAGATGCAGACAATGTAAAACAATGCTAGCACATTCAGTGAAACAATGAGTCAGACAAATATTAATTAAAATTACTACATATTATAAAAAGATGCGTTTTTTAAAATAGAATTTAAAAAAAAGAATTCAATGAAATACTTATTTAAAAAATGAGCGAGTCATGTTTCAATAGTGACGTAACCACAAACACAAAACATGATTCGTTTGATCAACTCTTCAAGTTGCCTTTAGCGCGGTATACTGTGAACACAGCATGTATCCCGCCCAAGCGGAGCACGCCGGAAAGTAAAATAACCACACATAAATGAGGAGGCGGGGTTTACACTCTCAGCCAATCACAGCAGCACCCCCGAAGTGCCCACCAAAACAGTTCAATTTCAAATTCAAACGGCCGGAGACGGTGGACTGGAGAGGGTTGTTTAAGGGACACGTAGTTTGTTTTTAAGGTAAGTCTCTCCATATATTGCAACTAATCCTGTATTCCATCTCAAATTTTACATGGTAGACAAAAACTCCGTTAAAACCGTCGTTCGTGTAGTTTAACGTTGCAGTTTGCCATCACGTTTAAGCTAACGGCAATTCCCTTCCGTGATAACGTGAACGTTAGATCGTGTTAGCTGCTTTTATATGATTAACTGTTATCCAGTCATAGCTATCCGAAGTTTAAAACTTTCCTGTTGCCTCCCCTTATTATAGCGCTAGATCTGGTTAACGTACGTTTTAATAGACGGTGTCGAATGTGTATTTAGCCGCTGTTGGTTGTATCAACATGTTTAAGTGCGAGTTACCCGAATCCTGGTTGTGTTGAACCTCATCTATTATGAACCTTTACGCCCAGACAGTAATTTCAAAAACAGAGTTGCACTAAGTTATATGGGACTTGCAGAAATATCCCAGTCAAGGGATCTGTTTGTTATTGTTTTTTTGTTTTTGTTTTTTACAATGAGTTGAAGTGAGAGATTATGTTTTCATCTGAGATTTTTGCTTGATGGCTTTATACCCACCCATTCAGTGTAGGTGACAATGTTCCAGTCCTTATTTGTGCCTCTAATGCATTGATTACTACTACAGTCGAGTCGTATATATAAGCTCAATATATAGCTTTAGTTTTAAACAGAAGAACTAAAAGGATCTTCGAAAAAAACTTGGCTAAACTTAAGTTTCCGATGTTGGCACAGTTTCATAATCAAAACAAATGTGGTGCTCATGAATGACATGAACCTCAGCTTGGCATGATTGTGTATTATATGGACCTAAATTATGAGTAATATGCGAGCAGATGGATTTGTCTGGGATATATGTAATTTCTGGCTACTTTAATTGTGAATGGAACGTCAGATACAGATTAAAAAATAAATCTTTCTCTGTCATGCTGTGGACATAATATGTTTAGTTTAGATGGTTTGAACAGTCAGGAGATTGTGCTAAAGAATCTTCTTGGTTTCATAAACATTGCTTGGTATTCTTTTTCAGAGGAACAGATTATCTCTGTAACTGTAATTTGATTTTAATGTACTATAGACCCAAACAAGTCCTGGTCATAATCAATCAGTGTGATGAAGATGTTTCAATGCTCGCCGTTTTTTCTGAATTGTTTGTTTTGACTACATTTTCCCTCTTAATCCTCAGCAGAGCATGTCACGTTTGCCAGTTATGTCAAGCAAAAGGGTCCTCACAAGCAGCAGCAGCAGCTCAGAGAATGCCCAAGACTTTGCACCCGCTCAGGTTTGTATTATTAATGATCTACATATTACATATCACCTTCTCTGCTACCATACATTGTTTCTATCAGTTTTATTGTGGTCCTGTACCTCAAGCTACTGTAGAAGTAGCATTATAAAGTAATCATTTTTTCTTGTGGCGGTGAAGCAGAGAGTTAATCCATGCTCTGTTAACTGTAGGACTGTGACAGTTACACAAACATGTACAGAGAATGTAATGTAGGTTTTTGATGTGTGCTCTACAGTATAATTTTTAGTCTGATATTGTCAGATATTCTTGTTGTGGTGTCAGTATTTCAAAAGGCAGAAATTCAACAGCGCCCATATATTAGATTTGTTATAAAACTGAAATCATTGCTCTCGCTTTATGTGTTTGCAGAAGAAAAGCCGGAAGGACTCAGACCCAGTTAAACCGCAGGCAGCAGCCACAGTAATCGGGACCAAGAGGCCTCCTGTTGGCTCAACCAGGCCAATCCTTTGTAAGTAATTTGCTAATATGAGCATGCTCAGCTTATAATTGTGCAAGGTAGGCATGTTTATGGCATTTACATACTTGCAACATTTCAGAGTCCACCAGGACTAAAAGACTTTGAGGCACGGCTTTGGGGATAAATAGTTGTAAACTACAATCAAGCATATTTTCAGCTTTTGTATTGTTTGTTTGCTTATTTGTGTTATTCATAGTTCCTCTGCTCTATTATCCCGTCTTTTTTTATTTTTTGAACTAAACATTTAAGTCTCTGTTTCACTCTGTCCCACAGCTAAGCCAGTCAGAGGTGGAGGCGCTGCCACTGTGGCTGTGGGTCCTTCCAGAGGTAAGATGAGCCATCTGCTGGGTGATGGTTAGAATGATGTAATGTATTATTTCTTTTAGTGTCAGGATTCCAGACCTTATGTTCATACATTCACACTGTGCTGTGATTCTATTACAGTTAAAATGTGTAAAATATATTAATAAAACAGTGTTTCTCAAGTTCTGTAGTTTATCAAGTGGTAACAAATTTAGAAATGTCTTGGGTCCATCTGAGCAAGGTGTATTTCCAAGGCAATAGATCTTGTTGTTAAATAAACATGGCAGATTTTTAGTATGCATTTTTTCTTAAGCACTTTTTTATTTCATCAGGTGTCCTAAAATCGTCTGTAGCTTCCACTGCAGCAAAAGGAGGCAATATGAAACAACCTGTTGCAACCACAGGCACAAAAGCAGGTGAGAAATCTTTCTTGTTCAGTAAAACTGAAGCAACTTCATTAAGTTCAGCTATTGTTGGTTTTATTATTCCAACTTGTGTTTTTACTACCATGGTATGTCAGGATGTCTTCTTTGAAAATGGTGCATGTGGAAACGTTCAGGTAATGACCTGAAAGGAAAAGTGAGCAACACTCTGATGTTCTTGTATACAGGTGGTACTGGTGCCCCCCGACGGCATGCGTGGGACCTGAAGGGAAAAGTCAGTGACATGGAGGATAAGATCCGTAACTACCAGACCAGGGTCAAATCTGTCAACCAAGAAAATGAGGTTCTGAAAGGCACAATGGCCCAAAGCCAAGGCAAAGTGGTTGAAATGGAGCGAGAGCTTGTGAGGCAGAGGAGCCAGATCAGGTGCAAGAACCACCGCTCTTGGAAAATTTATTAAATTTAACATTTTATTGTCATTTTAATGTTGTGTTACTGTTTGCTTGCAGTTCCTTCAATGTCCTTTCTTTTCTGTGATTTTAGTGACTATGAGAACGAGCTTCAGGTATTGTCAGGAGTCCGGGATGAGTTGGAGAAAGTGTCTACTGATAAGAACTGTCTTCAGAAGGAGCTCTCCAATTTAGAGGCAAAGTACAAAGTGATGGAGACTCTTCGAGACAGCCAAGAGACAGAGCTGCAGACTCTGAAGGTAAAAGTTCTGCTGCTGAACAGCTGCTGATGCTGAGTGTTTTTGTTTTGTGGTGTCAAGATATACCTATACTGTATATATTGATATGATTATTTATTTCAACAAATAACTGCGGTTTAACAATCAATAAACAACCTGCTTTAGGTCTAATTTCCAATCAGAATTTGATTGGAATATAGTCTATTTTAAAACAGAAAATGCGGTTTCAGAGAAGACAGAATATTTAGCTGTGCTTCTTGTCTTTTCACTCCAGATGAAGCTGTCAGTGCAGGAGTCAACACTGGCTCGTCTGCAGGCAACTCTCAGAGACACAGAGGAGGAGGTCCGCTGTCTCAAAGACACTGTGGCCCAGCAGAAGGACGAGCTTCATGCTGGAGAGATGGAACGCAGACGGCTCCACAACAGCATCCAGGAACTTAAGGCAAGTTACCATGGGATGGAACCGCATTAATGCAGCCTGGTGACAGCACCCTAAAGGCCTTTCAGCTGCCCATGGGCTGGGATAAAAGTTACTGTTCCTCTGTTTCTATGCTAATCCCACTGGGGGGAAAACATTTTTTTTTTTTATTGTATTTCTCTGTCGGTTTTGCCACAACTAAACAAATGCTGTTTTATTTTTCTCTGACTTCTCTTTGATTAATGAGACCAATTTTTCTGTCTCTTTTTTAATGCAGGGCAATATAAGGGTGTTTTGCAGAGTGCGCCCACTGGTGGGTGGTGGCCTCAGTAAACACATCCAGTTCACACCCAGTGACAACAAGACAGTAACACTGGCCAAAACGGAGGAGGTGAGAATCCTGTCAGCGTACCACAAAGACATTTCTGTAATTAAATAAACCACAGGCCATAGTATTAAGTGTCTGTCAGGTGTAACTATAGTAAAAGACTTGGATGTCAAAATCACATCAGCAAACATGTCTATCTCCATGTCAGTAACCTGCCGTCACAAAGACATGTAATGGAAATAACAAACAAACTGCTTTGAATGGTGCAAGCAAATCACAAATGACTAAATGAATTCTGCATTTTCCTGCCTTTCAGTCTCACACAGGTAAAACTGCAGAAACTCAGAAGAATTATAACTTCAGTTTTGACCGTGTGTTTGGCCCCCAAGCTTCACAACAGGAGGTAAATGATATACACATGTATCACAGTATATCAAAGAATCCTCAAATTATCATGAATAGAAATGTTTCTGTGTGGATGCATGTATTTTGTAGCTGTTTCCTGCCAGAGAAGAACATTTATGGTGATTTTGTCTCTTTGCTTTCAGGTTTTTGAAGAGATCTCACTGCTGGTGCAGTCTGCACTGGACGGCTACAACGTCTGCTGCTTTGCCTATGGCCAAACAGGAAGTGGAAAAACCTACACTATGGAGGGAGATGAGTTTGATGAGACCAGAGGCGTCATTCCCAGAGCTGTGCAGCAAATCTTCAAAGCAGCAGAGAAACTGGGAGCTCAAGGCTGGGAGGTTAGTTTTTGGATTTTCATATATATTTCTATGATTTATTTATTATTATTATATATATATATATATATATATATAATATATATATATATATATATATATATATATATATATATATATATATATATATATATATATATATATATATATATATATATATATATATATATATATATATATATATATATATATATTCATATTTTACTGTATAAAATATAATTTAACAGCTAAAGCTAGTTTCATGTTGAAATTGTATTCATATTCATCATTTGTTAATTCTTCGGTTGCTGATTACACATTGTGGGTTGTTTTTATCGAGTCAACTCTTTCATTGACTGTAGACTCCTGCTGTTATAATAGTTCAGTTGCTTTGATTATCAGGAGTTTTTATTTAGAAAATTTTTTTTCAAAAATCGTGGAAGCTTGAATAATGATGCTGCACATTTTTATATATGAGATGATGGCAGTAGTCAATCAATCAAATCAGTCAAATTCCTTTATTGTCATTGGACATATGTACAATGAAATTTTGAGTGCATCTCCTTCGTGGGATAAAATGATAACAGATAAAGATAAAATATATAAATAAGAAATATATACTATAAATAAATATTGGTCAAACCCAGCCAACACTGCACTGCCCATGCTAAATGTACAGGTTCAAGAGTTATTGCACTGGTTCAGCTGCTTTATTTACAACTAAAATGTTACAGAAATTGCTTTTCTATTTCTGACATATTGTGTGAATACTCATTCACTGACTCATTCACAAGATATCAGTGTTAATACTTCTAAATCAAAGACAAAGAAATATGGCATTACACTGAAAATTTTATGTAAAAATGCACCACCGGAGTTGCAGCCTACACGAGTATAGAGTAGTTAAGTTTCACACTATTAATTTATACTCACTGTGTGTATTTGGTGGCTGTGGGACACACTGAGGTTTCTCTTTGTGGAGGAGATTTTCCGTGTATTATTATTATTATTATTTAATAGTGTTTCATTTTCTGTTTTATTTCAGTTCACCTTCACAGCAAGCTTTGTTGAAATTTACAATGAGACCCTGCGAGACCTTCTGTACACCGGCAAGGCCAGCAAGAGACCGGAGCACGAGATCCGAAAGTCGTCCAACAATGAGATTACAATCACCAACCTCACGTACGAAAAGGTCTCCTGTGAGGATCAGGTACGGCGCAGCTAGATCACATCTGTTTTTGAAGTGGTGAACAAGTACATGAGTATGATTGGCTGTCAGTTAACTGGACATTTGTTGCTTGAAAGTAGAAATCTTTATGATCCCCTCCTCTTGCCAGGTTCTCGGCCTGATTGCCTTGGCCAATCAGAATCGCTCCACAGCTCAGACAGCCCAGAATGACCGCTCCTCTCGCTCCCACTCAGTCTTCCAGCTGGATATTGAGGGAGTGAATGCTGGCAGGGATGTCAAATGCAAGTGTGAGTACATTCCTAGTGTTCATGCTAGTATTGGAAATGTGGTTTTGCTTTTGTATCTAGAATCACAAAGCTCTGTAGTTAGTTGGCCTTTAGTTCTGTAAATAATGAGGAGAAAACAATACTCTAATTACTCAATGTTAATAGTCTTGTGCCTCCTACCACAACTTTGAGAATTGTCTTATTCTGTTGGTTCTTTTTGTAGTTGTTTGCTGTGAGCTCTTTTGTTAGTCTGATTTAAGAACACAAGTTTAATTGTGTTAAAGCAGAATATTGTTGATTAAAAGGCAGTTTTTGTTTGTTTTTATGCGTAAAGCCACTCTTTGCCTGGTGGACCTGGCTGGCAGTGAGCGGATGGTGAAGAGTCAGTCCCAGGGTGAGCGCTTCAAAGAGATGACCGCCATCAACGGCTCCCTGTCCAACCTGGGGATCGTCATCGCTGCACTGGCCAACAAGGTCTGTAAGCTGCACCCCCAGGAGCCTCAGACACTAACAGAGCTTTATTCACTCACTGATGCTCTTTAGTTTACAGCATTCCTTTTGTTGGTCACCTAAACTGGCTTTGTTTGTGTTCTAGGAGAGCTACGTTCCATACAGGAACTCCAAGCTCACCTACCTTCTGCAGGGCTGCTTGGGAGGAAACAGCAAAACGTGAGTTCTTTGTTATTTTTTCTTAAGGAGGCCAGTGGTCTTCTCCAGCATAAACTCACTTCAATTCAGTTCAGAGCAGAAAAGCACCCATTTCAATCATTTGCACACAACATTCTTATGCTAGTTTATTTTAACTGTGAAAATGTTACTTCTTAAATCAGGGTAGACAGATTAAGACTCATTCAGTTAGTGTTTTCTTCTAGGCAGATGGTTCATGTCGATTGTGTTTCTGCTGTTTTTATCTCTGCAGACTGATGTTTGTGAACATCGCCCCAGAGACGGACAGCTTTGGAGAAAGCCTCAACTCACTGAGGTTTGCCAGCAAGGTCAGTGGCCTGTACAGCTGTTAGATTTGCTGCCGTGATGAGACAGCTGGTGTACGATGACACGAGTACATGAATCACAGAGTGTGATTGTAATTGCAGTTGCAGCAAACCTCAGCATTCAACATTAAATTGGCTTTTTCTGGTAACCTATAATGCAATTTCCCTCACATTGTTTGATTTAATGACTGGAAAAGTCTTAGATCAAGGAAGCCCCCTTGATCTAAGGCTGCCTGTAGGAGCCATATTTCATCTTGTTCTTGTTTTGTAATTGCCCACCCAGGACCCCAGGGGGCTGTATTTCTTTTACCTGGGGCTGACGGCCCGGGGTCAAGTGAGAGTATTTAGTTGATTGTATGATTTGGTTCAGGTTTTGTGGATGGAAACAGGGAGAGGCAGACAGTTTTAGACTGTGCTCGACTTTCTTTGCGTTTTATTATTTTGTTTATGACCAAGTTTAAGTTACAGGTGAAGAGCGATAATAAAGAACTGTGATTATTACGAGTCTTATGAAGAATCTGTTTATTTTGAGCTGAGTGCACATCAAAACTCTCATATAGCCACCATCAACAACTAGTAGTGCTAAGTACAGGACATAGCCACTACACTGCCAATTCTTGAGGATTTTAAAAAATATGTTTATGAATTTCTTTTTAAAAATGTCCCATCTTTCATGGTTAAGTTGTTTTTCTGCAAGAATTTCAGTGGAATCTGTTGACAAACCTGCTGGCTAACAAACATCTAAACATATTATCTTTGCAGTGGAGGTGATAAAAGTTGAATCCTGTTGAGAGAAAAATAATTTTTACACACACATTTAGCACCTCCCTGATGTGTAACAGTGCAAAAGGTTGTGATTGTGTGACTTTGGGATTTTTTGAAGTAACGTTTTGCATTTCTCCCTTTTACAGGTGAACGACTGTGTAATTGGAACTGCAAGTGCAAACAGGAAGTAGATCGATGTTCCTGATCAGCTCCACTTTGTTTTCATATTTTTACCATCATGGTCACACAATGAAGGGTTCAGTGTCACCATGTCATGCTTCTGTCGAACACATTGTGTGGTTTGAAGCACACACTGTGCCAGTCAGTAAGAACCAAAAAGTCTTGTATATACTCAGGGCCTTCATTACTAATCTCTAATACAGGCTTTTAAAATTCTTCACATCTGTGTAAATCAAGGGGATGTGGAATATTCATAGTTTCAATCAGAACTATTTTTAAACTTTTATGTATTTCCCCAAGGCTTCAGGACTAAAGAGGTAATTCTCTAGTTGAGACATTTAATATCCATGTCATGTCATATTTTAATTAAAGGATCCATAAAAGTCATTTATTTGTGTGAAATATGTTTAGCTTGCAGAGACTGCAAATACATGTAGTGTGATTCCTAATACAGTGTTTTGTTTTTCTTGGTTGTTGGTAATAAGTGGTTTTTTTAAAAGCTTTTTTGTATGTATTTTCTGGCCCACCACACTGTAATAAAGACATTTAGTCGATATGCTACTTTATTTTTTCTGTCACCTTGTGTTTATGTCAGACTCTTGCTAGTCTTCCCATGAAGGTAAAGCACACAACAAATTGTGTTCATAATTTGGTGAATGTTTTCCTACCTTCACTGCATTGTTTTATATTGATGCAAGCATTTTATTTCTACATTAGCTATTGCAGACATGCCATGAACTTTCTGGACCTACAGATATATGAACACCTCTATTTTTAGAAACACAACTGACTGAAATACAATAATAGATTTGATGTATTTTTCCCCCATAGCTCATTAAATAAATTCCTCATTGACAAATCCATATGTGATTATGATCTGGATTTTAAAACTCAGATTTCGGACATGCAGCACACTCAGGTTCACAACAGAACTCTGTCACATGAGAGGAGGAAACTGCTGAGTCCTAAACCAAAACAAGAGCAAATCCAAAAACTTCACTTTGTCACACACAACAGAAAAGAAGTATCTTCCTTCACCAAACATCTATGGGTCAGTCCTTGTAATTTAAGGTAGTGGTTTTTGCTCCACCATCTCAGATTTTGTTCAGTTTCCTTATTTGTTCTTTACAACTTAAAACTAAGTTATGTAAAAATATTTTGTGTGAATTTCAAGAATTCCATATGTATCAACACTTGTATTTTCAATTATTAAAGTTATTAACCTTGATGTCGAGGGAGAAATCAAATCAGGCGACAGACAAAGAGACACATTGGATCTATGCTCTTCAGGCTGCCAGTTAGCCTGGTCTTTATAGTCACTACCTGGGTTGCAAATATGAGTCATTATCTATTTTAATATTCCTAAAAGTTTTATTTTCCCCCCAAAGGATCCTGAAGTGTGTCGACTTGGTTTCCTCAATAAAGAAATCATATATTGATATTGTCCTGGGCCAGTAAAATCAGAGCATAATAACCTTTATATAACCACAACTCCAATTTTTTCCTTTTAGTGCAAAAAAGTACTTTCTGAAAATTTTAATATTTAATGAATGATCTTTTTACAAAACATTATGAACAACCTGAAATTTCTTAAGAAAAATAAGTTTAATTTCAGCAATATTGTGCCTCAGTTGATCGTTTACACATTTAAACTTACAGATGACAGAGTGTCTACAAAGGCACAAAACATTTAGTCGCATGTATCTGGAATTGAATGATATAGTATTTGAATTCATGATCAAAATGACAACATTCAGACAAAAAAAGATAAAAAAACAACAAAATCCAGACAAAATCTGACAAAAATGAGACACAGAATGACAAAAGAACAATGAGCAATCTAGTATTTTACTTTATGATCAAAACAACTCGCTGTGATGTAGAAATTCTTTTAAATTTACAGTTGTACAGATTTACAATTTTCAGTCAGTGTCTTCTCTGTAATTTTTATACTTTATAAAGTCGTCCTGGGGGCCGGATCGGACCCTCTGGGGGCCAGTTTTGGTCCGCAGGCTGCATGTTTGACACCCCTGGTCTACACCATCCATAACTAGAAAAATGTTATCAGCCTGCTGGAGGGCCTCAGTTTTGTATTTTCTATGTTGTATTTGTATTGTGATGCCCCTGGAGGCCAGAGAGAGAAAACAATGCAGATCCTCAGTGTCATACATCTGTAATGTCTGCAGCTATAATTAGTTTCTTTGTGTCTCCACACCCTGCAGCAGGTGACACATGTTGCTGTAGGGTTTTAATGTTTCTATCTCACTGATATAACGGCCTTTTACTTTCCAAAGTCACCTTGGTTTCCTGGACCTGGACTTTTTAATTCTTACACCTTCTTTTGCAATACTTGAAAATCACCTTGCATATTTATAGATTGTTTGAGAGGTTAATCCTAATTTATTATGGGATCTTAATGAGTTTCTTAGGCTTGCAGACACTGTTGCAGATGTGAGTTTACATTTACATTAGAAACCCTGGAGGACAAGCAATAAATAAGATTTAGAGAGGCTTTGAAAATATTTTTGTTAGATCTTAGAATAAGTGGGGAAAGACTGATGCTCACTGTTTAACCAGCAGGACAGTCACATTAGTCACACTAAGATAAGACAGAACTTTAGTAATCCTGCTGGAAATTCTAGTGCCAAGTATTGTTTGGGAAACAAAATTACATAACATAAAATTAAATGCAGTGCCTAACAGAAAAGCAGGAAGGTATAAATACGTGTCATCACTGAAAATCCAAAAAGTGAGCTAAAATAAGACTAGAATAGAAAAAAAGGTTGCAATACTGGTAATGACTCTGAAGCTGAAAAGTAATACTACACGATAATGAAATATTACACATAAAGTTGAAATATTACACACAAAAATGACATAGGTAGAATTATTGCAATGCAATAAAGTAAACGCTGCACATGAAATTAAAATCTCGTTGATAATAATGAAATGTTGCACATGGAAATGATCTATTGCACATAATACTTAAACTTCTTTTGCATAAACTGTTGTAAAATAGCAGATGGCATTTATATTATTTGTTTTCTCAGAGTGTACATGTTGGTGACTTTACTAGTCAGCATCATAAACATCTTTTTCTGTTTTTAGTTGTGTACACATGGCACACACAACACACATGTAACACTGTTCTAACATTGTTTTTCTTTCCTTTGTTGTTTTTGATCATCTTATCTATTTTCTTTATTGCTCTTAATATTTTTTCTTTTAAATTTCTTAAAAATGATACAATTCTTGATTCTTATTGTTAATATTTTAACCTGATGTTCATGCAAATCAAGAAAAAATATTGAAATTTGTTATCTTTCTATGGTATTGTCCAGTTTTTAATTTATATGTGGCTTTTAAATAAAAGAAGATTGAGAAAATGACGCAAATGTAATGTGTATTGTGACAGTTCCCTACCAGAAAAGAAAAGATACAGATTTTAGTGCTGTTGAATCTTATATAAAGTTATTTAGCTTTCGAAAAGTGACAATTTCAACCTGTTTTTGATCAACTTTCATTTTTTCTCTGCTGTTATTATTAGTAGCATTAAGGCTATATTTAATATTTCATAATTCATTTGATTTATTTTGTGTCGGCTAAAGTCTGGCTCGTCTGTCTGGAATCCTGTTAAAGGCGACGCGTCGCTGTCTGCCGCTGCAGAGATCAGATGGGAAGAACATTTGAACAAAATGCGGCTCAAACTTCGGGGCCTGGATAACCCGGCCGGACTGTCTGCCCTCTGCCCGGCCACACACGGTCCTCCCGGGGGCTGCACTCTCTACTGAAACGGTGAGTTGACCGTCGGCGGCGGCGGCGGCGGCGGCTCGTGCTTTTCGTAGCCGCCGTGGGAGCTAGCTAGCAGGCTAACGTCACATCTGTGTGACCGGAGAGTGAAGCTCCACAAACTGCTGCCGCCTGCGAGGAGGAGACGAGCGTCCGCAGAAACCTTTCCACAGCACAGCTCGGTGGATCTGTTTAGCGCTGCTTGTGTAGCTCGTCAGCTCAGAGTGTGTTTGCAGTCCAGCTGTTGATTTCCTCAACAACACAGCAACAAAGTGCTGCTGTCATGTCCTCAGTGAGATGTGGACATTTTCTGGTAATTACTTTCCAAATGGAGGAGGCTCTGCAGAGAGGAGCTGCTTCAGCTGTAAATAAAGTCCGGACGACACTGTTGATCATTCTGCTGTCAGTTAGAGCATTTCACTGTAAATATGTGGTGTCATCTGTGCAGAAACAGTCTGATATGATCCATATGCTGCATGACATGCAACATATTCATCATGCATCATGTGCAGCTGCATGTCAGCCTGAAAGCTGTGACAGCAGCAGCATTATGACTGTAACTGTGATCCATCAAAGACACTTAGCACCGACTGTCTGCTTCTAGACTGTCTCAAGTAGGAATCATTTGCAGTGTATTTTGGGTAAATTAGAAGCGACAGCACCACCAATCAAGTCAGCATCTCCTTGATTGACTGCTGTTCTCTGCATTTTCCATCTCCCCACAAATATTAAATTAAACATTAAAATGATGCAAATTATGAAGATTGAAAGTGTTATTATGAAAGAAATCATCTCACTCAAACCGTAAGAGCTTCAGTAAAAGCTACAGAACTTCTGTGAGAGGGTCTAGAAGATGTTTCCTGTCTCATCCAAGAAGCATCTTTGGTTTCTAAGAACTGACAAAGTCCGGATGACACTGTTGATCATTCTGCTGTCAGTTAGAGCATTTCACTGTAAATATGTGGTGTCATCTGTGCAGAAACAGTCTGATGTGATCCATATGCTGCATGACATGCAACATATTCATCATGCATCACCCTGAAAGCTGTGACAGCAGCAGCATTATGACTGTAACTGTGATCCAACATAGACACTTAACACAGGCACTGAAGGTTCTCAGTTGTACTTCTAGACTGTGTCAAGTAGGAATCATTTGCAGTGTATTTTGGGTAAATTAGAAACAACAGCACCACCAATAAAGTCAGCATCTCCTTGATTGGCTGCTATTCTCTGCATTTTCTATTTCTGAGGTAAAGACTGAAAGTGTTACTATGCAAGAAATCATGTCACGTAATCGTAAGAGCTCCAGTCAAAGCTACAGGGTCTAGAACACATTTACCTTCTCATCCAAGAAGCATCTCCGGTTTCTACGAGCTGACAAAGTCCAGATGACACTATTGATCATTCTGCTGTCAGTTAGAACATTTCACTGTAATTATGTGGTGTCATCTGTGCAGAAACAGTCTGAGGTGATCCACATGCTGCATGACATGCAACACAGATTAGAAAATGCATCTAACTAAGCTGCAGAAAATGTGCTGCGCTGCTGTCAGAGCTCTCTGAGTGTCATGCAGCTACACAAAACCCAACTGTGATCAAACAAAAGACTTCAAACACACACTGAAGGTTCTCAGTTGTACTTCCTGACGGTCTGAAGTCGGAACCATTTGCAGTGTATTTTGGGTAAATTAGGAGAAACAGCATGAAATCAGTGTTTCCATGGTTGGCTGCTGTTCTTTATGCGTTTTCCATCTCCCACACGTATGAAGATAAAAGACGTATTTCACTTCATCTCAGCGTTAATCTGCTCCTGTTTGAGAAGAAGTCAGGATGAGAAACAATCTTGTTTTAGGTATTATGGGGGATGTTGTACTTACTAATAAATCTAATTTTGTATTTGGAGAAGTTATATTAAATGGTAAATAGAATTACTCCATTTTGTGGTGCTGTTGAATTATTTTTGCGTTATTTTATGCTGAGAGGTGTTTCTAATATTTTGTAACATCCCATTTACATTAGAGAGTGGTCTGTATATATATTGGCGAAACCGATCAGTGTAACATTGTTTTTACGAGTTGAAATAGCTTTAAAGGACCAGTGCCAAAAAGTAATTACAGTCCCTGTATTGTCTGAAATGTTATTAATGCATCAAAATGACTTGATTTTTCAAAATTAGGGACATTTTTATAGATTATAGCATATAAGACAATCACAAAAGAGATCATTTACTAACTTTAAAGATAGACCCCATCAGTAAATCATGTTAATTACATTCTAATTGTGGATATTAGACAAACCAAACACAAACAGTCTAACCATCAGAAAACATACTGCAGTACTACCCATAATTATCCTAAATGTCAGGCCTGATAACACTGTAATTACATTGTTTTGCTCACAGTTGTTCAGTGACAAAATATTTCTAAAGTTTCACAAAGACACCACTACCACCTACAGACATTAAATTCTGTATATACGCAGGATGTGACTGTTTTATTTAAATAAAAGCAGCTGCATATAAAGTAGGTGGATTTACCAAGAAGCATTAAAGTCTGTTTTTGGCAGACAAACAAAATTCACCTGTAAAATCACCATAAACTTGATTCAAAACTGCATTTACAACAATAATCGACTTGTTGGTTGATAGAAAGTTATTAAGCAACTGTTTTGATAGTTGCTTGAGGGTTAGTTTTGAGACATTTAACGAATAGATAAATAAACTATGCTTTTTTAGTGTGAGGATTTGCTGATTTTTGTGATTTATATAGCTCTAAATCAAATATGTTTGTAATTTGGACTATTAATCTGATAAAATAGGACATTTTAACATCCATCTTTTCTATATGTAGACTAAACAAATGTATTAACTTAGAAAATGATTGATTGAATGGGTAATGGAAATAATTATTTGTTACAGCAATGATGAAATTTTAGAACCTATACTGCATGTTTAAACTATGCTGAATGTTGGGTTTGTTGCATGGTTTTGTTAGATGCACTTACTTTAGCTATTTCATAAACTTGGTAGTAAGCATTTAGCTTTGAATTTATGATTTTCCCTACAAAATACTTAGTAATACATTTTATAGCATAATTATTGCCAAACTGTTTGAGAAATGCAGCCATGTGGCACTTAAACAATGATTTTTTTTGAATCTACACAGATCTTGTAATGTACCATTTTTGTTCAGAAAGAGCTTCTCTGGTTATTTTGGTAGATTATTTTTCTCTCAGACTCAGCCTGGATGCACCATCTGCAGAAAATCAGCAGTAACAAGCCAGGAAGGAAAGCCATTACAGGAGCACTCTAACTTAATCTGAAAACACAATTTAACCGCCAACGCTCGGAGTCATGACAGTTTTTCTCCCACCCAGATGCAGTCTCTGCCCATGGAGGTGGGAAGCAGCAGCAGCAGCAGCAGCAGCAGCAGCAGCAGCAGCTCGGCGGGTTCCGTGGTCCAGGTGTGCTTCCCCAGCGCTCAGGCCTCGGTGCTGGACAGCCTGAACCGGCAGAGGGAGGAGGGCAGGCTCTGTGACCTCTCCATCCATGTCCAGGGACAAGTGTTCAAGGCCCACCGCTGCGTCCTGGCTGCATCCTCACCTTACTTCCATGACCAGGTGGGTGTGCTGGTTGTAATTAATAGAGATCAGACATCTACTAATTAATATAAAAGCAACATGGAGTCCAATTTATACATCCCTGAGTAAGCATTCAACCTCCTGAACATGGAGTTTGTGTTTAGAAGGAACTTTGATGACTTGATTGAGACAAATTTGGCATATAAAACATCAGGACAGACTAATGAGTATTCACACAAAGAGAGGCAGAGATTAGTCCTACATATCTTTAAATATATCAGTCGATGCTCAGAGATACATACTGTGACAAAAAGCCTCAATCTCTGTCCGTTTATGCTATCAGATGTAACCTAAAAGCATCAGTAAAACACAACTGGCCGTCATTTATAGGTTCTTGGTGATCATTTACCTCAACCAAGAGGCTTCTTCATTTCTAATGGACTGATGGGGAGTATCAGATGTCTATTGTCATCTCCACACAGCTTAACACTCAGTAAGAACCCAGGACAAACATGCATCAAGGTGTGAATGAACTCAAGACTACATTCTAAGTACCTGGTAATTGCTGCTGTAGAATTATGACCTGTATGACTAAGAATCTACACAGACATTATCATACAAATGTTGCATCTGTTTAAAAAACAAAACCTTCTGTTAATGTATGTGTGTGCATATATATATATATATATATATATATATATATATATATATATATATATATATATATATATATATATAAATAAAAAACTTAAATACAATTTCAAAAAAATGCCACTATCTGAGGTTGTATATTTTATACTTTTTATGCCTCCAACAGTGTATGCAATATCTTGTGAGGAATTTCTTCAAATGTCGTATAAATATTGACTTGAGTTGTAGCAAATAGTCAAAAAAAATCAGTTCCACGTCTTTTCTTAGACATTTTTCCTTGAGATCAATAGAAAACAGCAAGGAAAGATGTTTCATGAGGACACTAGAAAAGACAGTTAAGCTGCACTAACACTACATGATCATGCAGCGATGGATGTTATTTCATATATGGACGGTATAATGTAATTAAATTTCATAAAGGATGGTGCAGTGGATCCTATACTGAAAGCAATAAGGAAAGGGAAGCATTAAAGCACCTTTTATTAGCATTTAAAGATTTTAACCCACTCTGTCATGGCTGCTACTTGCATCCTTCAGGGTCATTTCACTCAGTTTGGAAAAGAAGACTAATTATCTGCATCCTCAAATTCAAGGATGAACTGATGAGTTTGAAGGTAAAAGGTCATCGTTAATTTCACAAAACACATTTTCAGCTATAACTAGGGAAATTCAGACACTAATTAAGACCAGATTTCACACAAATGTCTAATTGGATGAAACAACAGAGTGATGACATTTTATATGCAAAAGGTCAATGTCACTGTGGCATCATAGTGTTCTGAAAAATCACTTTTCTAGCTGTTAATCAACACCATAACCGAGGAACAGAATGGAAGACTGTGACTGTATTTCACATTTGATTAACATGAATTTCTTTTAAATTCTTCACCACATACTGTATGTAGTATGAGTATGGAAAGACAAGGATGTAAACTGCAACTTCACTGGTTTATGGAGGCATAAAACAAGTTTTTACTTCCAGTTTCTATATATTTCTACTTCCTCGAGATCTAAGTTTTGGGACAAACCAGAGATAAAATCTGTGTGAAACTGGGTTTAAACCAATGCTGTTTGTTCGATTTAAGAGTTATTTGTCACATGCTCATACAGTGGAATGCAAAGTGACTGTTCCATGAGGCTGTGCAATAACAAACTAAATCATTTTAGATCAGAATAAGAAAATGAATAAAACCCAGTTTATCACAGTGCAAATGAAGAATTAAGAGAATAAAGGCTTGCAGTGTGACAGCAGCCTCACATAGTCATTTTTTATATTTTAATTATTCTATTTCAAGAGAGCCTTACTCATCTGCCAAAGAGCTGCATACTGACACTTGATGGGAGGTTGAATCGGACCCTGTGATAAGTCTGAGGGTCTGGCAGACAGATTGTGTATGTAGACGCCAGAAATTCACTTGGACTTGGATTGTGACCAGGAGTTTCATTTACCAACATGGTGTGAAACAAGCTGACAGAGGTGTCACTGTGGTGTATTGATCTCCACCCGCCTCCAGGTACTACTAAAGAACATGTCCACGGTGTCCATCCCGGCGGTGATGGACCCGCTGGCCTTTGAGAGCGTGCTGAGCTGCGCCTACACCGGGCAGCTCCGGATGCTGCGCGACGACATCGTCAACTACCTCACGGTGGGCAGCGTCCTGCAGATGTGGCACATCGTGGACAAATGCACCGAGCTGCTGAAGGAGGGCCGGGCTGCGGTGGCGGGAGGCAGCGGCGGAGGAGGAGGAGGCGTGCAGGACGGAGAGGGTGGAGGCGGAGGGTCGGCCAACCCCGGGTGCAGCAGCAGCAACGGTGACAGCGGTGCGGGGGGCGATAATGGGGCCGCAGGTAACAGTGGTGTCGGTCAAGTCCAGGTTGCAGAGTCCAACGAGCCCCAGCGAGCCTCCCAGCCCCCCAGCCGGCCCTCGGTGAGCGAGAGCCAGAGTCCCAGCAGCACCAACTACTTCAGCCCCAGAGACGGCAGCGGCTTCGGGGGAAGCGGAGCGGCGGCAGCTGGAGCTTCAGTGGACGGAGGCGCGGCGAGCAACACCCCCAGCTACTGCACGCCTTCAGGAGGAGAGGAAGCCTTCCTCATCGAGGAGGAGGAGGAGGAGGAGGTGGAGGAGGAAGAGGAGGAGGTGTTGTACCACCAGAGGAAGAGAGGGAGAGGAGGCAGCGGGAGGAGGAAGAAGATGAGCTCGGCGTCGGAGCAGGAAGTCGGGGTCAGCGACAGCTTTGGCGTCTCGTCCTATCAGGTGAGTAACGCACCTTTAGTTCATCAGAAGTTTCATTTTCATCACAGTCATTCTGGAAATCAACTTTGTTGTCATGTTTCTGTCTCTCAATAATCTATAGTGTTTTCACCACCTTTATTTATATTTACTATGTTACAAAAACTGAAAAAATCATCTTTCTCCGAAAAATTACCTTAAAAATTAACAACGCTGTAGGGTTTCATCCATAAAATCAGTATATATTTGTTACTTTAAGTACTATAACTTATAATACCGTAGTGTTTAACTTTATTATCACATTAGTTATGCTAATCTCCAAAGTTAATAACATTGTGCCCTCAATATGTATTACAGTCCAGTACAGTAGTATATTATATACTTTCTGTCAGGTTAATCCCTAATAGGTAAATTCCTCTCATATAATCACATCTTAAATAACAAACAGGGTCTTAACTGTAATGTTAATCTTGTAAAGTTACTTCTGTAATGCCGTTTATGATTCTTTTTTACTGCTGTTGTCCTAGTTGTGTTACAAAATAATCCTGTCTTGAAATGACTTAACTATTTTTTATTATTTTTGTTGCATGTTTGCAATCTTATTAGTTTATTTTCTAATTTGACGTTTGCCTTGTAAGGCACTTTTCTCTCAAAAAGTGCTATACAAATAAAGTTATTATTATTATTATTATTTACTCATCTCCCTTGGGAAACTGCAGTGTTGCAGCAGGAGTTTATCACAGAACACACATAAAAAGTACTATTTAAAAATGTATACTATATTTAAAATGGATGATTTTCTGCAGCAGTTCTTACTAGAAACCTCCAACTGTTTTTTTTCCCAGTGCTAATATGAAAACTCTACAGATGTTATATGACAGGAGTCAGTTTATTTAGTCCTTACTGATTATTCTCATATTATTTCTGATGTAATTTAATACTGTAAACATCCTAAATATGTTGTTCTTATTAGTACTTAGTTTCTCCAAAGTGATTAACTTCAGAGAAAATAGATTTTAATGAATAATTTACCCTGACTTTATTTATGTATTCATTGGCTCAACTTTTGGATTAATCAAATAGTTCTAAAACAATCTTCTGAAAATACTAAGTTTTCATGCAACTACGCTTTGATTTTTGAAAATGTTTCACCTCATTTCAAAGAGAACTGAGGAAACTTCTTGCATGAGAAGATAAGCAACTTTAGGAAACAAAAAGAAAAGTCTGGTTGCCTTTGACTGAAGCACTTCAGATTCTAATCACCTGGATGACGGAGAATCTACAGAGACAGAAAGTTTTCACCTACAACAAATTACAGATGGGTAACGTTTACTGTACATAACATGAAATGTCTGACCTGGCAGGATGGAGAGGACTCTGCATTGCCTCTGCAGAAGCGTCCGACCTACAGCCAGCCCAGCATCATGCCCCGGAAACAGTGGGTGGTGGTGAAAACCGAACGCACGGAGGACGACGACCTCATCGTGGTGTCGGGGGAGGAGGGAGGAGAAGACGAGGAGGACGAAGACGAGAGGGAGATGGAGCTGGCACGAGAGAGGGACCGAAGCGACTTCAACATCTCCAACGTCAGGAGCCTTTCAGCCGAGCTGGGAGGCCGAGCTGAGAGCGACATGGACTCACAGGTATCCCGGCAGCTGTTTCTGGTGGTTGAAAAATGAGACAAAGTTGGTGGAAACTGGCGCTGTTTGTGCTTTTATACGACTATTAGAGGATGGAAAAGTTGCAGTTTCTGATGGGACACAAACAAGTGCAGCTTAGCAACTTAGCTGCATCTTTCTTCAGGTGAAACAAACATTCAGCTACCCGACTAACATAAAATATTATTTTTAAGAAGTTACACGTTTCCCTAGATTCATGCTTGCATGTAAGAAACACAATGTGTAGACACTGAGCATACGGTCTATAGAGAATATGGTATAAAATGCTTTAAAATTTTGCAAAAATTGTCCCAATGCAGCAAAATCAAGTTCTACAGGTAAGTGTTTTTAGTCAGATAAGATAAAAAGCTTTATTGTCATTGCAAGGGTACAATGAAATTCCGTGTTAATATATATTTATATTTCATTTATTTCATTTATTATATAAGTCTTTAGTCGGTACATTACATAAAAATCTTCCCTGTCTGTCTGTAGGTGGATTACTGCCAGTCTTCAGAAGACTACCTCAAGTTTGAAGGCAGTTTAATGGAGCAGACATTAGCTCAGCACCTTCATGACAGCGCTGCAGGCCAGAACCAGAACGCTAACCGAGCCGTGTCGGCGCTGCTGGGTCAGGTTCAGTCTGCAGCCACGGCCCGGGCCCAGCTCTTCCCCCTGGACATGCAGGGGAACCAGATCCTCCTCTACAGCCAGGCCTCTGGACTCTCCCTGGACGCCGCCGCGCCCCCCCTGGGGATGGCAGGTGGTATGATCGGAGGAGCCTCGTTTAAAGGGCCCGGTCTGGAGCACGGTGCGGTCCACTTGTCAGTACAGGGGGGTCTGGGGGTCGATGGTACGGACAGCGGGGGGATGGGAGGTGGAAGTGGGTGCGGTGGCAGCAGCAGCAGCTCCGGGGGTTCAGGGAAAGTGTTCATGTGCCACTGTGGGAAGACCTTCACCCACAAGAGCATGAGGGACCGCCACATTAACATGCACCTGGACCTGAGGCCCTTCCACTGCCCCGTCTGCGCCAAGAAGTTCAAGATGAAGCATCACCTCACGGAGCACATGAAGACGCACACGGGCCTGAAGCCGTACGACTGCCTCGGCTGCGGGAAGAAGTTCATGTGGCGCGACAGCTTCATGCGGCATCGGTCGCACTGCGAGAGGCGCAGCGGGCTGGGAGAGGGCGGCGAGGGCGGGAGCAGCAGCGACGGAGGCCGAAGAGGAGGAGGAGGAGGAGGAGAGGATGGACCCGATTTGATTTCCTCCCCTCACCTCCTCCTGTCTGCAGGCGAAGGCACACAGAGCGGCATCCTGGGAGGAGGAACGAGGGGAGGAGCGTCTGTTCCACATCTGTCTGCTGCTGTTCTGTCACCGCAACACGCCACCGCCTCGGCTGCAGGAAGCAGCAGCAGCAGCAGCAACAGCGTGAGTAACAGCAACATTTCTGCAGCGGGGGCCCTTCTAGGGGTCCCTCCGAGTCCGGGCCAGGGTCCAGGTTCTGGGATGTTCGGGGGTCTCGGGTTGGGTCGGAGTGTCTGCGATGAAGACGTGTGTGAAGTCAGTGCCAATGAAAGTAGCGTGACTTAAACCAAAAGTGTGCGTTCCATCCAACGGGTGCCTCTTTCCAAACAGTCGTGCTTCTGGTTCCTGCTGCTGTTTTGAAAATGTTGTTGGAAGTTCAGTATTTCACTGATAACAGCGTTTAAAACAGACGGTGTACTTTGTCCAGAAAACAGGCGAGGCTCCCGTTGGACACACAACCTGAAGGACCTGTAATGTTTACAGAACAACGACACTTTGAGATTCCAGTCGACTGTTGTGGCGTGAAGTTTCTGAAACAGACTTGTGGTTTTGCTGATGCCATCGTAAGTCGTCCGCATTTCGCACAAAGACTTTAGGAAACTCACCTCCAAAACGTGGCCTCATAAACATGGACATTTTGTCTCTGAGTAAGCTATTGTTTTAAATATCTGAGACGTTATTAGAGTTTATTTTTTTGGTTTTGTGGGAGAGTGTTTGTGGAGAGGAAACAAAAAACGACAGTGCTTCACTAACTGTTAACTTCTGTGGCAACATTATAATATCAGTAGAGTAGAAAAATGGCTGTTCTAAATTGCTGTGACTTCCTGCAGTATTGTATTGTGACATATTTCTGTAATCAGATCAAAAACACAAATCTGCAAAACAAATTCGAAATGAAGGAAACGATTCCATTCATGTGGTGTTATTTTTCTAAACAGGCACAAGGACTTTACTAGATTTGGTGAAACTCACTCAGCTGACTTAGTCAAACTCTTCTGAATTAAGAAAAAGCAGAGAAGTTGCAGATTTGTGTGTTGTTTTCTTGGATTTCCTCACAGCAGCAGTGATGGATCTTTTCCTGCCTCAGTGTCAGATGTAACAAACTTAACTGTCAGCACTGCCAAGTTGTTTTCAGTGATCCTGGTTGTGCTTTTTTTGAAGCTCGTCCTGCGTTACTGTTGAGACACAGATATTTATCCTCACCACTGACCGACCTCAGTCACGTCCACGGGGACGGACGTTTGCCAGACAGGAACTCTTTGGTCTTTTGGCTGCTTATTTATTCGTCTCTACCAACCTGTACAGCTAATTAGCTTGAGCCTTATTCAGACGTGGTTTTCAAAACTTGATGTTTGGTTGTTGTAGCAAAAGCTAGATCTGTTAATCCTTTTACCTTCATGGTTCAACTCTGCATAATCAGCCGCCACATTAAAACCAGCTGCCTAATAAAGAACCTCAGAGAAGTCGCTGGCAGTGGGTGCTTTAGGTCTTGTAGTTTGCAGAGTGAAGCCTCCACATATCCCCCAAATGCTGTGTTAGATGTGGATTTGGGGAGTTTGGAGGCTGGAGCTCTTGGTCGTGTTCTTCGAGCAGTTTTTGAGCAGGTTTTTAGTTGTGTTAGACCACAATGTCCTGCTGAAGGAAGCTGCTGCTGCTAGTATTGCTGTTATTATGAGTCATTCCACACCAATTCACCCAGATTTCAGAAGTTTTCCTATTTCATGTCATGTATTTTTTGGAAAAATAATCATGCAAAAGCTTCTACTTAAACCATGGAACCTTGCAAAATCCTCAAAATACTTTTGGAGTTCTGACTTTTTGACAAGTGGCTCTCTGTGTTAAATTTTATAACTTCAGCAATTCTTTTAAAGCATCACCAGCTGCTTATTTTTCACAGGATTTGGCTGAATTTTTTACTGAATTTACTGCTCCGTGTGTCTGGACGACGTAACATTTCTGCAACCGTGCATCGTTGCACTCTTTTATATACCTCATATTATGTATTGTTTTGATAATTACATTAATGCTCAAGTTGATGAACTTACAGAATGTTATCTCATCCAGACACATGGAGCAAGATGAATCCTCTGTTACACAATGACCCAAACCACTACAGGCTGGAACTGGAATTGTTTATTTCCTGAACTAAATAGCTCAACAGGTACCATACAGATGTATAAAACCTTATAATCAATATGATCAAATATTTACCTGACAATTAAAGCCACCAAATGTGATTTAAAAAAGCCTCTGAAAACTACAAAAAATGTGTCATTTTTAAACGAGACATTTAGAACAAATACGATTTGATGAAATGTTGGAACTTTGGTTCTATTTTCTGACCGAACCACACATGACAGATGAGGCATTCAAGGACTGTTGGAAAGTTGAAAATCCGGCAGTTCTTTATTTTTTTTATGGTTTCTAA
Source organism: Amphiprion ocellaris (assembly GCF_022539595.1). Classification (NCBI taxonomy): domain Eukaryota; kingdom Metazoa; phylum Chordata; class Actinopteri; family Pomacentridae; genus Amphiprion; species Amphiprion ocellaris. Next base: position 28,388,805 of record NC_072780.1, on the reverse strand, counting down.
ATGGAGCCATTTTGATAATTGTCTTTGAATATAACACACCTTTCGAACCTGCGGCAGGTTTTGGGGGTTCTGAGTGTTAACTGAGGATTAACTCAGCTGTCAGTGATTGGTCGGTTGGATGTGATGATAGCAGATGATTGGCTCCCTGTAACTACACACCTGTGGAGGAGCAGCCTTAATGTTAGTGCTCCTTCCTGAAAAAATATACTGTTAAAATGTCCTAGAAAGTGGATTTTCTGGCTCTGAAGCTAATTTTAGGAAGGGTTCGGGTGTGGCAGTCAGTTTTTCATGCAGCATCAAATGAAATTTTGACATGACAAAACTAAGATGTTTCAACCTACAACTAAAATGTGATTGGAATTGAGAGAATATTAATGAAGCTATGAGTTTTGGGCTATACAGTGGTTTGGTGGTTAGCACTTTGGCATTGCGGTTTGCGTCCCAGCCTTCCCAGGATCTTTCTGCATGGAGTTTCCATGTTCTGCCTGTGCATGTGTGGGTTTTCTCCAGGTTCTCCATCTTCCTCCCACAGTCCAAAAACATGCTGAGGTTAATTGGTGATTCTAAATTGTCTGTAGGTGTGAATGTGATTGTGATTGTTTGTCTCTGTATGTAGCCCTGTGACAGACTGTTACCTGTCCAGGTGTCTCCTGCCTTCACCCTCAGTCAGCTGAGATAGACTCCAGGCCTCTGCAACCCTAATGAGCATTAAACGTTATATAGATGATGGATGGATGAGTTTTTGAAAATTAAAGAATTTTCCTTTGGATGATAAATTACAGATTTTTATTATTTTAATTTCTGTTTAAAAAATCATTACAAGTCCAATTTCCAACTTTTTCTTGAGGTTTCTGGGATATTCAGTAAAAAATTCAGCCAAATCCTGTGAAAAATAAACCACTGGTGAGGCTTTAAAGATGCTTCAAAAGAATTGCTGAAGTTATCAAAATCAACTTAAATGCACAACTCAAGAAGTATTTGCAGTAGAGCTGTGGGATTTTGAAAGATTGTATGGTTTAGGTAGAAAGTTTTGACTTCAGCTGGGAGGTGAGTTGACATGGAATGAAACTTGTGTGTTAAGGCTGTTCGTAACATCTACAGGAATGCAGGACCAGATGTTCTCCAGCAGAACGTTGACTGTAACGAGATGTTCAGTCAGTGGTTTTAATGTTGTGGCCGATCGCTGTAAACTCGACCCGTAACCGATAAGCTCATAACTTTCCCTCTGCAGCTTTACAGCAGGAGGAGGCTGATTTACAGTTTTGCTGCTAGTTTCACTTTCTTACTTTGATGTTCACAGAGATTTTTGCGCTTCGAGGAGTATTTTATCATCACTGTAAATATATAGAAATATATGTCATTTACTCATTAGATCTGCAGCGGATTTTAAACGCTGCTGGTCTGCTTTTAATGGGTTGTAGAGGAAATATGTGAACATGTTCTCCACTGGGTTCTCCACTGGGTTCTCCACTGCATCTGTTCGGTTCAATGAAAAGCATCACAGTGGTCTTATTAGAGCTATACAGGATACCTCCTCTGAACGGGTGACAGAGTGGATTTAGTTTTGGACCCAGATGAAAAGAAAACCTCATTTTTTAGTAGCACACGAAGAAGTCACAGGATTTTTCAGTTTTACAAGAATACATTTCTGTTGTTTCCACTGGTGTTTTGTTTTACTTTGAGCCACACAGGTCCCGACCTCCCAGACGTTAGCAAATGTTGAGAGAGTTTATATGTTCTGGCACATTATATGCAGGATTTACGGTACATGTATTATATCTGTGAATGAGATATTTTAATAATGAAACATAATAGAAGCTTCAACAGCAGGTATTTCATATGGAAGAGATGATCTGATCAGATTCTGAAGCACCTTTCTGCATAAATTTGGATAATAGTGAAAGATTTCCCTAAAAATATTCACTTAAAGTTGAAATCGATGCCACATATATTGGTATATTATGTTTTCTTATGCGCTAATTGGCTTAATTAGGAGGAAACTGATTGTTCTTATTATGTAGGAGACAATCTGATTGGATTTTAATGTGCCTTGCTGCAGAAATGTGCATATTAATGAAGTTTAAATGATTTCTGGAAACTTAGTTTGGACGTCATGTTAGAACATGTAATCAGACTAAGGTAGTGTTTTTCTCCGTCTGTCTTCAGCAGCAGCAGTTTTGTTTCATGCTGAAGTGAAGGTGGTGTAAAAGAAGCTCTAGTTTGCAACATAAAGCAAAGACGTGTTGGTTGAGAAGACTAGATTAACACATTAAGTTTAATTTCACTTTCTGGAACAACTTTTATTCTATTGAAATACAAAATTAAAACAAATTGACCCGTTAAGCACTATAAGTACTGTACTTCCTCAAAATAAATGTAATTAATTGCACATGCATTTATTCTGTGGAAGTTTTTATACAAAACATTTTGTAATGAAGTCGGTTGATTGGCTTGTTAAGTCTCAAATAAATGTTAGATAATGAAGAAAAATAGGAAGATATTATCGATCATATTTAAGCTGATGATACATTCTTTAATTAGATTATGTGTTATAGATAACACATTTGTCCTGCTGCTGAATAATTATCAGCTTCATGTTACTGGTCAGAGTTCAGGGCTTGAACTCATGTTTGTTCACTCACAATTAAGCAGAATTAATTTGGTTTCATGATGCTGAACGCAGGTCATTCTGTTCATGTTGAACCTCATAGTTCTTCACAAACACCATGTTCTGCTCTTTACTGCGCTGTGGTTTAAATACAGCATTGGTTCTGTGCTGTTTCTATGCTGGAAGGCTGTAGTTACGATATAATATTAGTACTCATAATATTAGTACTGTTATAATATCCATTCTGTTATAATATCAGTTCTGTGTGATGCATTTAGGGACCATGTTTTACTACTGAGAGGACACACTGACAGGCTGTTCTCTGTTTTTACAGTAAAATATTCACTTTTCCTCAACAGCAAGTTGAATTACTTGATGTTCAGCACATTTCTGTAATAATTAGATTTCTAAAGTATTATTTCTATTAGTTTTACAAGATAGATCAGAAGATATTGTTTTAGAATTTAAATTATATCCCACTAATCTAGCAGTTCGACCCTCTGCTACAACAATCTGACTCCTCCTTTAAATCTGTGCTGTGCATCTCATACTACAAATCTGGCCTGTTTTAAAGGGTTTTTAAATGCTACGACTGAGGAAAATGATTTTCCACAGCAGGAAAGTTGAGCAGCTTTTGTTGTGTTTCTGATTCCCCATCTTTTCTTTCATAGACTTGTCCTGGTCCTGTTACTGACTGCAGCTACGTCTCGGTGTTCCTTCACCTACGCTGGTTAACTTCAACTGTGCAGGAAACTTAGAACCAGAGTAGCTACAGCACAAAGCAGTTTATACACGACCTCGTAGACGTTTTCAAGCCTTTAGAGATGTTTTACAGCTGCAGTTATGTGAGGAGAAGCAGAGTTAGTGTCTAACCTTCTGTGAAGGCTCAGTGTGGATGTTTTATATGCAGGTCTGGAGCTCCATGTCTGCTGGTTGTTGTGTGTTGAAATGGGATGTCCAGCGTTTGTTCTCTGAGCTGCTGCAGAGGAAACATGGAGCAGAATGTGTGAGCGACGTGTAAACACTAAAGAAGTTGAACGTGATCACAGATAACTCAAAAACAACTCATGAACAGACAAATGTTTTGATTCAGACAGAATGTGTGGATTAATATTTAAACCAGAGTCTGACTGACAGAAGAGTTTCTCCTTCTTACATCCACTAATATTAACTTTTACGTGTCATGTAGACGGATACAGGAGAGTCGACATGACAGCAGTTTGTCTCTGATAAAGATTGTTATAGATTTAGTTTAACCCTTTAATGCTGATCGTCCACTTGTATTCAGACTGCAGCTGAGATATCGTATCCATTCCCCCAATACCAGTTTATACATATTCAATACGTACCTAGGAACCTTTAGCAAGCACCAGTTTCTCATAGGACCGGCTGGAGTGGGACCTAATTATTATATATCTGTTCTATGTGCTATAGACAAATTAACAATCTCCACTTAATTCAGCATCAGCTTGAAAGCAAAAACACAAATAATACATTTTTTTTTAGATAATTGTGAATAAATTCAGGCATCAAGAGGTTAAACTTTGGTACAACGAGCACAGAGAAACTTGGAGCATCAAACACTTGATTTCCTGGATTCTGGTGAATTTTCTGCATCACATTATGGAGGAAACGTCTTTATTTGTTTAAAGGAACACAACATGTACGGGTTAAATCTAATTATAATGGAATGTGATGCAGGAAAGCTTCTGCGTTACTAAATATTTATTTTCCTGCAGATGAACTTTTAATGTTAACCCTGCTGATGGAACACATGGAGACCAGATTTACTCCTCTGACCTCTCTGAATGTAGCAACGTTTCATAGGAGTTGATCTTTCAAAATCTGAACTTTGTGCACATTCAGAGCAGATCACACAAATCTGTGTTTGACACGCTGCAGAATTAAGACTGTCAGGAGTAATGGTGCATCTATGAGCTAATATACAGCAGCATTTTTTAAAAATTAAAGTCTTTTGGTTTTTGTTTCCAACCTGAAATCTCTGCTTGTGTATTAAGATGTGACTGCAACAGAGATGTAGATTAAAATCCCTGAAATAATCACTAAAACCTCAAAAACTTGCTACTGAAAAGTGCAAATACAGAAACTACAAAAAGAGGCCATCATAGTTTGATCCTATATCACCTCCATATCCTTTTTCTTAAAGTTCTGCCCTCTTAAAACAAACAAAACTGACTCCAAGCCAAAGATGGTTCACATTTTCAGTTATTTGAGGCCCTCAGGTCTTGGAGTTGTTGATGCCTTTTAATAAGAATCCACATGATGAGTGTGTAGTTGTAGTTTTTGCTCTGCAGCTTCACATCTCAGTGACAGAAGAGCTCCTTTATGAGACAAATAAAAAAGGTGGAAGGATGAAAGTTGCTGCTGAAAACTAGACTCGAGTATTTTTGTTATTTTTGTACATGACACGACTACGTTAAACAGATTCTTCCATGTCGTCCGACTGACCAGCTGATTGTTGAACAGTGATCACACAAAACCACATTCGTAAATCCTGAGTGGTACCAATAATGTCATAAACATCAGTGTTCACCTGCCATGTATCAGAGTAACGGATTAATAAATCATTTGGTGACAATAACTGACTTCTGCTTGTGTTTTTTTACTGTGAATCTCTTCTGTTATCTGAGGTGCTTCAGTAGAGGAGAGCTGAACTTGTTTTTGGTCCTGAAAGATGTTTTATATCATCAGAGAAGTTTCTTCACTTCTCACTGTTTAGGAGTCTCAGGAATTATTCTGACAAACATCGAAGTATTTATTGATCAGTCATGATGTTATCATTAAAACTGAAAACTGACCTTCCTCAATTATAAACGTATTCTCGTCTGTCGAGCGTAAACATTTTGTTTTTGAAAATGACAACCGAAAGTACGTTTGGATGTTATTATAGCCAACTTTATGCTGCAGTTTCACAATGTGTCCACAATGGGGCAGTAAAAACGCCCAATTATAAATACAGAAATACTGAATATAGTACAGTATATCCAGCAGAGGAGAAAAGGGAAATTAGGAAAAGATTATTTTTACAACTCTGTGTAGTTAACAAAGATGACATTTAAGAATGTATATTTTCAACCGTGAACTTCTGAGTGTAAGTAGCACAAAATAATCTCCAATTTGTTGCTTTTTGTGTTTTTATAACTCATTACTAATGTAGGTCATACAAACTGAATTGTATTAGTGAGCAAAAGACGAATATTAGCATTAAATTACAAAGAATTTTCTCCCAGCTCAGCACTGATTAGTAAACATCTGTGTTTGGCTTCAGCAGGTAAAATCTTCACTGTGTGTCTTTCAAACAACATCTGATCTGGATCAGAGCTCAAAGGTTCAATATTCTGAATCGACAATAAAAATACATCACTGAACATTATTTGTTCTTCCATCTTGTCAAAGAGAGAACAGACTTCTACAAATTAATGTAATTTAATCAAAAGATACAGGTGTCTTTATTCTGCAATACTTGAAACACTTTCACTTTGACATAAAATTGGTATTTTTTTGTAATTCTTGTCCAAAAAAAGCCTCATGAAGTTAACCATATTCAATGTTGAAAAGCAATAAAAGCTTCCAAGCAGGGTGAATACTTTTAATAGGGTCTGTGTTTCTGTCCTGTACAGTTATATAGTGTTTTATCTGCTGTCTCAGACACAATTAAAACCCTGCAGCCCTGAAACTCACCTCCAAAGTTCAAGAAACTATGGGAAAGTTCAAAAAATGTTAGTTGGACGTGATTTGGATTAGGAAGTAGCTGGAGAGCTTTTAACAACCTCAGCGTGGAAATAAATCTTTGTTTGAATGTGGCAAATAATCTGCTATATAAATGGAGGTCTAATTATCCCAATATCCAGACGTTGCTGTGACAATAATGCTGTTTATCACTAATAAAGTAACAGTACAAAACAGCTGCAAATGCACCAAATCAACCTTTTCTGGCCCAATATCTCAACTCATGCTGCCACCACAGAGAACTAACGAGGAACATTCATACATGACAGTACATGAAGCCGTGAATAAACAACTGGCCAACACTGGATCCACTGAATAAAATCAGATCTGGTGTATCTGAGTGGAGCGATTTGTGAGTATATGAAGCAGCTGAGGATAGCCTCTGTTGTTAAAAACTACTTTAACTGAATAAAAACTCACCTGCAGCCTTCGCAGAATCGACACGGATTTCTTTCACACTGTAAAAATGTATTTAACATAAAGTTCAAGAACAATAAAAAAAGCAAATGAGCACCACAAAGGCTTTATTTAAGAAAATGTATCATTTATTTCAATATCAAAAATGAAAAAAACAAAAATAATTCACAGTGAATGATGGATCACTCCTCTGCATAAAATAGATTGTAGCAAAGATAACTACATTCCAAGTCTTTATTTTAGCAACTCTGAAAAGAGCGTTTACCCCAAAATATCATTTCACCTATGAGGTAAAATTTAAGAAAAAAATGGAATTCAGAAAGGGATAGCAAAAAAGTGGGATTTGTATCAGGGTAAAAGATAGAAAACACCAAACGGTTCAGACATCCATCACCATTGCAGTGCTCTGGTACACAGGGACCATTCTAAAGACTTCTATTTTAATGAAGGACTCGGTACAAACCAGCCACAAAACATCTCATCCAACGAATGCTGGAGATATTCAGTGCAACGTTGTCTGACGCAAAATCAAACTACGACTAGAAAAAAAGAAAAATTTCACCGTAAAAACAAGGAAGGAGAATTCTGAATTCTGACGGCTACATTATTTTGAAAGCTGCACTGACACTGAAAAATGTCAGTGTCAGAATGAAGCTGAATTAACTTCTTTTATGATTCTTTAAATCACAGGGCGTTTCAGATAATGTCCTTATCTGGGCTGGGCAGAATTTATCAGAATCAACGCTTTTTCAGATGTGTTGAAGGAGAAATTTAGCTTCCATTCCTTGGCTGTTTGTTGGGAGGAAACATTTCAGTGCTTTAAAAGATAAAGCTGGTCTGTATTTTTCTCAATGTCAACCAAAAAATGTTCATCTGTACTTCCTGTGTGCTACTCTGTTTTCAGCCCTGAGCCCAATGAGGACTTTCAGAGTGTTTCTGACAACAGCTGGATGCTGTGGTTTCTAGCAGACATTACTCAGAAAGGAGTAAATATTACATTTGTTCGTGACTGTTTTCAGAAGCGGATTAATTTGCATTTGGTGGAGTTTGTGAGCTGCATTGTGTCCATAACCAGAAGGAAACATGTTTGTCAGCTCAAAAACGTGGCTCACTGATGTTTTTAATGGTTCTTTGACAACATCTGACCTTCACAGAAGACATGATAGGGGAAAAATGGCTGAATTCCACTTAGCTTTATGGTGTTGACCCTCCTGGCTCATTGGAAACTAATTAATGCGATTCGTCCCAAATGCTATGAGAATTCAAAGGTCACGAGGAAGAAGATCAAGCATCACTTGTTGGTTCATTGAGAGTTTTGGTCTTTTCGTTCGGTTTGCTGACAAGAAGCAAAATCTAAACTACTGTGGGCCTTATCCTTCAAACATCTGCTCCTAAAGCTCTCAGGAAACTGTTCAGTGAGGCTGCAGCAGCCACACAAACTAACCTACTTTATTTTATATCCTAAACAGAAAAAGTTTGGAGAGGAAATATCAAAGGAAACATTTTAAAATGTCAATGTTTTCCCATTATCACTGCTAACAAAGCACCACATAGAACACTCACTCATAAACACATCATAAATAAAACAGCAGATAAAACATCATCATCTCAAAATTTTGTTTCAGGCTATTCCTTCCCTGCCCTTTGTGGAAAAAAATAACAACTCAACCGAAATATTAAAATGTAAACAGACTGGCGGCGAGCTAACGGAGCCTTCGCCAGTCGAGTTTCGGTGAAACAAAATCTCACATTGCGCACCACTACTCAGGTCTAACTGTCAGGCACTGATTTTGACCTAAAACACATGACTATAGTTCAGGGTTCGAATGAAAGGAGAAAGTATTTTAGGCCAAAAACTTATTTTAGTGCAGCTACCAACTGGGGGTCAGAAGCGTTAGCGGTTTGGCTGCTTGTGCCACAGTAGAGTCTCACCGTACTGCACCATAGAGTTGAAAGACGGCCGCGGTCAACGTCAGCCGACTGTTTCCCTGCATGGAGATAAATGCAAACTGGATCCTGTGATTCACACAGCAGAGGCAAGACAGAAACATCCCACAGCTTCCTATTGTAGCTGCATTTCCAATAAATGTCAGGCTATTATTATTTTATAGAAGTCCTTTCTGAAAGCAGCTGTCCGGCGATCATTTGGTGTTTTGTAATTAAGTGAAGCTACAATCTTCACAGCTTCCTGCTTTTCCACAGCTGTGAATTTCATCAGAACTTGAAGGGGGCAGTGTAAGAAGAAAAACATTCGGCTTTGTCCTCTACATACGAGCCAGCGGACAAGGATGCTCTTTGGAAATGCGTGCTTGTGGGAGAATCCAGAGGTGAGAGGTCATTCTGAGTCTGACAGGACGATGATCTCATCCGGGTCACACTGGGTCGCAACGTTGACCTGGAAACACAAACAGCAGCACGGTTACAAAACCAATCAGGATCCATCCATCCATCCATTATCTATACACGCTTTATCCACATTAAGGTCGCTGGGGGCTGGACTCTAATCCCAGCTGACTGAGGATGAAGGCAGGGGACACCTGGACAGGTAACAGTCTATCACAGGGCTACATATACAGACAAACAATCACACTCACATTCAAACCTTCATGTTTTCCATGAAAACTCACACTTTTATCCATGTGCTAACATAATTACACAAGGGTTTTCTAATCATCAATTAGCCTTTCAACACCATTAGCTAACACAATGTAGCATTAGAACACAGGAGTGATGGTTGCTGGAAATGTTCCTCTGTATCCCTACAGAGATATTCCATTAAAAATCAGCTGTTTCCAGCTAGAATAGTCATTTACCACATTAACAATGTCTAGACTGGATTTCTGATTCATTTAATGTTATCTTCATTGAAAAAAAAAACTGCTTTTCTTTCAAAAACAAGGACATTTCTAAGTGACCTCAAACTTTTGAACAGTAGTGTACATACAGTTTAGAATCACCAGTGAACCCCACCATGTTTTTGGACTGTGGGAGGAAACAGGAGAACCTGGAGAAAACCCAAACATGCACAGGGAGAACATTCAAACTCCACACAGAAAGATCCCAGGCCGAGGCCGGGACGTGAACCGGGGATCTTCTAGCTGTGAGGCGACAGTGCTAACCACCACGCCACTGTGTAACTCACCAACCAGGATTCATTGCAATCTTTAAAAAAAAGTTAAACAGGTGCAAAAAATTCGGTGAGGTTTAGTATTTTCCATTTTATATTTCTGGACTAATGTTCTAAGGTGTCTATTGTTTAACTCGGGTAGACAAGGTGGACAGCAAAACACCATTTTGGCATCAACAGGAACACCAGATGTAACTTTTTTTGTTGAAAATCAATGTTTGAGAAATTATAAATTTGTCTACTTGAGGAAAATCACAATCTAATGTTGTGTATGTGGCCTGTATAAGGGTCAAACTTGCTACTGCATTAGTGCCACTGATGAGCTGCTGCCAGTGTCTAAAGAATGTAGAAGAACCATAAACGTAGGCGACTCTAGTCCCTGTTTGTGCTGTTGTTGGTCCTGTTGCTTTTGTCGTTGTCATGAAACAGACAGAAGTCATGGTGGACTGTAGGGAAGTGAAACTGAGTCCTGTCAGTTAACTACAACACCTCACTGTTACTTTGTTTTTGTTGTACTTTAAAACAAAAAAATAAATAAATTAACAGGTTGCAGAAAAATTTGGAGCATCTCCTGCCTTAGTTGTGGCCTGCGATCCAATCATAACACATGTAACAAGAACAGATGTTTTGAGTTATGTTTTTTAATAAACTGACTGTAGGGTATTCCACAATAACTCAGAGTCATTAAAGCTCATAAACTGTCTGCTCCTTGTCTTATAAATGTAACAGAGGACAAACAGGAATAGCAGGTCATTTGTTTCAGTTTCTAAATATAAAAAATCTAGATCAAGCCTTAACATTTTAGAGGTTAGTTTCTATCTGAAGTGTTACAGTCATTATAAAGTCATGATCTGCACATCTGAACACCAAGCCTTGTGTGTACGATCCTCACTGCGATCAATAACTTATATCCTCAGCTCTCCTTTAACAACTGTACTTTCCCCACCTTGTTTTTCTTGGGAGGCGGCGTCAGCTGTGAGCTGCTGACCAGTTCCTGGGTTGGAGTGTCAGCTCTGGTGGACTCGGCCTGCTGCAGAGGACTGCTGCTGAACACACCCATGTCCAGAGGAGTATCGCCCTCACTGTGGAGGGGAGGACGCAGAGATGGACCAGGAATTATCCAGGAGAGAATAAAGGAATTAAAGCAAATCAACAAAGAGACAGGGAATGCAACAAATGCACCAATAACTTTCCTACTAAAGTAATCCAGCGATTTATTATCAAAAATTCAAGTTTTAAAGGGCGACAACTAACAGCGTTAACCCTCTGAACCTGAAAACCTGCCAGTGAGATTTGAAGGCGTGTTACATGTTTTAAAAAAATTTGAGAAATTCTAACATTATCAGAGCCAGAAACTGTGAAAACAAGGGAGAATCGTTGGATTATGACTTGCTGCTCTGCCAGAAAATGATCCAAATCCAAGATTAAAAAAATCTTCATATTTTAAAAACAGTGTTTGTTCTAAACCAAAAAAAGAAAATAAATAATTCTGTGCTCCTCGCTGTGAAGCTATTACTGATTCAGCTGCCACCAACAGTCCCATGACAAAAATGAAAGACGTTTTCAGCTAAACTGCAGGCAGTGTTCATACAAAGCAGACTGCGCACTAAAATATCCACAGTACATACAGCCTTGGAAAAACCTGGAAAAAAGAATTACGTATTTATTCCAGATCTTTTCCAATTTTTGAAAAATAATCACAGAAAATCTACTTTCTAAATGATTAATCAAATTTTAAAATGTTCACAAAAGTAAGCCCTTTCCTCCCACCAGATTCTGTAAAAAACTAAAAGATTCTGCACTCCTCGATGCAAATGTGTCGCCAGCAGTGACTCAGCTGTGACCAACAGTCACATGACAAGAATTAAGGAAATTTCCAGCTGAACAGCAGGATATAAAATATCTATAGCATGTAAAGGCACATTTTTTTTTCTGTATCGGTAACACTCATGGCTGCTGGGAAAAATGTTAATTGTTTATTTCCAGATTCTTTAAATTGTTTGTCAAATAAATTATCAAACACCAAACTTCCTTCATGCAATTTGGTTACTTTATTCAAATCTAGGCAAAAGCCTGAATTAATTCAAATTATTATTTCACAAGCTTGAGTTCATCTTGTTTAAAAGCACAACGTTTACTCCTCACCAAGAAACAAGCCCCTCGAGTCCCTGATTGTGTAAAAGCAGCATGAAATCTTTGCTTCCTCATTTCTTCCATTCTCCTGTCACAGCGCTGCTCATACTTCATGTATTATGTCGCAATGCTATACACATTTTGAAAGTTCCTATGAAACAACATAAGCTCCTGCTTTCTGTTTTCTGTTCTGTCAAATCTATGAAACGGAAAATATTTCAAGCAGCTTTTCATCAAAAAAAGCTGCAAAAATCCACCAATCTATACATATGTCCAGTGTACTGCAATATATTTAGACCCACTTTTAGAAATACAGTGGTGGTAAAAAGTTTTTGGACACAATTAAAATTTTACACAATCTCAAATATTGTCATGGAAAATTTGTGGAAAATATTTTTTTTGTGTTTCAAAAGGTGTGGCTGCACTAGACAGACACAAATAAATACAAATGATTCTTTTGTTGTTTATTGTTTACAACACTCAAATTTTCTTTAATGGAATCAATCAATTTTAAATTTTTAATGGCTTTTTTTAGGATTTGTTTAGTATTATGGCTGTGACTGTACTAAAAGAAACTGCACTTGAAGAGTGCACCTAAGACTGATTCTTAGTGCAATATTTCACAAATGTATGGGGTGTCTGGAAACTTTTTTCCACCACTGTAAGTCCTCATTTGTGTTACTATTAATCTCACAGTAAATAATACATAAATAGTATGGGATATTTTCTCCATATCGTGCAGTCAGAATCTATCCCTAATCAGCCTTACCTGTCATGGATGATTATGTCCTTAGAATTATCGGCGTTCCCTGATGCGATCACCTCCCTCTTCCTCTTCTGACTCCTCGTAGTTCTGGGGCTCGGCGGCGGCGACCTGCCGTTGGTGTCACATTTATCTACGGCTACTGGTGACGGTGGCAAAGGCTTCCTATTGGCTGCTATCGAGACGTCTTCTGGGTTCTCAGAGACTTTGCTGGTGCTTACCAGCATGCCTGAAACCTGATCAGAGGAATCCACAGGCTCCTGTAACGTTGTGAGGTCACCATTAGACAGTAACGGCCTCTGCTTGTCAGTTATTATGGGCTCTGACTGGCTGGGACTGTCTCTGGGGGACGGGATGTCAGACAGTGGAGACACTTGGGACTTGGTTTCATCAGAAACAGGACTGAGGCCACTTGTGACTGGCTCTTCCTCGCCTGCAGAAATGCTTCCCGTCTGGTCATCGGTCTGATCCTCCTTGTTGGCGTTTTCACGCGCTCCCTCTGCCTCGACGCCGTTGTCTTCCTCATCTTCATCATCATCTACAGAAAGAACTTAATTAATTAAATACTTCTTTCTAGTCTGAATCACCAGATGTAAACTGCAGGTATAAGTCTGTCACTGGTTGTGCTTTTCAAGCGTTACCTGCAGAAACAACAATCACCACCTCCAAGCTGGCAACACTGAAAATTTCACGTTTTGCCAGGGATTTGGATCATAGATTAATGCAACCCTGCAAGTTTTTTTCTGTGATTCAGGCATCTGAATGACAGAGTTTGCTACCCTGCAAGCAAACGTTTCACCAAAATAATACCTCCATCCTTATTTTTAGGGGACGCTATTGCTGCACCCACGGCTTAGTGCTGACCAGGACGACTTGTTTAAAGAAATACAAACAGGTCAGAGCAATGTTTCCCCTGAAGCAGAATGATAATGAGATGAGATAATGAGACCATTCTGTGCTGCAGAATGGTATGAGTGCACATGGTCACAATAAGATTCAGATTTTTGGAATCTCGATTTGAATAAGAATCATCTGCCAATTCCAAACTATTCTTGAGTGAGTGAAAATGAAAAAGGGCCTGTTTGCTTTTCTGACAAATCTCTCTTGGAGAATACACTAAATCACTGTTCTGTTCTCTTCAGGGCTTCAAAGGAAACTCCCACAAAAACAGGGAGATTGATGCATGACGTCATCTCAGACTGATGTCTCTGGGACAAATCATCACATTCAGGTAAAAAGCTATGGATGTTTTCTTCTTTTCACAAACATATCAGCATTTACTGAGAGATTTCTAAACTGTAACCTCATAATTAAGATTCACAGTGACAGGAAAACTGTCAAACCTGCCTCAATCAATATCTCAGGTCTAACCTGGTCCATCCTGCTGAGTGCTGGCCTGGATCTCCTCCTCTATGTCTGGGTCTGATGATTCATCTTCGTCTTCATCATCCTCCTCCTCCTCTTCCACTCCATTCTCCTCTTTAGTCCCTGCCACCTTTCCTGATTTCTGCAATTACAAAAATCAAGCACAATAGAAAAATAAACGATATATCGTGGTCCTATAATTTAAAATACTATCAGAAAAAAATTTCTAGATTAAGTAAAACTACATTTGTTTTCCTCAATGGCAAACTGATATATAAAAGGCTCTGCTCATAGAAAACAGCTCATGCAGATAAAATGATATGACCTCAACATGAGTAAATCCGACATTAGAATTAATTATTTCACTATTTTATTGTCCCACACTTGTCTGAGTTGCTGCAGCGTTGTACCTGCCAGAGGCTTCTATGTGCAGCCACCTAGCTGCACTGGTAAATAATATCGATAAACAGATGTGTAGCAAGTGAGACATTTTGTGTACAACTTTGTTCATATTTTACCTCCAGGAGATGCTATGAATTCAAGAAAAGTCTCAAGAAAAATCTCTGTTTAATTCTTCTTTAATTCTTTTTAACATGGAAGCAGTGCTGTTTAAAATGCCTCCTTTACCTCTTTGTCTTTCTCCAGTCGTTTGCTCCTTTCTTGCTCCTCGGCGTCGTCTTGTTTGACAGCGTACTTGGTGATGACCTCCTCCAGGCGGGATAAAGCCACCTGTCTGTTCGACCGCAGCTTCTGCTGCAGTGAAGGGTTCGACAGAGCCGGGTCACTGGCTGTAGAAGAGCAGAGGATAAAAGGAGAGACAAGACAAAGTGTGGGAACAATGAGGGTGAATGAAGGCATAGCTGATGGAGTAAACACAAAGAAAAGGCAGCAATAAAAACCAAATAACTGTAATGTCAAATATTTTCTCAGCGTCATGCAGGAATACGGAAATGATCAAATAAGAGTTAAATAAGGTGTGGATGAAGGCAGAGAGAAAGAAAACAAAATAAATCATAATTTTCTCTGACCAATGGTGCCTTCTGGAAACTTTTATCAAATTAAGAGACATGGTAGATCTTAAACCCATAAAAATACTTTACTGATTCACAAAGTACTACCGCACAACGTTCAAAATTTGTCAAAATAAGAGACAGAAAATGATTCTGGAATATGGAACAGCTGTACTGAGAAACTGAAAAGCACACTGTTTAGGTTTGAAACTAATTTAAGAAACAAATATGAAAATAATTCAATTCTCACACTACTAATTATAAGAAAATCTGGCTTTTTTTTTTTTTTTTTTTTAAAGTAATTTTTGGCCTTTTTGCCTTTATTACATAGGACAGTGGAGAGTGAGAGACAGGAAACGTGGGTAGAAGAGTGGGGGAATGACATGCAGTGAATGGACATGGGTCAGACCATTTACTGCCTGTCGTTTGGGACAATGGATGGAAATTAGCACTTGTGCTGAATCCAGCTTATTTACTACAACCTTGCGTAAATTTATGAGATTGTACGTTCATTAATATGCACTGTCTCGTCCAAATAAATAAAGAAATGAAATAAAGTGAAATAAACCCATGGCCGCTGCGTCGGGGACTATAGCTGTTGTTTATGGGTCACCTGCTCAGCCAGCTGAGCTATCTGGGTGCCCCGAAATCAGGTATTTTTGGGTATATAGAAACCTTCAGCATGCAGGTAGAAACCGCACTGAGGACAGTGTAGCCCAACACGAGCCAGTAGTGTTTCTTTCCCGTCCAAAGCCTTACCAGCTTTGTATTTGTCAGTGAGGTGTGAGCCGAAGTTGTACGCCAGGTCCAGTTGGCGTCGCTCCTGCATGCGGCTCCCGGTCTCTCTGAAGGCCTCCTGGGCGATCTGATTCAACTGTTTTCTGCTTAAGCACAGATTGTGGCGCTCGTTGGCACGCAACACCTGCTGGAGGATGTCTTGGTAGTCTGGAGGATTGGTCTGAGCCTCTGGTCTGTTGATGAAACGCTCGATCTGACAGGAGGGAGGAAGGGTACTAAATCAGAGGCCTAACTCACTCACATAAAAATGCAGTTCTAACAAATGAAAGAGCTTCACTACCCACAGTCTATATCCCAGCACATGGTTATATCTTCAGTTTCTTGTCTGAAATACTTCTGTATGACAATTTTGAACTCCAACAATCACAACTTTCGTATTTTTGCATTTTGTGTTTTTTACTGTGCTCCAAATGGTTTCAAAAACTTTAAAAAGAAATCATTTACAGCAACATCAAGTCCTGCTGATAGTAATAATAGTGAATTCTGCAACTGTAGATTTGCTGACATGTTTTTACACTCTACATATCGTATTAGCATACTGTGATCTGTTTCAAACCGTCAGACCTGCACGTAGCGCAGGTCAAGACTTGGGGCAAATTCCAGGTAAAATAACAAGTTTTACACTATTTGTTACTTTTAAAAATCATTTCTAAAAACATTTAGAGCCACACCAGGCAGCTCACCTTCTTGTTGATCTCAGGATAACGAGTGCTCCTGTAGGTGATTCTCTGCTCAATGACTCGGCCTGTTAGCGTGTTGCAGCCCTTTAGTTCACACAGCTTTTCATATATTTTCATCATCTGAAAAAGAAGAACAGGGGGAGAAGTAAGACTAGCTGTCACACAGTCTGCTAGAATGCTTTCTTTTTTACAGCTTTAATCGTTAACTGCAGCCCTATTTATAACCAGTGGAGCCTCAAACCGGATCAAACTCTGCCCTCACCTTGCGTTTAAGCTTGTGCTCCTGAATGTATAAAGAATCTTCTGCTGCCATGTCCTCTATACTCAGCTCAGCCTGCTGCAGACGGTAGATCTCTTCGTTGTACACCTTCAGCAGGTTCTCCAGGTACGCTACCTAGAAGACATTAAGAAAAGACATGAAGGTTAAGGGGAGTTGTCCTACAGGGACTTCTGATCCTAAGTTTCACGAGGCATATAAGCCTTATTGTGTGTATATTTGCACAAGTTACATCTGAGAGATACAAGAACAACTTTCTACATCTTTTACATTCACTGATTACAATTTTATTTCCCGTTTGATTAATGCATATTTGCTGACAACCCCATTTATGTTCATTTATCTGTTTTGCTCTACGAGTTTTACAAAAAGCACTTCATGAAGCACTGAAGCAACTTTTTAAAAGGGCCATACAAGTAAAACTACTAATGACTAGAATCCCCATGACAACTATTTAAAGCTTACTGTCAGCAAAAAACAATATTTGTCATGTCTAATCCACACCAACCTGTTTCCTGGATGCTCTCTTTGCTTTTTTCTCTGCTTCTTGATCCTGTCTATTGTCCTCTTGCAGCCCTGAGGTGGAAGGTTGTTGTTCTTCTGCTGCCAGTTCCTGCCCTTTTGCCTTTTCACTCATCTTACCTTTAGTCTTACCTTTAATTTTGGCTATCAGAGAGGTAGGCTGCAGAGTACTTGATGCTGAGGTAGAGGAACTAGGCTCAATCTTGGTGAGGGTCTGCCTCCTCTTGATGGCATGTTGCCTGAGCACAGTGCACAGTTCATTGATGTATACAAATGTTTTAGAGAGGTTGGCCTGAGCGCGAGTCAAACATCGTCCCAGGGTGTTCCTGAACTCCACAGACGACAGATAGTCTGGGCAGGCCTTGGCATGCTTGGTTTGGAGAAACGTCAAGACCTCGGGGCAGTCCTTAGTTAGACCTGAGCAGTGTTCGACAAACTGGACAGAAGGAAAAGAGCAAAAACAGAAAAGATGAGACCTGGCTGAGTAAAAGTATGACTGATAAATCATCAGCACAGAGGGAAACAGGCAAGGACCCAGAGGAATGTGAGAGAGGGAGAATAAACAACAAGGACACATATCCCACACTGTTATGTGATTTTAGCATTATACATTCAATTTCAACCTACTGCCAATATAGTTTTGCTGGCATAACATATTGTCTAAAGTTAGGATGGTCATTTGTACATCTACAGAAACTTTAGGGAGTAGAAACTGTGTTTATAAATTGCATTAAGTCTGCTTCAAAAATGGGGCGTGTTCGTTAATTTCCACTTAACATAACACTAGAGTAGAATATTAACATAGCATCAAAACAAATGCTACTACACTTTGGACTGTTTATTCATCTAGACAGCTTAAAGAACTGTAAGCTCACCTCAGTGAACAACTTCTGATTCTCCGCCTGCAGAACATGAGCATCCTTCTTCGCTGAGGCAAAAGGTGACTGGGTAATGTGTGTGGGCACCGGCTGCAAAGCTTTGAGAGGCGAGACCTTTTTGGTGTGACGATTAGAAGATGAGGTGGAGGCAGGGAAGGAGGGTTGAGGACTCGCTTCATCTTCATCACCATCATCATTAAGGATGATGATCTTATCTGCCAAAGAGGCTGGAGCCACCGCCATCCAAAATGTTGTCTGTGTCCGCTTTCAGAAAAGACAAATAAGCAGATTTGTCAGTACAACTAAAAGTACAAGAGGTCATACAGGAAATCTCCTGTGGCCTAATGAGAACACATGATGGCAAGCTTGAGGGTACTGAGGTGGACGTAGCAATAGTTCTGATTACTAAAATCCATAGGCAGTTCGACAGACATAAACAATGACATAATGCCTTCTGTGGCTGAAAAATAAAATGTAATACTTTAATTTCACGTTAATTTCATAAATGATGTTTGGCTGAAATTTGCAGGACTGTAAATTGATTGTAGACTAGTGATCATCTGACAAAAACTTGAAGAACCAGCAACAAAAATGTGTCTCTTGTGTGCAACTGACAAGAGGAGAAGGAGGATAAGCACCTACATCTGAGGAATACAAACATGTTTTTTCAACAAATAGTTTCTATTCTATTTCGATTATCTCAAGTCCTGTATAAACTAGAACTGGCAAAGTGTATTCAATTAGAACTTGTCTGATCAAAGAATTGGTGAACAATGTTACAAATCTGACTAGGACACTCAAATGTCTGTTGAAAATTTTGTCATAAATGTAGTGATTTGTTAATCTGCAGTAATTT
The DNA here is from genome assembly GCF_022539595.1 of Amphiprion ocellaris. Taxonomy (NCBI): domain Eukaryota; kingdom Metazoa; phylum Chordata; class Actinopteri; family Pomacentridae; genus Amphiprion; species Amphiprion ocellaris. The sequence continues at coordinate 28,369,621 of NC_072780.1, read as the reverse complement.
TGACAAACGATTCATCTATTTTTCAAGTAATTTTGTTAAATATTCTCCTGCACCTGTTAATATTTTTGTTTCAGCAAATTTCTTTGTTTTACATGATAGTGAACCGTGTTGTGCCAAAAACTGATGCAGCAATTATCCCTAGATATCTGCATCATGGTACCCGCTCCGTGCTCTAGACAACAACCAAATACATTTATTTTTATAGGTTGAAATTGCTCTTTTAGACCAGTTCAATTCATATAACGCATTTTACTATCGCCAAAACGAGAAAGTAGCCCCTGCATTGTGACTAAAATGACACCAGAATGATTGATTTCATTAATGGGGGCTATATTTCAAAGATTACGGCCGACAAGCTAACTGAAAAACAGATCATTTCTGCATTTTATACAGACAACTTATCCAGAAATCATATCAATTACAGTGCAGTTTCCAAATATAAATGAGGATATGAGACATATCAGACAAACACATACAGCCTAAACATCAGAAACAATACCATAATATTGTCCATAATCAAAACGGCCATTCCTGAGAACACTATAAAGCACAAACGTGTCTTTGGTCACAATTATTCAGTTGCAAACGTTACGAATTCCACAAACACACACCTTTGCTATCACCATGGATATGTAGTTCAGTGTATTTGCATGTTATGACTGTTTGACCAGACACAATCAGGTGGAAACTTACATAAACAGCACGATTTTGGCAGACGACGGCTTTTTGGCACAACAATTCAATCTTAGGGGGTTTGAAAGAACTCCCCATCTTACGTTGTTCTGAAACGTCAGGGTCAACATTTTCATGAATTTTCCACCATTAACTAGTTGTCAGCGTACTCATCAATTATGAAAATAAGCGTAGAGGCAGCCACTAAAGTGTTCTACACACACCGAAACATAGTGTTCTTGCAAATTTTATGCTTCGTGGACACATACATATTATGCTAACTGTAGCTTAAGAAATCAGGCAAAGAGGTAAACGCGATTCCGAATAGTTGAACTGTTAGTGAAACGAAACAATGATCATAGCTTGATGACACAGTACATTACAGAAGGCGACTTAGACAAAATCCAATGTTAAAAATGAAACATTTGAACACAATATGATATACTCACATGTACCGACCTCTTGTTTATGAGCTGTTTTTCTTCACAGTAAAGCAAGAAGACCGTCGGCGGCGGTGTAAGATAAGAATTCTGTTAGTTAGCCAACATTAGCATTAGCTAGCTAGTTAGCATTGTGACTTTTCTAAGTAAGAAAAATAATAAATCAAAAGACAAGCCCACATTCTGTTTTTATTACGCGGCCAACCAGGCAAATAAATCCTAGATAGCATGTACGATCTTGTTTTTAACCCCACAGACGGTCTGTTTACTAAAACAATATCCGTCAGTTTAGCTACGTTGTAGACGAGCTGCGAAATGTATCCGCAAAAGTCCGTCTGGCATCATTGTTTCTGATTGGTCGAAAAATGCTTCAGTAATGTCGTTGACCATTGGCCGACTTGACACCGACGAGTTTTGCGAAAGCATTTCAGACGTTTTTTTTTTGTTTGTTTGTTTTTTTAAAAGCCTGGACTACATATGCAAATTGCATAAACGGATTCATTTAACGCCAGTTCCAGTTTATGTTTTAACAGCAAATATATAAGCAAAATAAATAAATAATAAAACGACAGCAGAAATGCATATGAGAAGGTACCTCGAAGGGAGTTAATCTTATAAATTCATATTAAATTTGGTCTAATCTTCTAATCCAGACAAAGTATAGGAATAAATGTAAACGAACAATAAATAACAGGCCAGTGGAGTAGGTGTGTCTGCAGAAGAGGAAGATGCATTTTCAGGACCGATTTCGACAACCCTTGTTTTTTTTTTTAATTAACTCTTTCTCGGGTCAGATAACATGGCAACCACTTGTTTAGTCCAAAGGGAAGCTAGCTTTTCTAGCTCACAGACGCTGGAAAAACAAAACAAAAATTGTCAGTTAGTAAATAATATTTGAATGGAATAAACCTTTAAAATTAATTATGTGGGCAGAAAGTACTGTTTTGGGTGGACTGAATCATAATTTAAAACCATAATTTCTTCATCACAAAGTGCTGTTTGAGGAGAGCTAACCTTTGAAACTGTCAGAACAGAAAATACTATGTAGGTGAAATAAACTAAAAGACTATAAGCACTAGGACAGAAAGTAATATTTTGTGTGGACTAAATCCGTAAAACTGTAAGTAACTTAACAGAAAATACTATTTAAGCAGATAAACTTCTAAAATTATAAGCACTTGGACAAAAAGTAATATTTTGTGTGGAATAAACCTTTAATACCACAAGTTGTAGATGTAAGCACTTCCTGTGTTCAGTAAATGAGGCTGTGACCAAAAAAAAGGGTCTTAGAAGTGTGGTCCTACAACTGAACAACTACAGACAACTGCATATTGGACCAGTGCCTGGGTCTGACTATGTTATACATATCATTAAAATAATTTACATATTAATTAATTCATATCATTATTTATCAATCCCACATACAGAGTGTATATACTACTATTAATCGAACTCAAAAGCAACACTGTATGTTCACTAAGGTTCACACTTTGTAATAAAAGCATGTTTTTATAGCTGCGTTCACTTTGTTTCAACAGCCACTGGTCACTACTTTCATATCCAGCAGTCTAAGACAACTAATACAATGTGGTACAAGATTTGTTTATAAAAAGGCAAAGGAGGTAGCATGTTTCAAAAGATGTTTTTATTCCACTTTAAATACCGAATTCAGTTAATTCTGATGCAAGCTGTGAATATTCCCTGCAGCACGGTTATCTGCTCTGGTTGTACCATTTCCTTCACTTGTTAAGTTTCATGCTGGGCATTATTCAGAGCATTGGGCAATAAAGACAAACAAACATGTAGCAACAATGTGACAATATATGTGTTGTACATACATTAGATTATCAGTATTTACAAAAATATGACTGAGCGTGTGGGTTTGGACATTTTAGTCAAATATAAATTTTACTGTCCTTATTAAAATAACACATACGGACTCAGCTCTGGTCCCTCAGAAAGTTAAAGTTACTGGAATATAAACAGCATTGAGCATTTTATTTCCAAATTGTAGCCGGTATTTCCTCATATTATATTTTCTTCTCAGTTTCTGGCATTTTTCCAGTGTTTGTGATGACATATAGCAGGCAAACAGAGGGAGGCCAATATGGTAAAAAGCTAGATCACTTGAAAGAGAAAAAAATAAAGAATTATTACAACACACATATTTACACAAAGCAGAAAACCTTTAGAGAAAAAAAGTCTTCACTCCTGACACAACAACATGTCTATTGCAAAATTAAAAAAGCCTGAAAATACAAGCTGACCCAGAATTTAGCTGACTTTAAGCTGACTCGGAATTTTAGCTTCTGTGAAAAAGAATGTAAAGTTTATTAAGATTATAAAAAAAGAGATATAATGATCTGCATAAATATCTGGGCAGCCACTCTACAATTCCCATCCGAGATATGAAACAGGTTTAGTGGGTCATTATCCCTCTTCCAGTCAGGTGTCTTCTTTCATCTTTACTTCTCTTTCTGTGACGGAAGAAGAGCAAACTAATTACAGAGAGCAAACACCAAGTAACAGCTTAAGTGTGATAAAGAAACAGAGGTAGACAAATACATAATACTTATGTAAACATGTTCACAATTTGGTCTCTTAGCAGTCAGAAAAGTAAATTTACCTTATCTTGTTGATCTGTCTCATCTGAGCCTGTACAGAATGACATAAAAGAGAAAAAGTCAGACACAGAAATGAAAAAATGTAATCAGTTAATTAATATTTTACTTGAAAATCTATTTCAGTCTGAATTCTGTTCATTGTATTCAAATGGTGACAGGACTTTTTGCAGCTTCAAATGGTTAAATAGGTGTATAAGATTAAACAAATTTAAGAATCATTGTTATCCGTGTCAGAAAAATGAATGCTTTTCTGTTTTTTGTTTCCCATTTGTGCTACCTGAGCTGCTGAAGGTCCATGAGACAAACTTGATAAGCCCATAAAGCACTAGTGCCACACCGACCATCGCCATTGAGTCCTCAATGGAGGGAGTACTGAATCCTGAAAAGAAAAAAAATCAAGTATTAATTGATTTCTGTTTTATATGACTTTGGGCTTATTTTTTGACATTTGGATGAAAATAATTAATTTCACTTTCAACATTCAAACATAGAGTTCCATATTTCACCAGAGCCTTCACATCCAGCAGATGTCTCTAGAATCATGTTATCTCAGTTGAAATTTAATTTGGAAAAAGACAGAATATCTGTAGGTTTTTATTGGCCAACATCATAAAATTGTAAAGTGCTCAATTTAGGGGCAATATGATCTGAAAGAATGGGCCTAATTGCATCTTACCTCCAACCAGGTACAGCTCGAGACTTAGTGAAAAATATCCAAAAATATTTATAGTTCAGTTGTAATACAAATTTTAAGCCCCACATTTACAGTTGCAGTACACAGGATTTTTGCTTTGACTCGTCATTATGAAGCAAATACTGATTGCACACTGTAATGACTACAGAATAATGAGAAGATCAGTGTAAGTGTCGTTTAAAGTCTGCAGGTCTGTTTGCAGACAGGTACAAAATCTCACAAGAAAAAGAAGGCTGGATTTATAGCTTTAAACAAAAGGAGTATCTGTGAAAATTCAACCTGGCAAAAGAAAAAAGAGGCCTTTATGTTAGAGGAAGCAAAGAAGGACTTGAGAAGGTTTAAAACTGATCAGTAAGTAACATAATCTGTTGACTTCTAAATATAGGCAGGTTTTCTTTGCCGCTATCACAGCGCTGACGTTAGAGTTTCTATTTCAAATTGGGATTCTTACGGTTGCTTTTTTAAAACTTTTGACGCACTGATCATATTACAAAATGAACCACGGTGCATATTTCTTCTCTCCTATTTCCTGAAGTGCTGTCGATAAGTTTGTGTTCTGTGGTGTTTATAGTTGTGAGGCTCACTGGAAAATGGATTCTTTCTGTGCAACAGCAAGGAATGGTGACAAATCGCCACTTTAAGCTGCATAGGGTCAGAATAACTAACAATATCTGATTCTGTATTACAGCATCAGTTCCATGATCGTGTGTCTCATCTGTATTTTGACACTATGCTTTGTCTTATTTATTTACATTAATACTTCTGTATGAGTATTTCTACTCATGAAAGAATCTGTGCAATGCCATTTGTATTTCCAATAGTATTATTTCCACATCCAGAGGACTTTGGACAATCTCAACTTGTACTTATGTATATTTTTTGTTTATTTTAATTTTTCTACTGATATTGGTAAAATGTTTGCACTATAGCCTTTGCTGCTATAACAATGCAGATGTCCCCTCTGTGGCATTAATAAAGGATCATCATATCATATTTCAGCACAAATTTTCATAATCTAATTATGTGTAAAATGCAGTTTTTCTATCAGTGCCAAAAGAGCCTGATAAATGCCTTCAACAAACAGCTGAACTGCTTCACCTGTTTGTTGCTTATGTTTGTTGTTGCTTATTTTTTTTGCACATTACCGATGACGTTGAGGGTTGCACTGGCTCGTCGGGTGCCTCCTGGATGGACAGCCATGCAGGTGATCTCCCCTCCTGTGCCCAGGTCCAGCTTAGACGTGTCGAGTTCCAGCCGGGTGCTCTGGCTGTAGGTGCCGTCCCAGGTCTGCCTGTGGCCCGTTACGCTGCCTGATCCCAAGGGTCTGGACTTCCCGTCAGCACCTTTAAACTCCCAGCTCAGGTCCAGGGAGAGCGGGGCGAAGCCGGACGCTTCACACAGGATGTTCAAAGTCTGACCTGGAACAGCGAGAGGCAGAGGGGAGGGGTGGATGGACAGGGATGGAGGTTCTGGGTAGAAGAGCAACACAAGAGGAAAGACAAGACAGAGTTATTAATGAAACTCTTCCTCTAAACAAAATCAGGTTTGTTAAAAAGCTTATTACAGTTATCACAAATATACATATATTTTTTTTTGAAAGAAGATACTCAAGCATTGCGTCTAAAGTAGAATCTTTCCCCTCACCTACAATCTCAAGGTCCAACGCCACCTGAGCCAGGAGGTACGGCAGATACACTGAGCAGATATACGTCCCGGAGTGACGCACTTTAGCCTCCTGCAGGATCAGGGATGCGTTTCCTTTCTCGTGCAAACCCTCAAAGTCCAGCGTGGCCCCTTCCTCTTGAGTATCAGCCAGGCGGTCTCTCTTGCCGTCGTAAGCCACAACGACTCGCCCGTTGCCTCTGAACTGGTAGCGCCACTCGACGGCAAAGCCAGACCCGGACAGAGGCGAGGAAGGGTCGGTCCAGAAACCGCAGTCCAGCAGCACAGGTTCCCCCAGTCTGGACTTAACCGAGAGCGTTTTACTGGTAACACTCAGGATCACTGAGGAGACAGACATGTATGACTGAGAAACAATAAACCTTTCTGATTGTGAGCATTTTAATTGGAAATGCTCTAAATGTGTTGAGTGACACTTGCGGCTGGTCTTCTGTGCCATAAATAATTACCATTGTGTTCTTTACTGCCTGTGGGAGCACGTGTGATAGTGGAAATGCCCAGCTGTTCATTGAGGCCCTGAAAGGCGGATGAAAACCATTCAGCTTCCAGGTATATGGGGCTGAGGGCAGAGTCTGTGAGGGAAGCTACCCATGTGAGGGTGGAGGGCTGCGGCAGGAAGGGGTTGATCTCACACTGGGGCTTCTTGATGGAGCCTCTGGGAGGGTTGAGAGAGTGGTGGCACAGAGTAGCAGCCGGGTCTGAGAAAACAGGAGTCATATCAGAAACATAAAAGCATCATCATGGTAGCAGCAGTTCTCAGATGCTCACCAGCTTCATCGCAAAGTTCGGAAGGTACAGAGATAAATATGTGACCTGCTTAAGAAGCAAATGGAAATCACAGTATGTTTTTTTTTTTGACAAAGCAATATATTACAGAATGCCTATAGAGAATCCAAATACTTAATGAACATAATAATGAATATGAATGAATAATTAAAGTCTGCACAGAATACATAGTTTAGATTTAAAAAATCAAAGTTTCAGATTTATTCAGCACAAATGACACAAACTGAAACTACAGTCTAAAAATCAGGCAAAATAATACGTTTGCTTCTTTTGTGTAAAGTCCATGACAAAAAAACTAAAAATGTACAAGCTACATGAAATAAATTTTACCCTTCGAAGGAAGACTATGCTTCAGCTAAACTTACCTATACAGATGTCTTAGATTTAAAATAATAATAATAATAATAATAATAATCATAAATTTAACTTCTGCAAAGGATCTGTTTAGGACCAGGTGTGAAGCATCTTCATGTATAATAATGAACTGAAAACAGCCCTTCTTTTTCTAAGCAGAATTGTAATTTATGATTTACTAAAACCTCTGACTCTACATTCTAACAGTTTTATCACACTGATTGCATACTCACACATAACAGCACAATAAGAATATGGACCCATCCCAATGTGTGCAAACATAGATCTCACATAAACAGAAAGCACAATGCACACCCATTCTCACATACGTCGAGATACACATCATGTTCAGAGGATCATTTTGAACAAACCGGTAACAAAGTAGACTCTGTCAGGGTTGATGTCGGCTGGAGTTTTCTGGGACGCTGCATCGTGGCTCTGTGCATCCGTTTGGATGTGAAGCAGGGATTTTTCCTGAGTCGTAGCTCCAGTCAAACCTCCTCCTCGACCCGCCTTCTCCTGCACAAACCAGCACTCCAACACTGGACAGCTGCCGGTCGAAGCTTCAACCAGCAGAACTAAGAAGAAACCGACAATGAATTTAAAAAGCACTGGAAAAACATAAACAAAACAGTAAGATTGCATTATGTTCTGACATTATGTCCCAGTGAAGCATTCTCCCAAAAATGTCCAAAGAATCTTTATCTTGCTAGTGTATATAGACTCCTTCCAGAGCCTGTTACAGAATGAACTGACTCATGTTCTTATAAAAGAGCAGTTGTAAAGGTTAATATGTTGAGAAAAGCAAAATATAGAAGGATTTATGAGGCAGCATTCAGTGCAACATACTGCATAAAGCCTTGCAGGAGTTTTGCCTTGATGGTTAAAGATTAACCGGTTTTGTACTAAGAACAGTATTCTTTGCTTTTTGCACTGTATTATCACTGCAGAAATTATCACTTTTACACTACTGTGTTTAGATATTCTTTTCACGTCTAAATATCGGTATATACTTTGTAAAAAATCTTTATTTTATTTTTATTACTACTGTTTTTCTTTTCTTCTTTCTATAATTATTTTATTATTCTCTTTCCTTGCTCTTAGGGTGATACCAACAGCTGAATCCAAATTCTTTGTATGCTGTGGACTGAGTCTGATTCTGATAAATGTAAAACTGTGATTCTCTTTTTATGGTTAACTCTTCTCTTAACAGTTTCCACCTCTTTTTAAAAAAAAATTAAAATTACTGACTGGCTAAAATCTTTTTTCTCAAAAATGTCAGCCTTTATTTCTATTTTGGCTTTCTATATGTGCTTATTTCGTAATCTTGGTCATCTCAAGTGTTTTATGTAAACTAAAATGAAGGCACCACTGCTTTGGTGCAGTAACGAGCTTTTGACACTAGATGGCGCTCCGCACCAAACTCTGTTTAACTAAATGTCAATTTAAGGTCATCCGTGTTACAGACACATTTAAAAACGGCTACAACGTTACATAATAAGTGTTTACAGTGTACCTGGACTTTATGCTAAATTCGGCAGGGTCGTAGCTCCCAGTATACAGACATTACTACAATTTAATAGCCCGAAGTTAAAAAGCTAAAGAACGAGCTCTGTTTTGGAAACTTATTACCACGTACTTGGCTAGATTGGAAGTTAGTGAAATTGTGTGCTATTCTTGTGTAGATGCAAAAGCTCTCAGTTCATATTAACATCGATAACATTAGATATACTGTATGCATTGCCGTGTATTCTGTCGAAGCAGCAGAGCGATTATTAGCATAACAAACCTACCTTGGAAGAAGCAGGTGAGGGCCACCAAGGACAGTTTATAAATCGTAGAAAAGTTCGTCATGATTGTTTGTGTCTGAATTGCTGTCCAGCTGCTCTCCTTTGCTGTTATCGCTCGGACTAAAGACGGTTTATGGTTTTCCCCTGCAAATCCGGGCTCAGTTTAGTTTCACTTTCACATACAGTTGCTCAGGAATGAGACAAAATGAGGCCAGAAGAAAATATTTCAGTATCAGGCATCTGTCTGACACGTGTATCTGCAAAATAAAGCTGACTACAAACTCCAAAGTCAACCTATTTTAGCAGAACGTAAAAACACGCGGTTTGGAATAGTTTGAAGAGTACATGAGTTGTTGAGTTGTAGTAGTTGTCCAATCTCACCGCTAGATGGCGCCATCTGCCAAACAATAACCCTGCAGCTCTTGGTCTGGGTGAGTTCCCCACAAACCTGTATGCTCCATTTGTTCCTTGAGTGCATAAAAAAAATGTCCTGCAATTGAGTCGTACCATAACTTTACATAATCTGCTGGCATCTTGCACTTTTACAGCTACATTTATTCCACAAGCCACTTTGCTGTCATTTATAGTGTAGTAATACTGTATTTATTCATTTTCATCCTTGCGTATATTGCACATATTATTATTATTGTTATTATTATTATTATTATTATTATTATTATTATTATTATTATTATTATTATTATTATTATACACATGTTTAGTGCTGCTATGAAAGATGTTGCTGCTGTAACAATGGAAATTTCCCCTGGCATCTAGAGCAATAAAGGATTATCTTATCATATCTTAAGTAAGTGGACATGAGGATGCAGTTTGTGTGAGAAGAGAAACAGAAACAATAAAAAGTCTTACATATGCACACACACACCACTTGTTTTTACAATATAAATGCAGCATGTTAAGTTTGTAACTCATATTTAGACTGCAATACATGCAAAGTTTAGTTTTATGTGTATTTAACTTTCAAATGTTGCTTTTACTGTTACTCTAAATGTTTTTTTATGCCTTTTATGGTGTTGTTTCTTACCTAACTGAAAGCCAACTGCACATAATTTTACTGATTGTTCATCTATGATTGTTTTTCTGATTCATCTTTAGAAGAATGTGTAAAAACAAGCAGAACAGGTATCCACTATGACTCACTCTTTCTTCCTGGTGTCTGTGCCAGTATTTTCAGATCACACCAGATCTGTGTGTCATATCCCCATAAATGAAACCTAACAGACTCATCATGTGATTTCCCAGAAAGAAGCACAGAGGGATGTTCTGTTCCGACCCAGTGGTGGCGCTCTAACACCGTTACTAACCGTACTGCTACAACAACCATCATCTCAACTACATTTTGCAGTTCATGCTGTATGTTAAGCTTGTTGATGCCACAAAAGTTAATCTAGTAACATTCTGGGTGGGTTCAGTGTGACTCATTGCCTCTGTCAGTATCGGCTCATTTAAACGTTGTCATCTTTGTGTATAAAACTATCTAAAACCAAAAATCAACACATTATTAAGACACATAACAATTCTCATTACATTGGAGTATGAAGGATCAAATACTAAGCAATCGACAGCTGTTTGTGTGTCTGACATTTCAAAACAAGGAAAACACAAAATGGCGACAGAGGTTTGGTCAGAGTTGGAGGCGTGACTCACTGATGTGCACCAGGATCAATCTGCATGGGTGTGATAATGTGTGCATCTAAATTTAGAGGCGTCACAAACCAGACTGCTCTGTCTCCTGCAGAACTCTGTTGTGTTTTTCAGCACATTGAAGGAATCTGACAAAAGACAAAAAACATTGCAGTCAAAGCTCTGTTAAAGTCTTGTGATTAACTCCTTATTCTGATATGAGAAACACAGTTAATGCTTAGAAACTCAATATTTGGATACACGTTATACTGTTAACATAAGAAACTGTGCTGATAAAGAGATTAGACAGCTAAATTTGGCTTAGTGAGGATTTACACTTGTCTAAAGGTTTAAGGGATAAATTACTGGTTTGCTGTTGATTATTTCCTGTAGGAAACTTTGTAATTTTGTGTCATGAATTTAAGAGAAATCTACCAGTAAAAGTGTGATAATGAGTGGATTTATCTTTTTCCAAAACATACTTTCCTGTAGATGCTGCTTTTGTAGACTGTATTATTGTGACCGTCCTGGGATCAGATCAACAAATGCTCAAAGCTCAAACCAAATGCAGGAACAATATGATCGACAATGAACTATCAGATAAAATAGTGTAGCTGAGAGTAATTCCAACAGAGGCAAAGCACAAAAGCTTTTATTAATGTCTTTTGGATAAAGCTTAGTGTGGTAATATTTATGTAGAATCCTCAAAGTTATTTAGTGTTATTCAGTCCCTGTTGTCTTAAACAGACTCAAATAAGTTCACTTTCATTTTGGTTCCTCTGACATATTGTGCAAATGCAGAAATACACTTTTATGTAACAGCCTGATTATACTGTAGCCCTATGATCAGAAGATTGTGTTGGTTGTATGTGGGAATCGCACAACTAAACTTAAAACTGGGAAATGAAAAAGAAGTGTGTGGAGCTGCTGCATCTGTTTGTATGCGATACATTACCGTTAAAAAGTTTGGGGTCACTCAGGTAATTTCATGTTTTCCATGAAAACTCACTCTTTTATCCATGTGCTAACATAATTACACAAGGGTTTTCTAATCATCAATTAGCCTTTCAACACCATTAGCTAACACAATGTAGCATTAGTACACAGGAGTGATGGTTGCTGGAAATGTTCCTCTGTACCCCTATGGAGATATTCCATTAAAAATCAGCTGTTTCCAGCTAGAATAGTCATTTACCACATTAACAATGTCTAGACTGGATTTATCATTCATTTAATGTTATCTTCATTTAAAAAAAAAAACTGTCTTTCTTTCAAAAACAAAGACATTTCTAAGTGACCCCAAACTTTTGAACTTTAGTGTATATAATAGAAATAGAAATATGACATTGATTTAATGACACTACTGTACAGCTGCATTCAGATCCATTTAAAATAAACCCCTTATTGACATTTTCTGTCCTCCAAAGGAGGTTTACAGCGCTGGAGGGAGCAGTTCACCACAGAAACTCACTGGAACATCAGTGAAACCACTTTTTGATATTTCTGATAGGAATGTTTTAAATTTCAGGGAAGCCCTAAATAATAGGAAAACAGAATAAGATATTGGTTCATCACACAAGTTCCAGCCTGAATGTGCATTTCTGTAGTTTACAGTGAACTTTGACCTCCCAGATAAGTAATACATTTCTTTCTTCTTTTTTTTAAATACTTTATTTTTGCTTTTATTTCCCATTTTTTGACAAGAAGAAACAGGAACAAAGTGAACAGGCTCTACACAAGTAACAGACATACAAGACATAGGAGGGAAAATAAAGTAAAACTGCAAGTGCTACATTATACTGCTGCTGACAGGTAGAGTGTGTTTGCAATATATGAAGAGTGGAGAGACAACAGCCAACCAGCACAGTCTCTTCATTTTGTTTGTCATTACAGTGTGCATGGAATGGGTCCCTAATGTCAGAAGCTTTTTGCACCATTTTGATCTGCATGAACCTCAGTTTTTTCATTTGTATGACGTAGATCGTGTCCAAGGGGGAAAGGGTGATTTCCACTCCTTAAGAAGGAGTCTTTTGGCCACAATCATGCCAAGCACCAGTGACTGCTGCAGCATAGTGAGGAGTCTTTGGGTGAGTTGAGAGCAGCTGAAAATGGTGAGTGTATGGCCCAATGGGAGGGACTGTTTGTAGGCCTTGGAGTACCAGTCAAATACCTTGGACCAGAATCCAGACAGCGAGGGACAATAGCAGAAAGCGTGAGACAAGGTGCCCACTGATGCCTGACACCTGTTGCACAATGGTGAAACGAAGGGGTAGACATTGTGCCGTCTGTGCTTGAGTAGTGGAGGTGGTGGACAACCTTGAATTCAACCAGCTGGTGTCTGCAGTTGGCTGAGCAGGTCTGGATTACAGACAGACTCCTGTCCCAAACATCTTCGACCAAGCCAACAGTCAAGCCTGTACTTCTCCCAGGTCTCCCTAATCCCCACTGAAGAGGCTACAGAATCACAAACAGGTGCACATGCTTGGAGATAAGATGCCTGGAGTGAGGGGTGGGGGGGCTCCTCAGAATTTCATAGAAAGTGTGCTTTCCCAGGTGAAAATTAAAACATTTCTGCACATTATATCTCATTAGAATAACAATAATTACAAACAGTCTGAGCAGCAGAAGATAAAATACTCCTGTCATAAACTACAAAGTGCAGAAACTCCAAATAAAACTCCCAGCGCTTCCATCACCTTTAACTGGCTAAAACAAGCATACTTTCACTTTCGTTCATAACCTCAGTTGGTGAGTTTAACCCGGATTTAAGTGACGCAGACGCACAGACTAATTCTCATTGGTTGAGATGGAAAATTTCATCTCATTTCGGATCCAACACTCGATCAAGGCAGAACGCAGTGTTTTTTCTTATCGGAACAGACGCTCAGTTACCCAAAGTTTCAAAGAATAAGATCCAGAAAAAATGAAGATCCTGATTCTCGTGTTCCTCGTGGGAATATGCCAAGTGACGGCAGGTGAGTTATAATAAAGCTTCGTGTCTTAATGTAGATATGAATGTTTGGTTCGATAGCGTCTGTTACGGGAATCAGGACTTAGGGGACTTCCTTCTTAATATTTTAGGCCTGAGACAGAAACTTTACGTGTATATAGGAAAGCGGCTGTTCAGAAGTCCAATTAAAAAAAAAACAACCAGCTTTGTGTAGAAACTGCAGACGCTTCTGTGCTCTGATCCATTTCTATGTTATGTTGTTGTCAACGTTAACGCATTGATGGTTCAGTGGTGTTTTGCTATAGAGGACGTGCATACCACAGAACAGATAGTAAGCAATTACATGTCATAATATAAAACAAATGGGAATATGTAGAAATAAATACATTGAGGTCAAAAATAAGACCTTAAAATTTAAAGTTTATGCAATATTGCTACTTTAACATGTGGCTGTTGGCAAGGTAGAACTGAACTCATTGGTTGCTATAAATAATAATAGCAGTTTAATTTTCTGGCACAATACTCTTCCCATAACGTAAAGGTAGCCACTGTAATGTGTTAAATGTATTTTATTTAAAAACAACATTGGATTTTAAGTAATTAAACACTCGAGTTCCCAGCTGACGTCTATAGATAGAAAATACGTGAAACAAAATGAACAGAAAATGAGGGATGCTATGACTAAAATTTATTTAGAATACATTTTGAAATGGTTGTCAATGTATTTATTAACATTTTGATGATCATTTTTGTCATTTTCAATTGTTCAGCTTCTCAGAAGTGAAGATTTGCTGCATTTCACTGTTGTAAACTTTCTGTCTTTTGATTTGGGACTGTGGCTCAGATAAAACAAAACATCTGATCAGGTAGTAGTCAAATACTGGTAAGAAATCACAGGAAGACACTTGTGCTCAGGCAACCTCAAAAGTACAGTAAAAAAAGAGGGATAACACAACAATCAGAGTTTCTATGTGTCATATGGTGCCCTGAATATGACTGAATATGAATATGTCCTGAGCAGGGACATGAATTGGTGTGTAAAAGTACTGAGAAACTTTATGAAAAAAAATATAAAATTTTGGCTAAGAAAAGATCAGATCATATCTCTGCTCTCCAGGGGTGCAGTAGTTTGGCTGACCCTGTGCTCTGACCCCAGCTTCCTAACAAGCTGCAAAAACACAATTGTCCAAGTGGGATCGATAAAGTATTAATAAAGTTAAGAAATAAAATAAGATTTTAAAAAATGATGCTTCTGAACTTCTAGTCTAAATAAACAACAAAGATTCAGAAAGTCAAGTCAGTAAAAAGTCATTAATATAGTAATAATAGTTGTAAACCTATTGTAGAGACCATGTGAAAAGAAATCAGTAACCTTTTTATATTCATTAATTGGAATTAACACATTCTATAAACTTATCACTACAATTCATTGAAATGTTTAAATGTGACAAAGTTTAATTTTAAATTCTTTCTATTTATCTGCAGTGGAGCTACGTGTCATGTAATGGTGTTGTTTTTAGGATATTCTCACCTGCAGAAACAGAAACAGCTTCCTGCTTTGTTGGTACATTATCTGTTATCATTTGCTGATGTGTGTGAATATTTCATCATTTAGGAGCACACACACAGAATTATAAACTGCAGGACTTGAATATTAAGTTGTTTGCATATAATATATTTTATTAAACTATTGAAATATGTTCCCCAGAGACTACTACAGTTTGTGTTGTTTAGTCTATTATATTTTCATGAAAGTTACAGCATTAACTGTATTTATAATAAAATGCTTTTAGTAAAACTAGATGGAAAAATTAATCACCAATATACTGTATATACAAATATTAGTTCTGTTTAGATATATTGGTATAAATATGTATGATGACTGATCAGTAATACAAAATTACAGAACAGAAATATTAAAATAGGTTTGAGTTAATTAAAAAACAGCATCCTCTTAGTTTGTCCACCAGAGACAATTCACGAGATGATTGTTAAACTTCCTGCTCAGTTTATGTTTTAAGTCACAATAGAAGCAAACAAACAAACTATGGAATCTTTAGAAGCACAGAAATATGATCTACATGCATTTAAACAGTAGAGTCTGAAATAGACAATAATTTGAATAATTTACTCTTAATTGGTTTTCATGGCAAACAGGGAATAAAGATCAGCTCATGGTGGAGGGAATGTTAGAATTTTAGTTCATAAAATATCTGCCAGTATTTTATCATACAAATAAAAATTAGAAAAAAATAGACATTCGTACATAAGATTTAAAGTTTAAAAAAAAAACTGTTATACACTCACTGGCCACTTTATTAGGAACACCTTGCTAGCAAAAAGTTGAACCTCCCTTTGCCTTCAGAACTGCTTTAATTCTAGGTGTCATACTTTCAACAAGGTGTTGGAAGCAGTTTGTGGTTTTTATGTATTTAAATATGTATATATTTTTTAAATATGCATTCATTGCATAGTTTGGTTTTGTGGCATCCTGCCTCAGAATTGTGTTTTTTTTTCTCTGAGAAATAATTAAAGGAATCTTTTTCAGTCATTTGTCTGCATGCTTATTCTGCTAAAAAAAAATCATGACAAAATCATATTGAATTATGAGTTGTGTATCGTTACATCCCAAGTATTTAATAATATATATATTTTTCTTCAAAACAAACTGATCAGATATATTGATTGTTTATTGTTTAAAACTAATTCTGAAACAACATTAACTTTTTCCTTACAGTGTCTCACTCACTGAAATATTTCTACACTGGATCCTCTCAAGTCCCAGACTCCCCAGAGTTTGTGGTTGTTGGGATGGTTGATGATGTTCAGATGGTTCACTATGACAGCAACACCAGGACAGTAGTGCTTAAGCAGGACTGGATGAAGAAAGTCACAGATGAGGATCCACAGTACTTGGAGAGGAGCACTGGCATCTTTATGGGTGAACAGCAGGCCTTCAAAGGCAACATTGAAACACTAAAGCAACGCTTCAACCAAACTGAAGGTTTGTTCATGTTTCATTATTTACTGGTACATGTTCATGTTCTCAGGCTGCACAGTGGCTCAGTGGTTAGCACTCTCACCTTGCAGCTAGAAGGTCTCTGGTTCATATCTACACCTTCCTTGAATCTGTCTGCATGGAGTTTGCATGTTCTCCTTGTGCATGCGAGAGTTTTCTCTGGGTTCTCCAGCTTCCTCCCACAGTCTAAAAACATGTTGAGGTTAATTGGTTCTTACAATTCTAAATTGTCTGTAGGTGTAAATGTGAGTGTGTTTGCTTCTGTATGTAGTCCTGTGATAGACTGGTGACCTGTCCAAGGTGTCCTCTGTCTTCACCCTAAGTCAGCTGGGATAGACTCCAGCTCCCCTGCAACCCTAATGAGGATTAAGTGGTGTATAGATATTGGATGGATGGATGGTTGTTAATGTTTTCATTGTGCTTTGCAAAAAATAATATTCATTTGGTGTGAGTGTAAATGAATGTGCACATATTTATGTCTCATTGAAATGTCTCATTTTCAATGAGGCATTTCAATTGCCTCATTTAGATCACAGATTTAAATGTTGTAACAACAATTCATACAGTCAACCTACAATTTAGATTAACTTCACTTGACCACAGATTGTCAGCAACTTCATAAATCTGTTTTATAGATTGCTTGTAGTTCATCCCTCACTATATCTCACTATGTTATGTCTGTAGCAGTCACAACACAGAGTTAAATAATGATACAAACAGAGGTTAATGGTAAAAAGTAAGCATTGTCTAGTTTGTTTAACTGGCTGTGTTCACAAATTCAGTCCAAAATTCAGAGCATCAATTTCAGCTTCCCTTTCAAAGTGCAGAGCAGCAGGATTTGGTGGTTTTATGACTGCAGACAAACTCTGTCTTACTTTATGTTCACCCTTGCTCTGTCGAAATGTTGGTATTGATGGTAGAACTCTTTTCCTGACTAGACAATTATTATCACACAGTAACAATACTGTCAGAAAAAGACCTGCATTAATTTTATAATGAGATGCAGTCCCTCCAGGATTTCGTGGGTTTTTTTCCAGACTGTTGCAGCCTAAAATGCCTGAATTCACAGCAGCTTTTTGAAAAAATTGCGCTGCAAGTTGCGAAGCTTTAAGCTATTTGTTGCAATGAAATTGCAGGAGACAGTAACAGATGCTAAAAAGATGCATTTTTTCAGCTTTTAAAACATGTTTCAACATTTCAATTGACAATATTTATTCCGAAACAAATCCTTTATCATGCTCCATTTACCATCCATTTACACCAAAGCTGGCACCACCATGGGAAATTAGCACCAGCAAGATACTGGTTTAACATGAAGCGGTTGATAGATTTAAGGCACTAAATGATCATTTCCTATTAAATGAATCATATTTGGACATATCTGTCATTGGCAATTTCATATCGTAGCACACAGGTTTTCACACGGGCTCACAGCTGGTCACGGATGCAAAACAGTTTACCTCCACTTTGGTGAAGAACATCAGGGAATTGTTTTACACAGTCTTTAGCAGTAATTTTTGTTGGTAAGTGAGAGACATTAGAATCACACATGCCTGAATGTTCAAACCGTAGACAAGGAGGTGAATTCAGTGACATATGTGCATTACGTTTGCGCTGGAGACTGCTATGATTGGTGGAACTCACAGGAGGCTGGCCAAAATTGTGGAAAAGTTACAGTGATTGGACAAAATTGCAAGGTGGCGCAGAATTTGTGGAGATTGGCTGAATTCTCTTGAACTGGTGTAATCGCAACATCACGAGTTCCTGGAGAGACTGGAGATGTCAATGTTTCAGTGTACTGGCGTTTACTTAATATCTGTTCAAGTTGGAGCTTTAATTCTGATAGTGGAGTTAAACTGTGTTAGTGGAGGCAGTGTGTGTCTGTGGTGGAGACAGGAAGTGGACTGTGTTTGGATCTTAGTGTTTCCCAGCAGATTCTGTCTCAGTCTGAGATGTTCACACTTGTAACTCTCTTCATGACAGACGCAGGTAGTTCTTTTGAACGGGCGTTTATTTATGACAGTCTTTGGAGTGATTTCATCCTCACACGCCAGGTTCGTGCCAAGCTCATTTCAGGGTAACGTCAGGCTAACGCCGTGAGAACTGCAATTGTGCACAGTAGAAGCACTTTGAACAGCATTCTCAGTAACAATCACTGTCCAGACATTCACAAATAAATACAAACAATACCTCGTTGCACTGCCAGTCATGAGAGTGTCCTTAAAGTCCTTGCAGTCCGTGAAAATCACTTAAATGCATCCAGATTGGCTTGTGAACCTGTCCTCCGATCATGCTGTCTCTTTCTCAGTCCGTGGCGGAACCAAACGTGCAACTTTAGTTCCTACGTGGAACGTTGAACCCCTTTACTGTTTTAACTAATTTAATTAATCAAATTACAAGCTATGAAATATTATTTATAACATCAAATTAAAACCATATGAACTTATTTATTATGTAAACTCAAACCTTTAATTATAACATTTACAACACTGTTCACATGATGATTATCTGGAAGAGGTTGATAACAGCAGATGTAAATTAGCTGGTTAGAAATGTGTTGACCAGTGTATCTTTGTGGTAAATATGTGATGTAAACTGTTAACAGAAGACTGTGGTTTGATCTCACTTTTATTCACTACAGTCTTTGTGTCTCTCAGGTGTTCACCTTTTCCAGATGATGTACGGCTGTGAATGGGATGATGAGACAGATGAGGTTAATGGATATCGACAGTATGGTTATGATGGAGAAGACTTCATATCATTGGACCTGCAGACAGAGACATATATCGCTCCAAAACAACAGGCTGTCATCACTAAAAACGAGTGGGAAAATGACAAAGTTCGAGCAGCAGGGTTAAAGAACTACCACACCCAGATTTGTCCTGAGTGGCTGAAGAAGTATGTGAACTATGGGAGGAGCTCTCTGATGAGAAAAGGTAAAATCATATGACCTGATTTAATGTCTTTGATAAAATGCACATTTGCCTCAATTTCTGATGTACATTGAAATAATGAACAACCCACTGTCTCAGTGTACATTCTGTCCCTTTTCTCCCTCTGATATCTCTGTCACTGTCTTACATAGTTGTTACCACTCTAATTCTGTTGTCTTTATTTTCTGCCTTACTTTCTGTCTCTTTTACTGTCTATTCACAGCTTTTCGAACCTTCTGTCACCACCTCCTCACATTTCATGTTTTTGTTTTCTTCCTTTCTGTACCATTACCCCTTTTTCTTAATTACACTTGGCATTCAAACTACATAATTTTTAATCTAAATGTTGATATTAGTATTCAGTTAATACAGAAACTATGAGCTGTCTTTCTCTTCTCTCTCTGCAGATCTTCCCTCAGTGTCTCTCCTCCAGAAGACTCCCTCCTCTCAGGTCACCTGCCACGCTACAGGTTTCTACCCTGACAGAGCCGACTTGTTCTGGAGGAAAGATGGAGAGGAGCTTCATGAGGACGTGGACAAAGGAGAGATCCTCCCCAACCATGATGGAACCTTCCAGATGAGTGTTGACCTGAAGATTTCATCAATCACTCCTGAAGACTGGAAGAAGTACGACTGTGTGTTTCAGATGTCTGGTGTCAAAGATGACATCATCACCAAACTGGACAAATCAGTGATCAGAACCAATGAAGGTAAGACTGAAATCTGCTGAACACTTCCAATATACTGTAGCTTATAACCTGATAACTGTAGTAAAGTTGCATAGAAATACTGTTCTACTGCCAGCTACTCAATGCGCTCTTAAAATTAACTTTTTATTTACCACCACATATCTCTGTTCAAAGTCATACATATTTATCACCAACATCTTCTTCATTCATGATACATGATTCTGACTCTCTTCATTACTTTGTGTGTTGCTTCTTCACAGCTGCATTAAAATTAATGTTATTTGTTCTATTGTCTTTGTTGGGGTGAATTTATCTTTATAATGTGAATATAGGTGTTTCTGATCAAGTGCTTTCATGTTTGCTTGCTGAGATTTCTGCTGCTGACAGATGATTCTGATCTTTGGACAACTTAGATTTGATGCTGATATTTTTACCTTTATGTGGTGTTTGTAACACAGAGAGTATTTATTCTTTATTCATGATTTTCTATCATTCAAGTACAATCACAGTTTGCAGCAACTTTTGAAATTATGTGCAATATTGTAAACCACTTTTCAGCAAGCCAGTATTAAAAAAAAAAATCAGTTACAAGCTTCACTGCTGCGTTTGTGGTAAAACAAACTCTAAATATTCACTAAAACACACTTAGAATCTCTCTAGTTTGTGATCTTCTTTAAATGCTTGAATGATGGAAGCTATATTGATGAACATAATCTGACCATCCAGAGGCTCAACAGTGAGATAAACAGGATGAATGTCTGGTTTTGGTTCCATGTTCTTCAGGATTCCCTGTTGCTGCTGTTTTTGGAGGAACTGTAGGACTGTTGGTCCTGACAGCCTGCATCACTGCAGTTGTCATCTATGTTGTCTTCTATGGAAGAAAATATAAAAGTGAGGAACAATACATGTTTTTAATCATCTTTTTAGACCATGTTAGTTTCAATGTGCTTCAACATTTCCAGTTTTGTGGTGTCAATGCTGTTAAGTCTTTATATCTTTCATGTTTGCAAAGTCTAAATACTAGATATTTATTTGACAGATAGTTGAAATGTTTTATACTAGAGCTGCAGATAGATGCTTTTATTACTGTGTTCTTTGATACATTCTGAATGAATAACACCTCTGTAATGCTGTTTTCTGTATTTCAGGCTTCAGTCGTACCAGCAGTAAGTATTTTACATGTTTCAAGTTTATTTTATGCTTTTGAACGACTTTTAGGATTTTGTAAACATCAGCTGGAAAAACTTGATCACTAAATCACTAAAGTTAAGTTTTGTCTCAACATAATTCTCTTTTTCACAATGAATTGTTTTGTTTTTTTAGGCACTTCTGACACTTCGTCTTCCTCTGCTGAAGATCTAGACCTTAAGAAGGTGAGCACATTATCACGTAAACGAAGCTCATCAAACTAAACACATGTATATATTACTGTGGTTTCACCAGACATTCAGAAGCATTTAGATGTGTAGTCGTCCTGTGATGTTTTATATTGAAAATGTTTGTTTCTTGATTGATTTCTCACTTTGTGAATCAGTGTAGCTACAGAATAAAATCTAGATGTAAAGTATAAAGTGAAAGGTGACAGACTGTGATTCATGGCAAATAACAGCTTCATTATTTCTCCCTGTTTGTTCAACTGTCTCAACAGAAGATCAGCGATGAACAGGAGAAAATGATAAAAACCACTAAATGAATGTAGCATCAACAAATCTCAGTCTGTGGTTTTAATCTACAAAACAGGCGAAGTACAAAATCTTCTGAGTTGAAATCAAATAGGTCAAATGTGTCTGAATCTCCTCTCTGGAACATTTTGCTGATTGTTGTGCCTCGGATCTTCATTTTTTCCAGTTTACCAGCATCCATGGTTCATTTCTGTCTACATGCTGCAATTAAATGCAGTTTGTGTTTTTCTTTTCTTGGTAAATGTGTCGTTAGAAGTTTGACTGTGGAGGTGAATCTTGCTCTGAGTGAATGAATGACATGTTGTCAGAGGTGATGCTGCTGTCCAGATGTGTCAGTAGATGTTATGTGGAGAGGAATCACTGCAGCAGCTTTCTGAGATCAAAGACAGGAAGACAGAACAAACAGCTGCTGTTCTCTTTAATGTAGCTGAACAGAACCTTGTGTTTGAATTAATGACTTATGAACACTGATCATCCTTTTGTCAGTTGAGTTCATCAAATGATTAAAATGGAGCAGATCTTGGTTTAACACAGTTCATGCAGGATTTCAGTCTCAGTCCTCTGACATGTTGATCAGATTCAGATCTCTGATGGTCTGTAAATGATGTCTGATCTGTGCAGCTGTTTCAGTGGGTTTGTAGATTAAAGTTTTGTTGTTTGATTCTCATTTATATATCTACATGTGAAATTGAATAATACAGTTTTAGAATTTAGCAGGTTTACTCAAATAGAAATTTTTCCTTTGGACTGTTTTCTTCATTTTGAATTTTTCTCAAAGCTTCATTTATTGGCACATATTTGCTATTTTTCTTTGCGTTCTGTGTGTGGTGTCGGGATTATTGAGGTCATTATTGTATCAAGTGTGACATTCCTAGTTTATACTGTTCCATATACAGATTAAAATGTAATATAAATAAAGTGACTCTGGAAACCAAGTTAAGTGTTTTGTGTGTTGTTCCGAAAGTGAATGTAAAAGGATTTCTTTATTTAACTTTTTAGGTGGATAAATGTATATACTTTATCCCAAATTGAGAAATTCTTGAAATTAAGGGGCTTTTTTTTTTGTTACTGCTCAGGACTCTTCCTTGATAATAAATGCATTTTGGTGGGTTTTATTTTCCATAACTTCTAATTCATTGTGAGTCATTTATGAGGAGAAACTGACAGATTGAGACCAACAGAAACTAACATGACATCCTCAGGTAGGAATAAGCCATTTAAAAGGAGTGTATTGCTATCCTCAATTTGGGGAATTCCACAGCCAGTTAAATAAAGTTGGCTTGAAGGTTAAAATCAAAGTGTGATTCTCAGGTGGTTTCCCATCATGAGCTCAGAGGAAGATACAGGATGTGTCCAGAGGGGGCGCTGTCACTCTGCTCACTCCTCTAAACTGATCAACTCAGGTACTGATGCAGTGAACAGGAAGAGTTTCCTCCAATCACAACAGTTCAGGCCTCATTATTAACATGCATCCTCTGACCTTCCTGTGGAGAAAGAAACACAGAGGTGACAAAGATTATTATCACAACGTAGTTTAACTGATGCAGAGGAAAGAAAAGTCGATAAAGATGAATGATATCAGAGCCTCAGTTTGGGCTACATCATATATCAACACGTGACAGAAAACAGCTCTGTTAGTATCACTAATCATACAGGAGGAGAAATATTTCTGGTGTTTTATGCTTTCTGAGAAACTGAAGACAAAGATTACCTTCTAAAAACACAATTATTGTTAAGAACTCAAACCTGTGTATGTTTGTTTTCACTGCTATGTAAATATTTTCAGTTTCAGAGATTCTAGAAGAAGTTCAGATGAAACATGTAGAGCAGAACATGAGATTTATTTTCTCCACACTGCAACATGAACACGAAAGTATTTAAAAGTCACACAGATTGAAACAGACAATAGTTTCAGCCATAACAGCATAACATTTCAGAGTTTACATGTCTGCAGAACAACACCTCTGCCTCACTGATACAACAGAAAATATTATGACAGACTCACATTTTGATGATATTGATCTAAAGTGTTATTTTGTATCATATTGCTGTTGTTGAAAGTCATACAGTTAAAGAAGAAGAGCCTCACAGTGAATCCTGAATCCCGTCCAGCTTCCACTGCTGATCAGAAAATCCTCACAGACCAAACATTTTATAAAGTCTGACTTTATGTGTCCTTCACTGTAGTTTTCTCTCCATCCTCCACTACAGGTCAACACTATAAATAAATAAATATGTGACATAAACTGAACAGAAGACTGTGCTGTGATCTTGCTTTGATTTGCTGCAGTCTTTGTGTCTCTTTTTCTCTCACGTGTCCACATTAACCAGGTGATGTACAGCTGTGAATGGGACAAATGTAACAAATGATGTTAATGGATACAGACTGTATGGTTATGATGGAGAAGACTTCTTATCATTTGATTTCAAGACAGAGACACTCATCGCTCCAAAACAACAGGCTGTTATCACCAAACACAAGCATGAAAGTAACAGAGGTTTCATTGCTCAGAAGATCCACTTCTACACCCAGAAGTGTCCTGAGTGGCTGAAGAAGTGAACTATGGGAGGAGCTCTCTGATGACAAAAGGTAAAATCACATGACCTGATTTAATGTCATTGATAAGATGCTAATCTGCCTGATTTCTGATGTACTTTGTTTTCAAAGAAACAAGTCATTGTGTCTCAGTTCACACTTTGTCCCTTTTCTCTCCCTTTTATCTCTGTCCTTCTCTTATTTATCACCACATTTGTTCTGTTCTGTCTTCCTTCATCTTTCTCAATTTCTTTCTGTCTCTATTGCTGTCATTACTCTGCTTTTCTAACCTTCTCTCACCTCTGCTTCATGTCTCTTCGTCTGTCTTTCTTCTCTTCTGTACCATCTTCCAATTTCTTAACTACACTTGTCATCAGAACTACATTACTTTAAATCTAAATGTTGATATTAGTATTCAGTTAATGCAGGAACTATGAGCTTTGAGAAATTAGAGGTGATGAAGGTGCCAAACACACAGTTTTCTACAATAATCCTGCAGTTCTTGTATTTTTATGTGTCTTGGATGGAACTTCTTTTTCCTTACTTTGTCTTTTGGTTGGTTTCTTTTATATAGATTTTTCTATGTAATTTAAAGGTAGATGTCAGTATTTCACTAATGCATCTATTACAAACTCCCATAAAACTCAAACTTAAAAGCAAAGAGATGAAAGTGTTATAAGGTAGTTATTGATGTCCACCACAGTTTACTTCACTTAGATAAAAACTGAATAATGTCAACTATTAAACATAGATTTGTCAGGACTGACTGTGGTTGTTCAACAGTCCAGCACTGAGTAATGTGCAGAGTCTGTCTTCATGGGAGAGGAGGTAGTTGTCTTGATGACTCCAGTTCCAGGTTCCTGGATTGGCAGCATCTGCCCACCAGCTGAACGCTCACACACCCACCTGAGGAGAGAGAGGAAAGGAGGGTGAAGGGAGAAACCTGCCACCATCTGAATCCAGAGGCAGAAGGTGTGACATCCACATGCCTGAATGACAAACACAACCCTGCACTCAATGAGTTCAATCATACGTTGAACAAAGCTGATTCACAACATGTTATGTAAAGTCTAACGTTCAAACTTCTGAGACACGTTGCTGTTGTAAAGAATAAATTAACCTTCAGTTCCTTTCTTAACAAAGCTGAAGCTGTTATACATGAAGTTAAAGAGATTATTAAGTGAATTAGATGAAAAAGTAATGTGATATGAACCTTTCAAAAAATACCAGCATCAATTCATTCAAATGGCTGGACTGAGTTCTAACAAATGTTTGTAGTGTTTATCTATAAAAGTTTTGTACTTGACAAAATATTAACACATAAAGCTGACTCATTGATTTTGAAGGTCTAAATGATATTTTAATTACATTGTTGAACTCTATATCAACTAGATAGTTTTTTTCTTTCTGTCTCTTCAGGTTTTAAGATAATAATTTTCACTGGAACACAGATCAGTGTTCCACATTTTCCTCCATAAACTGGGAATTCATTGGATATTCATCATTAATATCACAAACTGGTAGAAGAAGTGTTGGGGATTAAATTGGAAATATTTTCTGATTCAAATTCAAAGGAAATATAAAACTGACTAAAAGAAATCACCAAACACAATGATGTTAAGTTGTTTTGAGCATTTAGTTTCTCATTGAACAGTGGAATTTCCTCTGGTAAAACACACAATGATGAATATTTGCAGTAAAACATATTCTAATTATCTAAAAATCACTGAAAGCATCTCAGTGTTCTTCATACAAACACAGTGAATCAGAGAAATGCCTCCTCATCTGAAACACATATGTCATATTTACTGTTAAATATTTCTGGTTTGGGGTTTTCCTGTAAATCAATAAATCCAACAATGACTAATATTGATAATACAGCTGTAGATAAACATATTCAGACACACAGACACATTACATGCATTCCTCTTTTCATAGACGTATCCTCTGAGGATCTGGTGATATAATGACATAAACATTAAGATAAAATGCTGCAAATCAACCAGCAGCTTCCAGAAACATGTAAAGTGCAGAGTTTCAACATCCTGCAGTTGTCAGTGTAGCTGGTCTTTCTGTGTTCCTGCTGGAGATAAAGTGAACCTCGTCTCTGGATGCTGGGACTGACTCCAGTCCTCTCAGTGGACAAACAGGACAGGAAACTGATGGAGGCAGTTTTTCATCACTCTGGTGATGATCTGGATTTATCAGGAATCTGTTAGGAACACATTTACATCTGGTTTGTGGTGCAGCTGAAAATCATTTAATGTACAGAAAATATATTTGAAGTAAGAATATAAAGTGATGGACTGTATCTCTACACACAGACACTAAATACAAACATCAGTTCAAATGTTTGTCCTGTTGTGTAAATATTCTGTAAAGATCTTGTTTTGATTCCAGGCAGGCTTAAGAAAAATAAATTTATGCTTAAAGTTGTTTTAAATTAAGAGACAGTGTGTTCTACAAAATCTATTTTTATGTGTGGCATAATAATAGATTGTACAGTTGTTTGGGATATTTATTTTTTCAATACACTGTTAAATGTTCTTGAACATATTTCCTGCTGGTAATTAAGGACAAGAACCTTTTTTCATATTTCATAAACATTTAGTGGATGATTGTTAATTAATTTGCTTTTCTGTTTCATTTCTTTTGTACTTTTTTCTTGCTTTTCAATAAACTTCCCAATAATCCAGATTTTAGTGTCTTTTTGTGATTCCACCTGCAGTTTCTATCCAGCTACAGTTTCATAAATGCTGCCTGAGTTTTCTCTGTTGTCTCATCAACTAAATGAATGTTTCTCTGTAGATGTTAAACTGTGATTCTTTACAGAGAAGTGAAGGAGAAACTTGACTTTTCACATGATGAGAGAATAACAGGGATGATTTATTTACAGGCCTTTTTAGTGGAATAATTGTATTTTCTCATGTCTGGTTTGCTGCTGTCTCTAAGAGGAGCATTTGTGAAATAATATAGATTCCTCTAGTTTTATTTGTTCACAGCTACTGTAGGGTTATTAAAATATGTTGAGACAATATGAATATTATTTAATGTGTGTATAAGATTTAAGCAGATCCACTCAGCTCTTCCTCATATTTCACAGATCTGGTCTCATTGTGGTTCCTTTGTTGTCTTCTGAAAAAAATAAATAGTACTTGCATTGAAGTCTGCCTGGCAACTGTTGTTCCATTTTTCTTTACATTATACCTACAATATAATGTCCTCTAAAGTCTTACACCAACCTGTGTCACATTTCATTTTTATTGGCGCTAAGATTATAGTAATTCTTTAAGTTGCAGTCCAAAGATAACTTTTGTTTTTAGTTTATTGTTTCAAGTTCTGTCAATAATTGCTAACATTCTGCAGCTTCAAAGGTTCTGACAGTTAACAGAAGGTTCAAATGTTCCCTGATATTTAAATTGATTATTGTTTCTTCAGTGGTGAAAATATCAAAACGCTGAAACCTACCAGACTTCATAGAAACAGACATTACAGCTGGTGTCACTACGGTGACTTTCATATTTAATGTGTGACAAAAATGTTGCTGTTCAGTGTTTTCTCACAAACATTTATGATATTTTAATCGATTATTTCTATTAAAAAAAACTTCAAATGTAGTACTAGTACAACCTGCTTTTTTCGGTGTTAATATAGATTTATCCATAAGATACTGTGATGCTGGAATATAAAAGCTTCACCAACCTCATGCTGGCTTGTTTTTTTTCCAGACTGTGGACATTTTTTAACAGACAATGGAAAAGAATAAAATCCAATTCTTTCACAATCAGGTGTTGAATGTAAAATTTATTTTAATTTCTATTTTTGGGGGGATTTGGAACTCATGACTGCATTTACACACAGTATATTCTGTACATATATTCTGTATATTTACCAAAAGGAACACCACAGATATGTCTGTTAAAAACATGGTCGTATTTAATAGTCTACTAGTCATAGGTTTGTCTTACTGAAATCTATGAAAGGTTGACATCAAATAGAACTTAAAATCTTTCCTTAGTTAATTTTTTTTTTGTAATTGTAAGAGCTTCATCACTTCTTTCAGCAAAGTTACGTGACCTGGTGGGGTTTTCTGTTTCCAGTTTAACAAAATCAGTCCTTTTGCAGACAACGTGACAAAACATGTCACATTATGATTATTTTACACTTCTATCATGACAACTTTCACACTGAACGCAACCAGAACTGTCTGGTTTGATCTGCTTCTGTAAGACTTCAGATCAGAATTTGGAGTATTTTAGTCCAGTAGTTAACAGATTCAGCTTCACTTCCAGAACATCAAATCATATCAAGTCAAAGGTTTTATTGATTATTTATTGTATGACAGTGCATACAGTGAAATTAGGAGTGCTGCTCCATCTTGTGCATCACAAAATAATTTAAAGAATAAAGCAGAAGCAAGAATATGTCAACATGAATATAATAATAAAATATAAGAAATTTTGTGGAAGTGCAATGAAAAATATTTACAGTATTTACAGTGGGTACCCAGTTGTTGCACAAATTAAGTTATTTATTGCATAAATGAAGTTCTGTGCATAGTTTTAACTCAGTGAATGATGAGTGATTGTGTTCAGAGCACTGATGACTCTCAGGGAAAAACTCGTCTCTGAGTCTGTTTGTTCAGGTTCTGTGGGCTACATGGATGCTAATGAAGCTGGTCTCTGTCCACATCAGTCACAGTCCTGATTTATTGTAGGAAACATCAGTTTTGATAGTGACAGTCTGTGTAATATCATGAACTGCAATAATACCTGTTTAATGAACACAAGAGGAATGGAAGTGGACTTTTCTCCACTGATCCTCTGAGATCTCTCAGTTCCTCCTGTCAGGACTCTCCTGCTGATCAAACGTTGTTGTATTGTTTATTTGTGGCAGTATGTCATGAATTTAAGATACAGCTGACACAGTTAAAGATTTGGATAGAACAGTTAATCCTGAAGCAACATAATATATCAGTTTATGTTAATTATTACAGCTCAGATCAGTCAGTTGGACAGTCTTTATTTCTAGTGTTGTGTTGGTAAAATCATTTTAACAGATTGTCTGGTTAGAACAAAGTCTACATTGAGGCATGTAGAGCTACAGCATCAACACGTTCCACTACAGAACATGAAGAACAATAATCATTTCCAGCAGTCATCACTGGGACAGATTCAGAGTGCTGAGGTTGAACTGGACTGAGGCGTCAAACTCAGATGATTCTCTTCCTGTAGTGATGGATCGACTTCATCCAGCCATCCTCCTGCATGTGGTGACCTAAACAAACACACACAAAACAGATAAACACACATGTACACACATAAGTCCCACATACATGTACACATAAAGACAAAACTGACAAGTGACTTTATTAAGTGCTGGCAGATCACAACTAAACTCTATATTTAGTATTGTGTTCTTTTGCATTAAATAATAAAGAAGACACATAGAAAAGAGCAACACATTAAAGACCAGAGTCCACAGAAACACTAGTGATTGATGCTGTGTGATATTAACACTTATTTCCTTTACAATGCAACACCAAGTACCAATACTGACATTGAAACTGAAGCTTAATGTGTTTAGAAAAGATAATTAAATAGCAGGTTATTTCCATTTAAATTTCCAATCATCTTGTGAGTGTTGCTGGATTTGAAGAATCATCTACAAACAAAACAAATGTGTAGGACAGACTGACTATCTGAGCTACACTCCTCTGTATCCTGATTATTACTCAGCCTGAGCTTTGGAAGTTTTCTGATTAACTCCTTATTCTGATGTGAGAAACACTTCAATTGCTTGCGAGTACAAACCTCCTCAAACTGCAGACAGGAGAAAATGGTGCAAGTTGTAATATAAACACATAAGAAGCTGTGCTGAAAAAGTCACAGATGAAACAGAATGTAGTAAGGAGAGGTGTAGAAGCCCTGTGAGGCATGTGGAATAAAAGGAAGAAAAACATTCACAAACTGCATCCAACAGTCAGCAGAGCTACATTGTTCTCTCTTCTAAACCAATTATTCTCCAGCTTCTTTCTGGATACATTCATTTAATAGGGAAGGGGGGCATAGACCAATCAGGACACATCAATTATCCAGTTATATCTGATATCCCACCTACTCAGTGAACCTATAAAATAGCTGCTCTGGAGGAATGACTCCTCTGTAACCTCCAGGACAAGATGCTCTCTGTAAGGAAGTAACTGACAGCTGATGACTTCTGTAAACTTCATGTCTTTTTATCAGGCTGGTCACTTTAATCAGACAAGAAAACTCTGTGAATTCACTGCAGTTGTAAAACTACATGAACAGAAAAACAGGATGGTGTGTGGTTCATGTCCACCTCTCTGCATTAAAGGATCTGCATGTGGTCAGTAGGGAGCTTGAGCTTCATAACAGATAAAACTGGCTTTAGTGAGGATTCACACTTTATTGGTTCATCTGACTTCAGTTTCATTAAAAACAAAAGCAGAAGGAAGCAGATCTTTAAAAGAAAATGTTTACTATGTGTCTTCATCACACATCTCTGTACAAGCTGCTAAATTCAAAAGATAGAGAGAACTGCAAGTCGTGTAGTTTGGGTTTAAACAGAGAATTGAGGTGTTTCAGATGATTTTCTGAGATCCTGAATCTCTGAATATCTGCAATGTAAAGATTATAAACACTATTGAGCACTGACAACATTTAATTTTCAAACAGTGGAAACTCATTCAGTCAACTCAAGTATAATTATCTGTCCTGAACACTTCCTAGTGTCTGCATTTATGAGCAATAAATATATAAATATTATCAATCTTTGCACAATCATCTTTAATTTGCACTGAAGGTGTTCCATTGTATCTTATTCTAAATCTATTTTAAATTAAAAATATTTTCATCTTGCTCAGTTTTAGGCGGATGTGTACATTATCATACTGTTTTTCTTACCTGCGTCATGTCAGCTCAGTATTGGTCATGTTGTTTGTAAATTTTGTGATTGATGCTGCAACACCACAGTTTCCCTGCAAGGATCAATAATTTCATCTGTCTGCTCTTAAATCTATTTTTACCAGTTTAATTCTTAAATACGTCACTATATTTCAGAGAGACAAGTTTTTGTTTGGTTATTCCTTATTGCTTTAAAAAGTTTTTTTAACAGCTTCAGTTATTTATCAAGTAATATTTAACATGAAAAACACATGATAGTCTTTTAAAATGGACAGTGGACTTTTTGTCAAGACAGTGGAATTCCAGTGTAGACTAATGCACTAATAATGTGTTTCAGACCCTTACAGCTCCAGACAACACTGATCCTGACTGACACTTTCAATACAGTAATTTACCTTTAAATAGGAAAGTCAATCATGTAAACTGTAAAAGGTTGTTTCTTAATTTGCACTAACAATTTATTATGACATTTTAGGTATAAGGAAAATGTAACTAACTTGACTTCCCACAGTAAAGACAAAGAGATAATAAAACATGATAAATAATATAAATATTTCATAAAAGTATTGTATTTCATGTGATTTTTTTTTCCTGTCTTATGATTTCTGTCAAAGAAAAAATCACTGAAGAGACTTCAGAGATCTTTTTTTAATATTGTTTGTTGGAGGTGAATTTCTTCATAACATAAAACATTTCAGGCATTCAGATAGTCTTAGGTTTCCTAAAACAGTGATTCCTTTCGTTGACACTAATAATTCAATATGACCAGAGTTTATGAAGATGTTTTTGTCTTTTTCACAGTTCAAAGGTAAATACATGATCTGTCTGTAGGGGGCGCTGTCTCACTGCTGACTTCTCTGTACAGGTGATAAACTCAGGTATTGATCAGCAGTGAGCAGGAAGAGACTTTATCCACCACAGTTCAGCCTCAGCATAATTAATATAGACATGACTTTATCCAAATAAAAGATGAAACTATGTGAATAATTCTGCTCCAGCTGAAGAAGTGAAACCTAAATTCTAAATAATTCTAAAGTGCTTCAAACAGTGAGAAGTGAAATAAGAGTAAAACCAAAGCAGGAGCAAAATGAAAAACAGCATCAGGTGTCCAAACATCAACTGTGGTGTTGAGTTTCTGTTCAGTCAGACAGTTTTCAGAGTTCAGTCAGATTAGCAGCATTTATTCTGACAGAACTGATCTGATGCTGGAGTTTAAGAAGCTCAGACTCTTTCTGCTTTACATGAAGACACTCATGTTTTATTATCATGTTGTGAGTCCTGATAGTAGATCTAACTCATACCAGGAGCAATGTTGCCTACATTACAGTTGCTCCCATTCAAGTCTTAGAAATACAAACAATACAAAATAGAAATAAACATAATAGAAAATTATGCATTCTAACACATCAATACAAGCTAAAAACAATATGAGAATAAAGATGATTCTCACAATCTCATTTAATGACAAAATTATACAGTCAGATCCGTTTAAAATAAACCCCTTATTGACACTTTCTGTCCTCCACAGTTCACGCTGAGGATCTGGAGGTTTGAACCACTGGAGGGAGCAGCTCACCACAGAAACTCACTGAACAGCAGTGAAACCACACTTGAATATTTCTGATCAGAAATGTTTTAAATGTCAGGGAAATCATAAATAACAGGACAAAAAGATAAGATATTAGTTCACACAAGCTCCAGTGTGAATCTGAATAATTGCAGTGACCTCTGGCCTCCCAGAAAATGAATGCATTTCAGCATTATATCACATTAGAATAAAATCACTATGAACAGTCGGAGCAACAGAAGATTAAATACTCCTGACATCAACAGTGAAGAAACTTCAAATGAAGCCCCCAGCTCTTCCATCATCTAAAACTGGCTAAAATAAGCAGATTTTACTTTCACTTTCGTTCATAACCTCAGTTGGTGAGTTTCAACCGGATTTAAGTGACGTTAAGCCCAAACTAAATTCTCATTGGTTCAGATGGAGGATGAAGTTGAAACGCTCCATGTTTTCTCCTCATTCCAGCTCTAACAGTCGGTCAGGACACAGTGGTTTTATCTGGACAGACTCTCAGTTACTCGCAGATATAAAGATTGAGATCGAATAGAAGAAAATGAAGACCCTCATTCTCATGTTCCTCCTGGGAATAGGCGGAGTGACGGCAGGTGAGTTATTTCTGTTATTTTTCATTTAATTCGGTTCGTTAAAAAAGCTTCGTGTCTTTATCCTAATAAGAATTTAAGGCCCGTTGCTTGTCTGTGACACCACAATTTATAAAACTTATAGGGCCTCCTTGATTTATTGATCACCAATAGTACTATTTTTCTCGCCTTTTGAGAGCGAAATGGTCCGAGCAGTTTCTGACCAAAATGCAAAAAGAATTCCATAGCCCAAAAGTCTAACTCGCAATACAGATTTAAAACATGATAAAAGTAGGAAGCTGGAACCTACTCAACAAAGAATTTAAATCAACTATTTTATTTTTTGTATTTATGCTCCTCTTACAGCCATGCTTCTGATATAAAAATGAAGTTCTTCACCTCAAATGTTCCAACCTAAATAGATGAATATCACATTATCATTGTGAAGTCGTTATTTTAGGGGTAGCTATCGTGACTGTTGTATTAGAAGTTATGTAAATATACCTCGTTATTCAAAACTTCAGCAAGAGCAAACCCAGTCGTCATAACCTTTAGTATTAGACATACACTTGGGTGCGACAGGATACAATCACATACATTATAACTTGTTGAAAATACAGAGTAGTATTTAAATCCTGTATTATTTTGGCTTTGTGGTTTCCTTCTATTATAATCATGAAGAATGTTAACTATTCACTACTAATAAATGTCATCCTATCTGGATACAAGTATTCGGCTGGTTTAATATTTATTTTCAGGAAAGTATATTATTTGAGTCAGAAAAATCTAAGTGTTAAATAATCTAAACTGGACATCAGTTAAGATTATTTAACTGAGCTGATCACAGTTTGTTCATCAACTGGAAATATGAAGATTAAGTGTTTACCTATAGACTGGATGACAGCTTCTTAGGGTTTCTGTAATGTAGTTCTCATTGGTTCCGTGTTCAATAAAATTATAGATTGATCAGCGATTTATAAAGCTTTAATTCTGAAACATTAACTTTCTCTTACAGTGCCTCACTCTCTGAAGTATTTCTACACTGCATCTTCTGGAATCCCCAGCTTCCCAGAATATGTGTCTGTTGGTTTGGTTGACGATGTTCAGATTAGTCACTGTGACAGCATCACCAACAGAAACGTACCCAAACAGGATTGGATGAAAGAAGCCAAAGCAGAGGATCCACAGTACTGGAAGAGGAACACTGAAGTCTGTGTGGGTAACCAGCAGTCCTTCAAAGCCAACATTGAAATAGCAAAGCAGCGCTTCAACCAAACTGGAGGTTTGTTTATGTTTCACTATATTTGAGACATTTGTTTTTTTTGTAATTTTTTTAATTTCTGGTTTGTTCCAAAGTATTAAAGACACACACACACACACACACGGTATTGTAACTGTTTGTTATTGAGACATTTCACACACACTGAAACACAGTTATCTTTAAAACACTAATTACTAAAACAGAGACTAATTTATGCAGCTATACTACACTGACAGTTTCTGTTCCTTCCACAGTAACAAACTGACATTATTCATTATCTCCACTAGATTAGGTCAGAGTAACTGCTGAACTGATTTACAACACAGAGCAGATCTGTTAACATTAGTTTCTGTTTTTTTAAACTGTGGAGCAGGACTGTAAATGAGACACGTGCTGCTTCTATTGGTCTTCATATGAGAGTAGAAACTGTTTTAATAAACCTCAGTGACAAAACGACTTGGAAAATGTATCTTAAAGATCACAGATTTGAACTCTACTGACGAGCTTGTAATTCCCAAAGCATATAAACACAATAGATCAAATCAATTTTACTTCACTGTTGATGCACTAATGAACATGTACCATTCTGAAACAATTAGTAAATTAATCCGTCAGTTTCCCAACAATTTTGTTTGACAAGAATTTTGACAATTGTATTATCATTTGTCTTTTAATGAAATGCAAGATTAAACATTACCTGCGCTTCTTTTTCTGTATAATTTATATTAAATATTGTTAGAAGCTGACTGGACAAAAGAAGTTATTTCATGAGTTTACATTAGGTTCTAAGAGCTTGATTGGGATTTTTTCTATTTTCTAAAATACTGAACTGTAAAAGATTAATCAGAAAACTGTCACTAAGTGGAGACTAAAATATTTAAATAGAAGGACTACTATGATGTTAAATTTATACATTAACAAACACAAAAGAGTTGATCAAACATAAAATGCAACTCAAGTTTACAGATTTACAGAACTTTCACAAATATGACAAAGACCTACTGCATGAATCACAAAGACATAGTATTATAATATTTGTATCCATGATGGTACCTTGTATTTTCTTTCTTTAGGTTGTGAGATTTTCATTTGCACATTAATTTTCTGAGTTTTGTCATTAACAGTAAAAGGGCAGACACTCTAGGGGCGGAGTTTCTCTCTGCTGCTCTTCTATTGGTCTGATAAACTGTCAGTCACATCCTGCAGCTCTTTCAGTTTCCACAAACCTC
The DNA here is from genome assembly GCF_022539595.1 of Amphiprion ocellaris. Classification (NCBI taxonomy): domain Eukaryota; kingdom Metazoa; phylum Chordata; class Actinopteri; family Pomacentridae; genus Amphiprion; species Amphiprion ocellaris. Next base: position 28,333,564 of record NC_072780.1, on the reverse strand, counting down.
TGATCTGTTAGCATTCAGCCTCCAGCAGCCACTAACAGTAGAAACTCCACTTAATTCCACAGTCTGTTTTCATCACTGATATATGAAACCTTACTGCTGACATTAGAGAACCTTCTGGAAAATATGTCAGTGTCTCCAGAACTCTGAGTTACTGACATTTATTGTGAGCAAACACTAGTCTTTCATGCACATTTAACCAGCTAAATCTGAAAACACTGTTTAACTTCATGTGTTTTCATGCTGTTTAGATAAAGACCTGAAATCAGACTAAAACACCTAATCAGTGGAATAAATGTTAAAATATTTTCTTGTTCCTTTTCAGTTCAGAAATGTGATAAAGTTTAGATGACAGCCAGCATGTATTGATCAGTTTGATCTGGTTAAAGCTCCGTTCAGTCCTCTCCTGCTCTCCATCATCACCTATTCTGTGTTTTAATGTTCACATTCACTGTGTAACTGATCTCATTTCATTATTTTTCTGTTTGTGTTGTCAGACAAGTGACTGAACAGAAACAGTGATTTGTTGTGGCTCATAAATGCTGAGTAAAGCAGGAAAATCAAACCTACTGTACTGTTGTACTGAGACACTGCTGTTATTCTGTATATTCATTAAAACCACATTGTTTCTTATCAACCTGTTTATTGACACACAAATATAACAGGACAATGATTATTATTAGTTTATATTTTAGTGCGTAATGATCAGTTATAGTTGGAGGATCAGCAGGTGATGTAAGTAAATCCTAGTTACTAAACACAGTAAAAAGGAGGAAACATGTCAGTCACATGATCCAGTTGCTGCCAAACAGTAAAACTACATTAGTGTCTGCTGACAGTTAAACTGAGCACTTCAAACAAACACTACATCCACAGTAAAGCAGCGTTTTCTCCACCTGAGAGCAGAGTTTTTCCTGCTGGTTGTCCAGATTGTATTAAAACATGCAGTAAATCCAGTAACAGTGTCTGTGCAGCAGCTTTCTGCCTCCTCTAACCCTCTCTGTGATCCACAATACAGCTGTTGTCATCAACCTGTGTTTGTGTTGAGTTTGTGCAGCGACTTAATGGTGATAAAACAGAGATTTAACAAGCGTCTCAGCTCCACAGTGCAGCAGTTAGTGTCTGTCTGGTTAGCAGGTCACCTTTATGAGCCACAATCACATCACTGTTGATGCTCATTGGTTTGATAAGAGAGAGAGAAAAATAATTCAGTGACAGCAGCTCAACTGTGTTTGTTAAAATTCAGTAACGTTCTATGTGATGATGGAGAGCAGGAGAGGACTGATGGGAGGTTTAACCACATCAGACTGTTTGTTGTTTTCAGAACTAAAGAGGAGCAAAAATTATTTCATGTTTTTCCCTCTAATTATGTGTTTCAGTGAGGTGGAAAATCTTCACCAGTACAGCATGAAAAGACATAATGTTGAAGAGCGTGGAGCTAACAAAGAAGCTAACAAACAAGCTAACAAGCTAGCTAGCGTTGGCTCACGATAAATGTCAGAAGTGTAGACATCTGAACTTTAACTTTACAGAAGTTTTTTTTTGTTTTTGTTGGAAATTATTTAATGTTTTTTCCTTGAATCACGTGTTTGTGTGTTGGAAAATTTTTGTTTTCTGAGCTGAAGAGGAACAGAAATAATTTGATCTTTTTTCCTCTAATGTGTTTCAGTGAGGTGGAAAATCTTCACCAGTACAGCATGAAAACACATAATGTTAAAGAGCATTTTTTTTTAGACTTAGTGGCTTATTGTGGATGTAGCTAACAAGCTAACAAACGAGCTAACAAGCTAGCTAGCGTTGCTTATGATAAATGTCAGAGAACTGTAGACGGCTGAACTTTAACTTTACAGAAAGTTATCTGTCATCAGCAGTGAGGTTTCATAAATACATCAGAGACAAACTGACAGTGGAAATAACTTGAATTCTAACTTTTCAGGAGGCTGCTGGCTGAATGCTAACAGCACAAAGACAAACTGAGACTCACAAACCAAAAATCAGAAACACAAAATAACAGACAATACAAGCTGTGATCTGAGATGAAAATCACATTTCTCTGCATTTTACATTGTAGCTCTTTGTCATATTATTTAAATGATAGTAAAATTGTGTTGCAGTTTGTGTTTGAATATTCAGATCTCAAAATTGATATCCAGATACCACCATCAGGACCAGATACTCAGATATTTGGGTCCAGTCCTACTGTGTCTGTGCCAAAATAAACATAATTAGTACTGAAATGATTAATGAATAAAATCAGCTGATCAAGAGAGAATTACTGTAATTGACAAACATTTTCACTCAGATCATCATCATTTGAGTCTTTTATCAAACAAAATGTCAAACATTTGCTGGATCCTGTTTCTCAGACGTGAAAATTTGCTGCTTTTCTCTGTTTAACATTCATTTTAAATAAATACTGATCAGTGTTGGTTGGACAAAAGAAGCAATTAAAAGATTTCACCTCAGACTTTGGGAGCTTAAAGGGCATTTTTGAGTATTTCTTGGCATTTTACAGTGAAATCAATGATAAATAAAAAAATCCTCATTATATAATCAGAAATTACGCAGTTCATTAGCTGCAGCCCTGAATATGTAGTAAAATACAGATTAAATTAGATGAACTCTTCTGTCCTGATTCACAGTAAATTCGTTGTGTAAATATGTAGTAGATTTACAGATTAGATTAACTTTACTAGACCACATGATGCCAGAATGAACACATACTATGTAGAAATAAGTCAGTTAATCAATTAGTTTATCAAGAGAAATGTCATTCACAACAACTTCGACGATAAATAATCATCGTTTAAGTTCTTTTTTTTATCAAGTCAAATTTCAAACATTTTCTGGTTCCTTTTGTTAAACATAAAAATTTCCTGCTTTTATTTTTTTACATTTGTTAGTTATTGATGGAATTATCAAAGAAAAATAGATGGTTGATAATGAAAAGAATGATTACTTTCAACTCTATATATATTGAAGGACAAAATCTTAGATCAGGACTCACAGACTGTCTCCCAGTCTCCATACTGGTCCTGCTGGTCTCTGGTTCATTGTGACCCATTGCAGTAACACTGTTGAACTGGACTCTCTGTTCTGGCTGAGCAGGTGGAGTCTAGTGACTGATGCCACTGAAACTGTCCTTCAGTGGAAGCTTGTAGAAAACCCTGAGGACAGTCTGGTGTGTAGTTTCTCTCAGGACGAGGATGTTGTTGGACTGATGGAGTGGCTGCAGAGTTTCAGAGGGTGTGATGTTAAATCCAGGATCAGCTTTAATCTGTGTCTGCTGCTCAGGACTCCACCTCAGTGTGAGAATCTGTTCCTGCAGCTCACATCAAGTTCCAGCTCCTTCAACAGTGGACATGAACTGTGTGTTAGTGGAGGCAGGAAGTGGACTGTGTTTGGATCTTACTGTTTCCTCGCAGATTCTGTCTCAGTCTGAGATGTTCACACTGTTCACATGATGATCATCTGTAAGAGGCTGATAACAGCAGATGTAGATTAACTGGTTAGAAATGTGTTGATCAGTGTGTCATTGTGGTAAATATGTGATACAAACTGTTAGCAGAATACTGTGGTTTGAGCTTGCTTTCATTTTGTCCAGTCTTTGTGTCTGTTTTTCTCTCAGGTGTTCACGTTTTCCAGAACATGTATGGCTGTGAATGGGATGATGAGACAGACAAGGTTAATGGATATGATCAGTATGGTTATGATGGAGAAGACTTCATATCATTGGACCTGAAGACAGAGACCTGGATTGCTCCAAACCAACAGGCTGTCATCACCAAGCACAAGTGGGACAATAACAAAGCTTGGATTGCACAGGATAAGAACTACCTCACCCAGGAGTGCCGTGATTGGGTGAAGAAGTATGTGAACTATGCGAGGAGCTCTCTGATGAGAAAAGGTAAAATCAAAAACGTCTTTGATGAAATGCTCTTTTGAATCGATTTCTGATGTATGTTGACATAATGGACAACCCACTGTCTCAGTTTATACTCTGTCCCTTTTCTCCCCCTTTTATCTGTCACACTCTAGCATATTTGTTACTACTCTAATTCTGTTCTGTCTTCATTTTCTGCCTTACTTTCTTTGTCTCTTTTACTGTCTTTTTGCAGCTTTTCTAACCTTTCTCTCACCACCTCACATTTCATCTGTTTTTGTTTTCTTCTCTTCTGTACCATCTCCCCCTTTCCTTAATTGCACTTGGCATTTAAACTACATTACTTTAAATGTAGATATTACGGTTCAGTTAATACAGAAACTCTGAGCTGTCTTTCTCTTCTCTCTGCAGATCTTCCATCAGTGTCTCTCCTCCAGAAGACTCCCTCCTCTCAGGTCACCTGCCACGCTACAGGTTTCTACCCTGACAGAGCCGACTTGTTCTGGAGGAAAGATGGAGAGGAGCTTCATGAGGACGTGGACAAAGGAGAGATCCTCCCCAACCATGATGGAACCTTCCAGATGAGTGTTGACCTGAAGATTTCATCAATCACTCCTGAAGACTGGAAGAAGTACGACTGTGTGTTTCAGCTGTCTGGTGTCAAAGACGACATCATCACCAAACTGAAGAAATCAGTGATCAAAACCAATGAGGGTAAGACTGAAATCAGACCTGATGAAGGTGACAAAAACACATGTAGTTTCCTGTAATAATCCTACAGTTCATGTATTTTCATTCATCTTGGATGGAAGTTCTTTTACTTTACTTTTTCTATTGGTTGGTTTCTTTCATATTGATTTTATATGTAATTTTAAGGTTGATGTCAGTATTTCACTAATACATCTATTAAAACTGCCAAAAAACTCAATTAAAAGTAAGGAGATGAAAGTGTTTTGAAGTAATTCTTGATATCCACCACAGTTTACTTCACTTTGCTTAAAACTAAACAATGTCAACAATTAAACATAGATTTGTTTCACTTAATCTTTAAGTCTGCCTCATTTGTTTTAGGGCTTTTAAAGAAAGAATTTGCAAGGACCTTTTGAGGCATTTTTAGTGTGTAACTCCAGTTAATAAATTAGACTTTAAGTTAGACAAAGATTATTTTATTAATCCCCAGAGAGAAATTAAGTTGTTACAACAGCATGGATATTCAATAAAGGAGTAAACAATAAGACAACACAGAATATTAGAGTATAAAGTGAAGGTAAAATAAGATTAAATTAAAATGAAATTGAATAGTGAAATAAGATACAGATATTTAAATAGAATAAAGGAAAAAATCATACAAATATACAAGAGTGACAATATTATTGTTTTTATATTTTAAAGTATTCAGAAATGTGCAAATAAGAAATGTGAATTTACAGCCACAGCATTTACATAAATACTGGACAGTTGTAGAAGAGAGATTTACTTAATAAGTGGTATGTGTATGTTTTATATCTTAATAAATTAGAATAAAATTTATTTGGCAAATGCTTTGCTTACAGTTTAAAGAAACATGGAATTTAAATGTGGATGTTAGAGGCTCTCTTGATGTGTATTTAGTGCTAATAACATATATGTAGGACAGAAACCAGCACAGAGACATGCAGCCCAACAAACACAACAAAGCTGAAAGAATCAATAAGAACAGACTCTCTAATTATGTTCGTATTAGTCGAGATGAAATGTAAATTCACAACAGCAAGACAAAACATACAGTATTTGTAAATTTAATCTTGGTTTTACAGGATTGTCGACTGTCAAATTTATGTTTTCCTGTTCTCACCTGCTTCATATGTTCAGGTTGTGATTTATTTGTTTATTTTCTCAACAGGGAATTCTCTCACCATGATGATCATCCCCATCGTTGCCGCTGTGGTTGTTCTTGCTGTCATCGCTGTGGTTGGATTCATTGTTTACAAGAAGAAGAATGGTGAGAGACCAGAACACATAATTTTTTCCCAACATGTTAGACTTTTAGATTTTATTCAGATAGCACAAGTGAAACAAACTTTAAGTCCCAGCACCGTAATATCAATAAATAATCGCTTTAAGGCTGAGAGCTACAGCTTCATGAAAATATGACTAAAGTTTTAATGTAAAAGAAAAGATTGAATTGGAAAAGAATAATGTAGAACAACTTTCAACTGCAACAACTAAAATTATTTGTTTTCTTGTAATTTCAGACAAGCGTCCTCCATCTCGTGAGTAAAACCTGTTTGGATTCTATTTTCTCTGATTCACTCTAGATTTAAATGGATTTCTGTGTTTTGTGTAAAAATTTCAGTGAGTTTTATTTGTAAAACACAGTGTTGATTCAGATCGCAGTGGGAGTTTAATGTGTTTCTCATTTTACAGCTGTAGAGAACAAAGAGGTCCAGGAAGAAATGCTTCCAAAAGCCTGAATGACAAACAAAACCCTGCACACAGTGAGTTGGTTCATATGTTGAACAAAGCTGATTTAAAACATGTAAAGTCTCACGTTAAAACTTCTGTGACACGTTGTAGTTGTGAAAAAACAATGAATTCAAGTTCAGTTAAACTTAGCAAAGATGAAGCTGTTATGGATTAAGTTAAATTACATTAGTAAGAGAAATAGATAAATAAAAGTGATGTAATAGAAAATAAAGTAATATTAAACTTTTGAAAAACAGTGACAGCACTTTTTTGAAAATGGTTGAATTGAGTTAGAACAAATGTTTGTAGTTTTTACCTGTAAAGGGTATTGTAGGTAAATACTTGACAAAATGTCTGAATCATGAATGTTGAAGGTCCAAATGATTCTGTGATTATGTGGTTTAACTGTAACTGTATTTTTTTTTCTTTCTGTCTCTTTAGGTTCATGGATAAATTTTGCACTGAAACAAGGAGCAGTGTTCCACATCCTCCTCCATAAACTAGAAATTCATTGGATGATCTTCATTATTATCATAAACTGGTGGAAGAAGTGTTGGGGATTGAGTTAGAAATACTTTGTTTCAAATTTAAAGGAAATAAAATTTACAAAAAGGAGTCATCAAACAAAATGAAGTTAAGTTGTTTGAGCATTTAGTTCCTAATTAAAAAAATGGAATTTCCTCTGATAAAACATGAATATTTGCAGGGAATTAAAATATACTCATTATATAAAAATCACTGAAAGTATCTCAGTGTTCTTCATACAATGAATTAGAGAATTGCCTCGTCATCTGAAACACATTTATCATATTTACAGTTAAATAGTTCTGGTTTTGGAGTTTTCCTGTAAATCAGTTAAACAATGATCAATATTGATAATACTGATGTAGATATACATATTTAGACACAGACACATATTACATGCAGTTCCCTTTTCATAGACGTATCCTCTGAGGGTCTGGTGATATAATGACATAAACATTAAGATAAAATGCTGCAAATCAACCAGCAGCTTCCAGAAACATGTAAAGTGCAGAGTTTCAACATCGTGCAGTTGTCAGTGTAGCTGGTCTTTCTGTGTTCCTGCTGGAGATAAAGTGAACCTCGTCTCTGGATGCTGGGACTGACTCCAGTCCTCTCAGTGGACAAACAGGACAGGAAACTGATGGAGGCAGTTTTTCATCACTCTGGTGATGATCTGGATTTATCAGTAATCTGTTACAAACACATTTACATCTGGTTCCTGCTACATCATTAAAATATGTCAATGCAATTTCAGAATAATATATAAGTAAAATAAAATTGACATATTCGAGGGAGCTGTACCAGTGTTTCCCAACCCTCTACACACAGACACAAGCATCAGTTCAGATTTTAGTTTCCAGTTGTGTATATACTGTGTGTAAAGATCTTTCTTTGATTCCAACCAGGCTTAAGAAGTTTTAATATGTCTTTGAAATTATTCTTGAGTGTTTTTGTTTCTTTTGCTATATCTATTGTGTGATCTTAAGTTTGAGATTATATTTTAATTAAGATTCTTAAGGGTAGTGTGATAGATTCTGTTTCAGCACACTGGTAAATGTTCTTGAAAATATTTCTTTCTAGTACTTAGAGACAAGATAATTTTTGTAAACTGAGATTATATAGTGATGCTTAAATCAATTCTTGGGTTTATTAGATAATTAAGTTGTATTGCTGTTTCATTCCTTTTGTACTTTTGCTTCGCTCTTCAATAAAGTCCTTAATAATCCAAAATGCTTCAGTATTCTCAGTTTTCTCAAACAGAAAAAAATTTTCCATACAGTTGCAAAAACCATGTAGATCATGGTAGTCTTGAGTTTCAAATGACTCCTATGACTTCATTTTTTTATTTTTTATTTTTATTGTAATGTAAGTCACTGAAATATGTTTGGAAAAACTAATAAGCATCTATTATGGTTCCTTTATTTATCTATTATAGGTGCTCCAGAAATATGACAATCTGCTGGGTCATAAACATCCATACATTATCAGCATTTGTGATGTAGACAGTTGTTTTTTCTTAATGACATCTCTCCAGAGTGATTAAAGTTGAACATAGCTGGCAACTTCTCTGAGCTTATTTAAAGTCTGAGGAGCTCAATGATGTGAAAAAGCAATTAATTAGAAGCTGCTGCAACACAGGCGTCAGTGTCAACAGTCAAGAATGTTTTACAATGATGTGGGCTGAGAGGCTTCCTTGTAAGAAGGAAACCTTTCCTCTAGAAGCAGCATATTAATGCTCAACCATGATCACATGGACAAAGAAAAGGCCTTCAGGAGGGAAGTTTTGCAGTCAGATGAAACAAAAATTAAGCACGATGACCAGGAAAATTACTATCATCAGCCAGAGGGTTTTGGGTGTTTGGGTTTTGTAAGGAGACAATGAACCTAAACACACTTTAAAATGAGGCTAGGTGTGGTGTCTTTGTTCTCTACTGAGAAAACCTGTGACACTGAGATCTGCCTGGCTACTGATGATGTTGCAGAGATCAGGAAATTCTGTTTTTGTGGCTCCTCCAAATCTACAAAACTGGTTTTAATTTTTTTCTAAAAATTTAATGTGCTTTATGTTATGCTGACAATGTTAAGTAATTCAAAGTAATTTATTACTGTATATATTATATAGTTTTAATAGCACTGCTAAATGGTTTAGTATTTTTTCAGGTTGTTATCAAAATATATCCTTTAGTGTTTTAAGTCATATCCAAATTGCTAACAATCGTATGGATCTATACAGACATTTAAGGATTAAGTTAATTCTTGGTCAATCCTCAGTGATTTAATCAGTAAATCCTATGAAGCCGAGTTCTGCATGGAAACTGATGAATCACAGCTGTAGGCACTGAAATTATATTTAATCTTTTATGTGTAATGAAAATGGTGTCCTACTACCAGTGTATGAAAGCTTGAGCAATAATTTCTATAATAAACCTTGTTTCAACACAAACTTACAATTTACATTTAGTTGTGTGGCCTACTCTTAAATATTGGTATAGATTCATCACTGAAATACTGTGATCGTGGAATATAATTGATACCAGATTTTTTCCAGATTCAAACACTGAAAACAAGGTTTGGCACTTCATGTATGTTTATAGGCCTTTTTTTCTTACTAAATGCTGCTTAGTGAAACCATCAGGTGACGCATCCAAAATCTTTTCCACAGTCAACAGTATTGTATAGTCTATTTCTTTCTTTTTAACCATAAATGTGATGATGAGATCATGTTGAAAGTCTTGGTAGATTACATGTGGTGTTATGTATAATTTACCCATCATCCATCAGCCCTGTAATGAACGTGTGTAAACCCCATATCAGCTACAATAGCCTCCACCTCAACACGATGCAATACAGGTTATAAGCAAGTATAACTAATGAAGGGATCATTTATCTCTTAACATGTTTACATGTTTACTAGTGGCAGAAAATTATTTGTTTATAAAAAATGTTTTGTCAGTGACATACCACCTTATTGTGGTGACATTTAAACTTTGGCACGTCATATCAAAAAGCAGCATAATGTGTCATTTCAGGATAATTATTACAGAACAGAGCAGTCAGTTGAACAACAGTCTTTATTTTCATCTGTTTATTGTGTTGCTGAGGTTATTTCAGTAGGTTGTCTGGTCATTGAACCACCTCATACAGCTACATTATCAACATGTTCCATTATGTTATACAAAGAAAAATAACCAATAATCATTTTCAACACCTGGAACATATTCAGTGTTGAAGTGGATTTAGGGTTGGACTCAGAACATTCCCTTCCTGTAGCGGTGGATCAACTGTGACACATCCTCCTTACACACCTTAATCCAGCCGTCCTCCTGCATGTGGTACACTAGACAAACACACACACAAAACACACACACAGATGCACTCACTTATTCCCACATATGTAAATGTAACAAGAGTGACAACATAGTTGAAAAAGACATTCAGCCTGCAGTTAATGGCAGGTTTCTTGGCCATAATACCACTGTTCTGAAGATTTGCCTGGATGAGAGTAATTTTGAGTTGCTTATATTCTTGCAGTATTATACACATACTTTTGCATTACATGAGAAAAGAGATGTGCAAGGAGTAAACACATACAAGACTAGAATCTGCAGAAACACTGATGACTGTGAGGCTGTATTGGGCAAAGTGATTCTTTGAGCTAAACACTATCAATGAAATGCTGATATTTTAAAGTCATAATGTTTACCATGTTCATCATTTTACATGATAGCTTAATAATAGGGCTGAACGATTAAAAACAAAAATGTCTTATTGCAATATTTCTGAAAAATATTTTGATTTAACTTGCAATTAAACATGTACTATGTAACAGATATAAAATGCGACGGAGCTTTACCACATTAGATACCACAGAAGATGTACTAAAAAGGTATGAATTTGTAAAACCAGCGACATCAAAGTTTAAGTCCTGAGTCAGAAGCATTACATGTCTTATATCCTAAATTGAAGTCTTTGCAATTTCCTAATTGCATTCTTTTAAATTGTGATTTCAAGTTGATACAGATTAATTGTTCATCTCTGCTTAATAATATTTGCTAATTAATACTAAACAAAACGGACCTCTGAGGTGGATGGAAACTACTGCTTACAGTTCATCCTGAGGGGGACATGAATGACTGTGGCAAGTTTTCAGGGCCGAATCTTAATTTACATAATCAGGGAGACTGATAACCTTTCCTTGTTTATTTATATTTTAGACTTATTTAATAAAAAAAACTTTCACCATTCATCCTTCAGTGTTGACTGTGATGTGATCTGACAGGACTATAGGTGGGATCACTGCATTGAACCCAGAGTGGTGATGACAAATAGAGAGAGATGGCAGCATCACAGCCAGAATAACGCATTTTGATTTATTTTATCGAGAATCTGTTTATAAATTAATGATACAGACACCTGAAAAAATACTGAATATCAGCCAGGACATAATCAGTCAATCCCTGGTGATAATTCATTTAATAGCTGTCAAAAGTCTAAATATACTAACTTTTGTTTTAAACTTCTGTAACCATGTATTCTTCTTTTTTGGCTGTTTTAAAATATTAAAGAGAATATTATCCTCTGATGAACACAAATGTTGGTGCTAAAATTTTACAGTAATCCACTCAGTATCAAAGGTTTCAGTCTGGACTATGACAGACTGACCAACCTAGTGATGAACCAACACTGTTGTCTCCTGAACCGTGCTGCCAGAGATGCTAAAAATAAAGCCTTAAATAAAAACACAAGACAAACATAAAACTCACTGTTCACCACTCCACCAGAGTAGGCGTCCCTGTGTGTAGCATGAGCGATGCCCCGCCGGCCCAGTTCATACGCCTCCTCTACTGTCATGTCTTCCTTGTAACCGCTGTCCACCACACCGTAGGCGTAGCTGTTCCCACAGCCGGTAGAAAACATACGTCCAGACAGACGTGTGCCATTATCATCCACATAGTACAGACCAGGACCCTGCAGAACACACAGTCATTATATAAGGTCTGCAGGAACTTTATTATTTTATACAGCAAACACAGTGCATGAAAAGTCTCTACACACTAGATTCTTAATGCTGAGAAACTTAGAATACAGCAGTACGTCCCAACACAGATGTAACAATTACACCTTTTTATGTGTAATTATTTTCCATTTCTTTTTATAGTATTTAGCTATGCATTTACATATTTTAAAATTATGAAGGGCATGTTAACATGAACTAATAACTCTTGAATAGAAGTATAATACAAACTTTTTAGAAAACATCTTGTGTGAAAACATGTCTTGGACGATGACTAAGCCCCTCTAGTTTCTATAGCAAACCACATTACATTCTATTAATACCATAAAGAATGAATTTGTTCACAGCCAAGTAGTGCAGATTATTAGGCTCCATTTCAGTTTAAGTGACACAGCAGCACAGTAATAGTTCTGAGCAGTGTTTACCTCCTTGTCCCATCCACAGATCATGCTCCCCATAGAAAGACCCATTCCTCTGTATCCCAGCATCATGTTGGACAGCAGCTTTGAAGCAGCAGCCACAGAGATCCTCTGGTTGTTCCTCAGCCTGTACAGCCTGGAATAAATAATAATAAATACAATAAACCAGTCAGTGCATTTGCAAAACCAGCTGGCAAATTCTATCAGCTATAAAAGCAGTCCAGGTATAATTAGTTTTATGTTTAGGTGCATTTAGATCAAAACTGCTAGGGCATGTTTCATAAAAGTATGAGTGATAGTATGACACATCACTACAACTTATCACAGTGGGCTGAGAGCTCAGGAACCACTTGCTGCACAGTCACAGTACGAAACACTCAAGCTCTTTGTTCCACTCAAACAGGATAAATTAAATCAGGGCGCCTTGTCCGCTTTCATTAATAGCAATTTTAAAACTTATTCTTTCTTCTCCTCGTGTCTTTTCCTCAAGGTCCATAACTGGAACACGATAAAAATGTTTCAGCATGTTACTCAGCATACAAGCAGGCTACAATTCACCACCAAACATGAGTAAGAAGTATGAAAATTAGCACCCAAGTAAAATAAACCTGCATGATACCTCAGCTGGGGGCTGTACAGTGGCGTAGTGGTTAGCACTTTTGCCTTGCAGCAAGAAGGTCCCTGGTTCACGTCCTGGCTTTCCCGGGATCTTTCTGCATGGAGTTTGCATGTTCTCCCTGTGCATGCGTGGGTTCTCTCCGGGTACTCCGGCTTCCTCCCACAGTCCAAAAATATGCTGAGGTTAATTGATTATTCTAAATTGCCCGTAGGTGTGAATGTGAGAGTGATTGTCTGTCTATATATGTAGCCCTGTGACAGACTGGTGACCTGTCCAGGGTGTCCCCTGCCTTCACCTGAGTCAGCTGGGATAGACTCCAGCCCCCCCCATGACCCTAGTGAGGATTAAGCGGTGTATAGATAATGGATGGATGGATGGATACCTCAGCTGTGAGAGGCACAATCTCCCCTGACATTACCTGCTTTTTGTTTTAGTGAGCTGAGTTTTCTGGACAGGGTTAGGGTTATGGTATCCATTTTGACATCACATTCCCAGAGGGCAGTAAAAACGGGATGTGACCCTTTCAAAGTGTACGTGTGGCACATAAATTGACAGAAAATGAAATCATATAATGGCACAGAGAATATGTGGGACAAATATTCAAACACTGCAGGACAGACCTGCATTCTTTTGCCAGCAGTCTCTCCCAGTACTGACAGTCTGCAGCGCTGCCTGACATGGTGCCCAGCAGGTAAGGGTTGATCTCTATGACCTTGTTGACGTCGTTGGATGCTGCACAAACATGACACATTTGGGAAAAGACATTTACTGATCAAAGACTGCATGACGAAGCATGCAAACATTATGTAGCATCTGGAGCATAAATTCTTGAAGGCTGTGTCCAAAATCAGTCACTATACACTACATAGTGCACTATATAATGTATTTGTCATTTTGTTGTACTGTCCCGATGTTAGCTTACAATTGTTACATGCTATATAGTGCATTCAAATTATCCCACAATGTACCATGAAAAGTAATTTACAGGTGATGGTCACTAACCAAGCAATATGTACAATCACACATTGTGTTACAGGAGAATGTCGTTTCCACAGATTTCTATATTATAGTGCTAATATATATTTTCTACAGAATATATCTTTTCTGTAAGTGTAGTTTGTTGAAATTACAACAGGCACAGGACAAATCTGGTGCTAAAGTAGTAGAATTAAAAATAGTAATTTGTATCAATATGTCTAATGGAGGCAGAGCGACATATCACCCTACACAAGAAAAAGTTATTTTCATTTATTAAGTTTTTAAAAAGTAGTTGTAATTAGTGTAGTATGAGTTCATCACAAAATGCCGGTTGGTTCTCAATTATACCTGGCATTGATCTGATACATTTTAATTGAGAGACAGCAGTGATGTAATTAACAGCCAATCCAAGACTTGAGTAGTGTCCAAAGTGTGACTTTTGCCTGCATTGTTTACCATATAGTATTCTCTGAAGAGGGAGTAGGGACTGACTGGATGATTTCAGACACAGCCCAAGATCTGTGCTAGGCTAAACATGGATGAGATGTTAATCCCTAGTAAACTCTCCAAACCACATGAGAAATGGCTTAACGAGCTTGACTGACCAAAAAACCTTATTAATGTGTCAGTAAGGATTGTGGGCAGGTAAAAACAACACAGCTGCATCATTTGTGTGATTTCAGAGAGTTATGCCAAAGTTATGGCACTGCTTTCTCTCTGATTTGTCAGGAGTTTGGGGAGAGTTCATGTTGCTTTAGTGATGGGAAAGTCTAGAGTAACTCCCCTCAGAAAAGATACCCAGACTTTACTATTCCTTACTCTCCCTTAACTGTATGTGTCGATGACATGCAACGCTCTGAGTCATAGCTAAACTTTCAAGAGTCCAATTTTGGATTAATTTTTTGGAATACATCTGCAATCAGATCACCCTGTGTGATGTCGCACCTGATGGCCAATAGAATCTCTGTAATCCAGGACTTGTCAAATGAGACACAGTAGAAATTATACACATTGAATCTGTTACAGTAACATTTTTGTGTTGACTGTAAATTATATTTAATTGGTTACCTCTTTAGTTCATGGTCCCTACATTGAAACCTCCACATCTTTCTGGGCCTGTATTACTTGGGCTGATGACCAGATTTTGTTAAGATGTACAATACTTTAAAGTGGTTGGACAACATGTTTATTAGGCCTTTTCACTCCTCCTTTTCGTAGCAGAAACTAATAATTAATTTGTCAAATGACAGGCTGCATAATCTTTTACTACAACTTGACCAACCTTTTGTATGTCTGGAACAGAAAACACATATTTTTGACAGTTCTCCACAGCTGCACATTGTACCTAAGTAACGGCCAGCTGATGCTCTGGAGTCCACAGCCACGATGACTCCATGTCTGAACTTGAAGGCCAGGGTGGTGGTTCCATGGTTCAGGTCAATATTCACCCCTCCATCATTTCTGCAGGACTTCAGGAAACCTGAAGGCTGCAATGAAACCAAAATGAAACATAGTGGGACGCATGATTGGTAAAGGTAATGTCTGTGTAAGGGGAAATTACATAATGCGATATTTATCGTAACACAAAACACTTTGTAACTCGTGAAAGTTGAGATCAATGTATGATTTCATAAGAAGCCAAGACGCACCAAACACTGAAAACAAGAGACGCGTAAAGTAACGAGAACCAAGCCGCGTCTGACGCTTCATGCTGGATGCAGGTTTACCGGATAAGATTGTCAGTTCTTATCAAACTATAGTGAAATATTACTTACCTCCACACCCAGAGGTACAGCAAATTCTTGAGTTTTGGTCCCAAAACTGTAGTGGCTGGTTCGGTCGACGAGATGCGTCTGTTTTGTTGGAAAGATCTGCCCGCGGAGCTCAGAATAAGGCTTAAAACCACTTACTTCTACAAGTGCCATGATGCGTAAAGCCGATAAACTCTATTCTTTAGTGTTGGTGTCAATTTTTTTCCAAAATGTCAGAAGCTATAGACAACGCCAAGGATTGTTTCCTTGTACGTGACAAAGAATTCGAAAGTGAAAGGGTTTTAAAAACTACTTCACTTACGTCTTTCTTTTAAAATAGCATGTAAAATAGTCAGAAATATAAAACAGAAGCTTAACCATTAACAAATAGTTATTCTGAATCGCGGCAGTGTTTTAAATTCACAACTTCAATTGATCAAATTAAACTGACAACGAGCTCAAATAATAAAAATGTCACGAAAGCTTCTTAACCAATAGAAGAACGCTGTGATTATCTCATCATCAGTGTCTAAGCGGAAATGCAGAAATCAGGTTTTGGGAACTCATAAAAACACTGCAGGCAGGTTAATGATATCTTAATAATGTAGTCTGATATCAGCCTGTTTCGTATTAGGTCTGATATTTCAGCACATGGAGGCAGTTTGGGGATAAATATAAATGTTGGTAAATAATTATAAAACACAAGAAATGAACAAGGAAACAGGAGACATAAGAGTTCATGAACAGGATTTTATTTATCATTATTCCATATTACAAAGAACATGTTAGATTTTCTCAGTATGGCTTTGTTTCAGCCTCCATGCTTATTGCAGTGTTACAGTTTTATGAATTATACCACATCATAGTGAAGCACAGCAGCAGAAATCAGGATGACAGTGTTTATAAAATATTTGAGATGTGTAACTATTTACATTTCCACACTGTCATTATAGCTAAATGAACTTAAAGACATTTGAGGAAATCAAAGAAACTGCTAAATGCTGTGGTGTTTGTGATGGTTGTGTTCTGTAGTTCAGGCTGTGTCCATCTGCTGCACAGCCTCCTGAACAACCTCCAGCTTTAAGGGAACTACTTTCTCTGTCAGAACTGCTGTCGAGCCTGGACGATATTTGTATTTCATTTTCCTAGAACATAGATAGACAGACAGACAGACAGACAGACAGACAGACAGATAGATAGATAGATAGTAATCAAACATAGGAGTTAATTTACACAAAATTTGACAATAAGAAAATATAATATATAGAAATATATATAATATTCATAAATTTGATGATTCAACTTAGCTGTTTTACAGAATAAATTATACTTAGCCTTAGTTTGTCAGTATACTGTAAAATCACTGCATGCACAAAACATGTTCTTTCCTTTACCTCCATGAATAACAAAAATGCCATATTATGTGTTTGGCCACATTTATATTACTAATGTTTAGATAAGCTGGTAGAACTGACTTATCATGTTACTGTGTTTGTTTTGCATCATCTACTTTGCACTAATATGGCAGCTGAGCAGTCATTATTTACCGATATGATTTAATTCTTGATGGCAGTTGTTCAAGAATGAAAAACCTCAGTGGTTAAGTCACAAATAGGCACATATAAAGTTACATGATCACACTGTGAGGCACAGACTGATTTAGAGGGAAATCTAATTTAAAGACATCTTGCAAGAGTCTGTCCGAGAGAAAATCTTGACCACAGTCGTATTTATTGAGGCCTACCTGTTGTCTTTGAACTGTGACTCCTGGTAGGGTCTGATGTAATCCACTCCTTCTCTGGTGATGACGCAGATGTCGATGTTGTTGCCTGAGCCGAGGTCACTCATGATGCCTGCATGGATGGAAGATCTCACCAGCTCCTTTGCCGTCTCCAGCTGAGAGTGAAGACAAATCAGATACAGAGAGTAGCAAACAGACATACAGAACATGAAGAAGACAGCAGAGGCATTCATCAAATTTAAACCTCAACTGCAGCAATTCTCAAAGGCCTCTGTGATCCTTCTGTTTTCCTGTTTGGTAACGAACACAATTTAATAAGGAGGAGACTTAACTGTTTTCAACATTTTCTCTACTGTTTGTTTAGACTAGAGAATTATTGTACCTGCAGTTCTATCCCACTTTACTTGTTTATTCAAAGACACAAAGGTGAGTAAAACAAATTTGTAATCAAGTTTAAATTATCAAAAATTTCAAACTATGAACAGCAGTGTTTTTCCAGTGTCGCACCTCCAGGTTGGGTTTGAACCCGTCCTCCAAAATCGCAAGAGCTGCCAGATCACCTGATCCTGCAGGAACACAGAATAAAGTCATCTGAAACACAGACTGGATCTAGTCAGAGAGTGAATCAAATACATACCTGCAGCACACTGAAATATAAAATGTCAAATTAACCAGGTAAAAAGTCATATTCTGACATTTTCTATAAAGTCAAACATGTTGTGATTTGTTTGTATGAACAGCCAGAGAAAGAACATCACAGAAACTCCATTAACAAATAATCCAAGATAACATGACACACTAACAGTGGTAATAAACAGAAGTGTGTCACGTACCCATTGCAAGGTAAGGCACTTTATTCACACTCCCATATGGTCCTACTGTGTACAGGTGGTTCCCAGTACAATCTACTCCTCCCAGTATAAGACTGGCACCAATCTGGCCGTGATACCTGAGGGCCAGAGAACAAGTTTCCTGATTAACACCACAAATTTCTGAGTAATTTTAAATTATCGGCTCATTCTCACAACCCTTGATACAGGTTCATGTGCATTTGCAGCTCACACCTGTACAGCATGTCCTGCAGTATGTTGACGGCCATAACGACACGAGGATTCCTCCCGCTGTTCAGAGAGAAGATGGTGAGGTTGGAGGACAGAAGCTCGGTGGTTTTCTCTGTGTCTGCTGCTGTACCTGCTCCACAACAACTACAGACACAGGGAGAAAGAAGACATTATGAGAGAACAGGTGACGGGAGGCACAGAAAAGAAGAAAATGTAATGTCAGACAAGGAAAGGTTAAAAGAACAGAAAGAGGGAAAAGTAGAGCAATGACTTCTTTCATGACTGTTTTGCATAAACACAGAAATCCATCACACAGAGATGGATTGACTATTTTTTCTCCCTTGGTAGTTACAATAACCCAGAATGCATGTATTATCTCATCAGTAGTATGGTAATGATTTTTTCCTTTAAACAAGAAGACACTAACTTTTCTTTCCCCTGTTACTGTTCTTATATGTTAAACCTTAACTCTTAATACAAGGTCACCACAGGGCATTCTGGGATTTGTAGGAAATCACTGAAATGAAAATATAGGAGGCACATAATCGTAAAAGGAAAAAAAGCTAATGCTAACAATTTACTGAAAACCAAGCAGACCCACGCTAAACATCACAGAATGATAATTATATGTGAAGGTATTTCTCCTCCTGTTGTTTCTTTCTAACACTGATAAAACTTACTACATATTTGGAGAGATGTAATGGATCTTGGCACACATCTTGTCGGCCACCACTTCACTGGATGTAGCTCTTGTGTCTGCTCCCAGAACCACCCCATCCTGTATCAACACAGACAAATCAGGATTATAGTAGCTGAGTTCATTACAGATTACATTTATGTGCCTGGAAAGCACCACAATTACAGCTCCATGGATTAAAGGCTTCATGCAGCAACGCTGTGCAAGGCGCTAAAATCTCACTTGGACCTTCTCAGTTACATGTGTGTGAAAATATGATTAAATGATGTGTTGTTTTATAGGAAACTATAGGACACAGAATGCTTCTACACTATACAAGCACTGAACCATGCCAGTGTGTTTGCATGTGTTAGTTGATTAACTTGACATTCTACATTATCTTTATTTTCCAAAGAATGCAGATCCATAAGTTACTATATATATAAATGTCCCCCTCCAGGGAGCCTTTAGTGTCTGCATGAAAACTAACTACAGAGATTTTCAACTACATTATTATAAATAACCTCTCAGGCTTAACATTAATTGCACTTAATGAGTGTTTCTGTTGAAGTAATGTACAGGTATGCAGTGTGGTAATGCAGGATGAACACAACAACCTTTACCTGTTGTTACGTTTAGTGATGGTCACATTTTCAAAACAAGAAACAACATAATTCCCAGGAATTATTTTGTAAAGTCCATGTTAGGTTATTGTTTATTATCCTGTATGGTTTTAAAACCACAGCACAAGACACTTTCCCTTTTTATAGCCAACACATCTGCTGACAATGCAACTCATCCTATAGATGAAAATAATCAGACTACTGTTTTGTCATTTCTTTTTATTTGTCATCAGTTACAATGTATTGCACTGCTTTTTACATCTGCAAATATACCCACATTATTGCACTGTTCATTGCATTGCTTGTTTCTTAGTGTCTGTCTTTTTTGTGTTTTCTACTGTGCCGTGCATGTTTGTATTGGGGTCTGAGAGAAACAGCATTTCAATCCCATCTATGTACATATGGCAGAACTGACAATAAAGTTAACCTTGACTTGTTTCTCTTCTGGATTTCATTTTCTGACAGCATCATTTTTGCAGTATGATTTGCAGGTTGGACAGTGCCACAGGGAATCTATGGCCCCAACTGCAGCACCATGCAAGATGAGAAACTTTGATTTATTAGGATTAAATGCATCTCATAAGGTTTTGTGTTTCCGTATGTCTACAAATTATAATATACAAGAAGGAATAAGAAACACCTAGGCTGCCTAGAGTTTACAAGTAAGTTTGGTAAACTTTTGTAATCAGTGCAAGACATCAGTAGTAGAATTCAAGAACTTCACCATGAAAAATCACTGTTTTTGATCATTAATATTGTGTCAGTGCACTTTAAACCACAGTTATACTCACCTTGAACACCACTCCTGCTATGGTGGTGCCTGTTTTCAGAGGTTTTGGTGTCTGTCCTCCGTCAAACAGTCCCTCTAATGCAGTATTCCTACAGACAGTGGACAGGAGGTAGAAAATGACAACTCATAAAGCCTATCATAACTAAAATACATGGGAACGCACCATCACTGTGTTGTTCCATTGATTAAACCGATAAACAAGCAGGACAAAGTTACTTTCGTTTTTGATCCGGTGGAAATTCTATGCAGCCAACAGTTTCATTGTATTTCAGTC
The DNA here is from genome assembly GCF_022539595.1 of Amphiprion ocellaris. Taxonomy (NCBI): domain Eukaryota; kingdom Metazoa; phylum Chordata; class Actinopteri; family Pomacentridae; genus Amphiprion; species Amphiprion ocellaris. The sequence goes on along the minus strand of NC_072780.1, from coordinate 28,312,768 downwards.
ACTACTGATAAACTGTGCTGCTCAGAAGACACAAAAAGAAGCTCTTACCTCGCCGCGTTGTCGAAATTAAACCCAGCTGCGGGAGTTTCGAGGACATTTGATAGCGCCATTCTGGATGTAACTGCGCGTCTCTGCGCGTCGCGGTGCGCCTGAGGTCGCTGTTCTGAGCGTCAGCTCTGCTTCCTTCTCTTTCGATTTTGGAGTGAAAATGGAGAAACACTGCATGGACTCACAAGTCAAAGGAGTCAGCACAGGGGTAAGTAAATCCGGACCGGTTGACTAGAATTTATACCTTCCGATGCTGCACAAAGATATCTGGGCGTAAAATGATCGATGATTATGTGAATGAACAGGTAGAGATGCTGTACCTGAACAGCGAACTAAACAGAGTGAAATCACTTCGACTGGATACTCAGCGCATTTTATTATGAGTGAATCTGTACATGTTAACTGTAAATGAATGTATTTTTCATATTTCTACAAGGAAAATGCCATGCTACAGTTACATTTTCAGTCTAAAGCCTCACATGAAAAATTCTGTCAAAGAACTCTAAATCCCAGAATTCATAGCATGGTTTGGTCTCCATGAATGAAGCCATGATAGACACGCCTACCTGTGATGCAGCTTAACTTATGGTCACATTTGATTAAATAACTGTTTCTCCATTGCTTCAGTAATAAAACAGAGCAGTAATCATTCTCTCCTCCCTCAGACCACCATCCTGGCTGCCATTTTTGATGGAGGGGTCGTGATTGGGTCAGACTCCAGGGCTTCAATTGGAGGGTGAGGATGCTGTGATGAGACACTGAAGCTGCCTTTATTACTGAACATATTCACACATGAGAGGAACTGTTTGATAACATGCATGATGAAGATGAAATTCACAAATAATGTGTAGAACAAGCACAGTGGTGTAGTGGTTAGCACTTTCGCCTTGCAGCAAGAAGATCCCTGGTTCGCGTCCCGGCTTTCCCGGGATCTTTCTGCATGGAGTTTGCATGTTCTCCCTGTGCATGCGTGGGTTCTCTCCGGGTACTCCGGCTTCCTCCCACAGTCCAAAAATATGCTGAGGTTAATTGATCATTCTAAATTGCCCGTAGGTGTGAATGTGTGAGTGCTTGTTTGTCTCTGTATGTAGCCCTGTGACAGACTGGTGACCTGTCTAGGGTGTCCCCTGCCTTCACCTGAGTCAGCTGGGATAGACTCCAGCCCCCCCATGACCCTAGTGAGGATTAAGCGGTGTATAGATAATGGATGGATGGATGGATGTGTAGAACAAAACTCTGAAAGTGGAAAAGAAGCAACAAAACTGTCCAGAATTACCCAGCACAATTTGCAAAACACAACATGCAGTGTAAGAAGTATTTATAGTTTTAGTAGTCATCACCATGGAATAAATAATAATAATAATAATAATAATAATAATAATAATAATAATAATAATAATAATAACGTGTTTCAGTGTGTTTTTAATGTGTTCTCAAAGTTCCAGCTCTAGTAACTTCTTGCATGTTTCCCTCTCCAGGAAAAAATACATTTAACTTAAACTTAAAATCCTTTCAGCATATAGTGGTATGTAGCATTGTGATGTAATCTAGAAGCTCAAGTAGTTTACCTGAGTACAATTTAGATTTGCTACTGTATACTTTTACTGCAAAGCTTTTATATACATAGAATATGTAGCATATGAGCTTATAATATAATGCATTGTACATTTTGGTATATAAAACAATTAAAATTAGGTTCTGCTTGATGTACAACAGAAAAAGGCTATTAAACATTGATGCATTGTTAATAATAACAATAATATCCAGTCATGTATAGTTACTCCCACAGGGCCACTTTTTTGTTTTTTTTTTCAGTGAATAGTTCAGCATTTGAAACTATATTCACTTTGCTAACATTACAGGCTTTTTACTCATTTAACAATTCAACTACAAAGTTTTTAGTTGTAATCTATTTGTGAGGCATCTGAATGTATCTTCCACCAATGATTCAGCCAGCATTCATTACTCCGCCAAGAAACACGGCGGAGTAATGAATGCTATGTGACGATCGGCGTACATTTGTCTGTGAATCTCTCTTTCTGTCTGTGTGCAACATTACTCAAAAATGGACAAACGGATTTGGATGAAATTTTCAGGGAAGGTCAACAATGACACAAGAACCACCTCATTAGATTTTGGCAGTGATGCAGCTTATAGTCTGGATCCACGGATTTGTTCAGGATTTCCCATTGCGAGATATAGCTGCCAGCACAGCGTCACTGTAACCATGACAACAAGTGAACATCAATTCACTCGACCGGCTACGTATTTTGGTCATGCAATGCGGTACGTACCCATGTACAACACATGGCTGTGCTCATGCAAGGCAATTTTTTCTTTATTTAGCTAATTTGTGGGTCGATCTATATTAAATGGCCAGATTCTATGTTGCCATGATTTCTTGTTTTCACTGCTGACATCATGGAAGTAAACACTTGGATACTCTGCATATATTTTTGTTATTGTCACCATGCACATGCAGCAGTTTAAACCTGAAGAAGGTATAATAATTATCTAAATGGTGAATAGGGGTGTGGTATCTTGATGGGTTAGTCAGGAGAAAAATCCTGCAGGAGGACACTGAACTGGTGGGAAAAAACAGTGAACTGTGATCCTAAAAAGGGCAGAGAAACCAAACCAGTTCAAAACTTTCAAGTGATTTGTGCTAGAACAACCACTGTAACATTTTAACATGTGTAACATTCCAACGTTACACTTCTAACCAGAGAATAAACATCTCTTTGCTGCTAATATGTGAAATCTAACTGAGAGGTCTGTTTGTATTGTGGTTTTGCTCAGGGAATATGTATCATCTAAGACCATCAACAAGGTGATTCAGGTTCACGACCGGATCTTCTGCTGCATGGCTGGTTCTCTTGCAGACGCTCAGGCCGTCACCAAAGCTGCAAAGTTCCACCTGTCCTTCCACAGGTACGCACACATTACATGTACATGCATGCAGACCATGTACATCATATTCTCTCATCACATTTCACATTAAAGTTATATTTCCACTATATTTTTCCAGACACATCCAGAAAACACACATGTACCGCTGACTCTTCAGCTACAGGTCCATCTATTATCTACACACCACTATATCCTCTGTAGGATCACTGAGGGGCTGGAGTCTATCCCTGCTGACTTAGGTCAAAGGCAGTGTTCACATGAACAGGTCACCAGTCTATCACAGGGCTACATAGAGAGACAAGCAAGCACACTCTCATTCACACCTACGGACAATTTAGAATCACTGATTAACCTCAGCTTGCTTTTGAACTGTGAGAGGAAGCTGGAGAACCCAGTGAGAACACATGCAGGGAGAAAGAGAGAGTAAACTCCACATAGAAAGACTGGGATTCAAACCTAAGACCTTCTAGCTGTGAGGCTACAGTGCTAATCATCACAGCACCATACTGCTCTAAGCTATACAAAATAACAAATTAAAGCTTAGGTCTCTGTGGTCTGTCTTGATTTGTGACAGTGTGCAGATGGAGAGCCCTCCTCTGGTGATAGCAGCAGCATCTGTGCTGAAGGAACTATGTTACAAAAACAAAGAGGAGCTGCAGGCTGGTTTCATCACAGCAGGCTGGGATATGAAGAAAGGACCACAGGTAGGTCTCAGTCAAACACCTCAGAGTCACTGATGCTGACACTAAGTCCACTTTGCTTCATGTAACAGCAGCACTGATATTCTCCATCCCTCTCCAGGTGTACGTTGTGGCTTTAGGTGGGATGTTAGTCAGACAGCCTGTTACCATCGGTGGCTCAGGCAGCACTTTCATCTACGGCTACGTTGACGCTAAATACAAACCCAGCATGACCAAAGAGGAATGCCTACAGTTTGCCACTAATGGTACTGGTTACTTTACTATTTCATTGCTTTTTGTATATGTATATAAATATGTAAGCATAAAGTTTTATATACATGTACAGTGCTTAGCAAATGTATTAGACCACCACCCAGTGTGGGGTGTTTGACCCACGGCCCTAAATTAACAGTATTGATGATTACCAAAATATTTTTTCATGTTCCTGTAATTGTTAATCCACCAGTATGTGCAAGCTCTTTAATCAAAATGATATCTTTAATGCTAGAATAGAATTATTGTTGTTATCCACAAATGTTCAGATTTACTGTTATACAAAAAAGCAGGAAAAAGCAGTAAAGCACATTATTTTTTGATTAAGATGCAAAATTATAGTTATTTGCTTGCATTCCTGAAGAGAAAAAAAATGTTTTATTTGTTGTATGTTATTCTTGATTAATTTCTGACTTCTCAGAATTCCAGTGTGCTGGCTCAAATGTGGGTATTAAAATGTGAATTCAGTTTGAAATTCTCTGCTCCTGTTCAAAATGGTGAAGCATAGAGAACTCACTGAGAAAGACAGTCTGAATTAAAGAACTTGATGATGCTCGTTTGAGACATGATGGTCTTTGAGACATAAAGTGTTCTCACAGTGTGGTCAAGTATGCCTTGAACTCAGTTGCATAGACTGGTGCTTACAAAATGTGCCAAGGAAGAGGCCAAAAACAGAAGCTAGCTGAAGCAGATGTCAGGCATGTCAGGATTTTAAGTACTAGAGACAGAAGGAAGAGCACTGCTGATCTTCAGGCAGAGATTAATGCTTCTAGATCAGAATCTGAGAAAGTCTCCAGAATGACCATAAGGAGACGATTGAAGGAAATTGTTAAAGTTAAATTTCTCAAGCACTGTACATATACATAAAGTTTTATGTACACGTATATATACATAAAGCAATATAATGTGTTTATATGCCTTTTATGTAAATGTAAAAACTCAAATAACTTGTCCTTCCTTTGTCAGGATCTTCATGTCACAATATGAGAGGGTTAAACTTGATTTTGATTCCATGAAAATGAATGAATATGAGAAATTGTACAGAAGAAAATAAGGATTCATGCTCAGTGTATTTGCTGTGTTTAGCTCCATTTGCACAGGATTAGTATGAGGATGTCGTATGATTTAGAAATAACCTCAGACCCACATCTATGCACAGAATTAGCAAGGTCTGTGTTTTATTTGAATTTCCTGACATTATTATAAGGCTGATGAAATATCTTGAGACTACTGAAGGACAGCAAAACATTCCTTTAATACATGTCATCTGTTAAATTAACCTTAGAGATTTCACTCTTCTGATGGATTTGCTTACTCTGTGCATGGTCTGATGCTGTGCAACAACACAAGGCTCCTGAATTTGCACCCAAAATGCTCCAAACTTTAATTTCTAATCACCAATTCAGCCTCCATAATTCTAAGTAGGAAAGAAGTAGAAAATGCTCATTTGCAGGACAAATACTATCACACGACCTCTTGTTTGGCAAAGTACAGTTACAGTAATTTGCAGTGGAATTTGTAGTGTACAAACTACAGAAAGGACAAATTCATACAGAACTGAGATGAAAGACGACCTCTGCAAATATTACAAATTACTAGAGTTCCACTGATAATAGAAGTGATGTGTGTAAAGGGCTTTGGTAATAGTTAAAATGCAATGAGAGTTTGATGTAAAAATCTTGACTCAAGGTTTTTGGAATGTTTTAACCACATCTGACAGTCTTCAGCAGCAAAAAGAGTTTGCTCAGATGTAATGGAGATGAATGAGTTATCACATGACCCAAGTATTTAAATTAAAGCTAAGATTGGTGGTTAGGTATGGAAGGGCCTTTTTTATAAAGACAAGGACATATGTTTTTATTTTAAGTGAAGTATTAAATGGAACTCAATGTTTAAAGACAACGAAATGTTTGTCAGTGCCTGAGTAGTTACAACTAGGAGTTCTGTCTCTGCCTACTCAGCTTAACCTATATTTCCCTGCATGTTTAATTTTTCCCTCCTCCGTCCTCCCTTTGCTCCATCCCTCTGTCTCCCCCATCCCTGTGTCTCTCCCATCCCTGTGTCTCTCCCATCCCTCTGTCTCTCCTCCCACAGCTCTTGCTCTGGCGATGGGCAGAGATAACGTCAGTGGAGGTGTGGCCAACCTGGTGGTGATCACAGAAACGGGGGTGGAGCATGTGGTTGTACCTGGTGATAAACTGCCCAGGTTCCACGATGAGTGACCACCATCCACCTCCTGTCCTCAAATCACCATCCCTAAGACTCACATTTTTTGTTAATTTGTGTAGAACTGGGACCAAACAAACTCAGACACAAAAAAGCAAGTTAGTTTTCTGTTTAAGAAACACGTGAAAACAGTGCAGTATAGAACCTTGAGTCTTTGTTATTATGTAATGATAAGCAGAGTAGTTTTAGCGCTCTCCACTCATTTATGTGTCCAAATCACGTTTTGTGTTTTTTTAATTGTGAGAATATATGGGAAAATAATAAAACATTTTCATTTTCCAAAGACCCATTATTCTTGATCATTATTCTTCTTTTCTGTCTTTAAGTTTTAAGCTCACACACTTGTCTTGAGTATAACTATACCTAGATATATATCTATATCTGAAGCACAGTAGTAGTATATATACACATATATGTACATATATATACACATATATACATATATGTACATATACACAAATATATACATGTATATACATGTATATACATGTATATATATATATATATATATATATATATATATATATATATATATATATATATATATATATGTATATATAGTATATATATATACATATATATATATATATATATATATATATATATATACATGTATATACATGTATATACATGTATATATATATATATATATATATATATATATATATATATATATATACATGTATATACATGTATATATATATATATATATATATATATACACACACACATAGGAAGTGAGTTTATTTAATTTTAAGTTTTGTACTGTTTGATGCAGATTTCCAAACACTGATTATAGAAATCCCTGATCTATAGGGTTTGGGGTTGCCCAGGCAATTTCATGTTCCATCCATCCATTTTCTAAAAACTGCTAAACCCTCATTAAGGCTGGAGTCTCTCCCAGCTGACTTGGGGTGAAGGCACCCTGGACAGGTCACCAGTCTGTCACAGAGCTACATATACAGACAAACAATCACACTCACGGGCTATTTAGAATAATCAGTTAACCTCAGAATACTTTTGGACTGTGTGAAAACCCACGCATTCATAGGGAGAACATGCAAACTTCATGCAGAAAGATCTTGGGAAGGCTGGGACGCGAACCAGGGATCTTCTAGCTGCAAGGCGACAGTGCTAACCACCACACCACTGTGCAGCCTGCAATTTCATGCTTTCCATGAAAACTCCCACTTTTATTCATGTGCTAACATAACTGCACAAGGATTTTCTAATCATCATTTAGCCTTTCAACACCATTAACTAACACAATGTAGCATTAGAACACAGGAGTGATGGTTGCTGGAAATGTTCCTCTGTACCTCTATGGAGATATTCCATTAAAAATCAGCTGTTTACAGCTACAATAGTCATTTACCACATTAACAATGTCTAGACTGTGTTTCTTATTCATTTAATGTTATCTTCATTGAACTGCTTTTCTTTCATATGTAGTGCTATGGCTTGGCCCTTTCTAAATAATTCAGATATGAAATGAGTAACGCACACTTTAAGAGAACCAGACTGCGTTACTACACTGAAGCTGTGACCAGTTTGCAGCTCGGAGCACTGAGGAACAATTTAACTTTCAATTTCGATTTCTTTCAGAAAAAAACATGGAGTCCTTCTGATGTTTGATTGTAGAATATATTTGCTAAACTACACGCGTGGAAAACTAATTTTGAACTATAAATTACGTTTTCGACAACAAGAAAACTCTGTAAAACCGGAGCTGTTCGACTGAACGTTGACCGGATCACTCTGTCGGTGTTTTTACCGGAGTCTCTGCAGTGCATCACCATGTTGGGAGAAACGGGACCAGAATGGACGACCGAGGAGGTGAAAACAGGAGTAAGTATCAGATTTTTATCGTGTTTTGGAGACTCGGTGGTCGGTTAATGTGCGCAGCGCAGCGCTACAGTGCTGCTGCTGCTGCTGCTGCGCCACATGAGGAAATTACGCTTACAAGGACACATGATTCATTATGAATATTACTTCTACCTCTGTTTGTAGACAACTATTATTGCCATAGAGTTTGCCGGAGGGGTCGTGCTGGGCTCTGATTCCAGAGTGTCTGCTGGGTAAGTTTGTGCTTTTGCCCATGTGTCCAGTTCTGACCACACAATACTGTCTTTGTTATGACACCAGAGATTGTTTAGGTTCTAAAACATAACCATCTGAAATCCTTCCTCTCCACGTTTCTGTATAATGTCTTACTTTGTCTTCCCTCCATTGTAACTTTCTGTCCTACAATCACACTCTGTCTCTTCTTGCCTCCATCCAGGGAATCAGTGGTGAACAGGGTGATGAACAAGCTGTCTCCCCTCCATGACAGGATCTACTGTGCTCTGTCTGGATCTGCAGCAGATGCTCAGACCATCGCTGAGATAGTCAACTACCAGCTGGATGTCCACAGGTGAAGGGAGGTTAAAGGACAGAAATTGTTGTCCTTTCATTAACTATAATATAATGACTAGACTGTGAATTCTTCCTCTATCAGAGAACTTTCTGACAAACTGGAGCCAGATTCCCTTAAAGCTGGAATTAACATAATGATAATACTTGAATGAATGCCTTTCATTATCTCTAACTATATCTGAGCATAAAACCTGCTTTGCACTGAATGTGTTGTAGAGTTTAATTCAGTGGTGTAGGTGGATTAGTAGGTGTACTCTTAATTTGTGGCCCCTCGATTTTTGATATAAATATGTAAGCACACTCTTGTATATTTCCTTCACCTAATAAATAGCCAGTAGTATCCGACATTTTCCCTTTGCAGCTCACGTCAGGGACTGAGGATCATTAGTTAACATTAACTATAGCAGAGGAGCAAATTGTAAAGTTAATACTGACCCACAAACTACAGGCTGAGACTGATCACTATTCACTTTCTCATCCAGTCGCAAATCCACACATGAAAACTGAGCAACTATTCTCACCTTACAAGTTTATAGATCAACTGTTTTCAAACAGCTAATTTGCAGCAGAGTTAACGAGTGTGCCATCATTAAGACATTAACATTATTTAAGGGACAGTTTGCAAATATTACTGATCCTGCACAGGCCTAAAGCGTGAATATATTCAAGTTGTATTTTAGTTAGAAATTAATTTATTTTAACAAACTTTCAGAATCACAGCCAATTTACAAAATAAAATATTTCTAGCCTGAATTTGACAGTTCACAATAAATGTTCACAAACCAGCTTTGGGGTACTGTCTCAGATTACTGAGAGCACAGCTCAACTTTGGAAATAGTTCTCCATCTAACCAACCCAATCATGGAAGGCAAGGTGTATTAACCAATCAGTAGCAGAGACAGAACTTTAACAAGCAGTACACCACTCGACCCATCCATCCATTATATATACCCTGCTTAATCCTCTGTATAGTCGCAGGAGGCTGGAGTCTATTCCAGCTGACTGAGAGTGAAGGCAGGGTTCACCTGGACAGGTCACCAGTCTATCACAGGGCTACACAGACAGACAGACAACCAAGCACACTCACACCTACAAACAGTTTAGAATCACCAGTTAAGCTCAGCATATTTTTGGACTGTGGGAGGAAGCTGGAGAACCCAGTGAGAACATACAAACTCCACATAGAAAGACACCAGGCCAGGAATTGAACCCAGAACCTTGTAGCTGTGAGGCCACAGTGCTAACCGTACCGCCATGCCACCACACACCACTTAATGATGCTATGATTTAGAAGTGGATATATGCAGCGCTGACTAAAAAACATTTAGATATATACTGTATACCTTGCACAGCATTGCTGGTATTATTATATGTTTGTGTATTGTTTGACCCAGTGTAAACTACATGTAAAACTCTGAATATTAAGCAGGAAAATGTAACTAACTAATTAATATTTTGCAAAGAAATATCTTCAAACTTACTGCAAATTAAATATGTGTGACAAATGATCCTATCAGTCATAGTATAAGTGTGTCTGAAATACAATCATATAAGTAACAAAAACCTACATTATTCTAATCCTTCTGTGCAGTTTTCTATCCTACAACTACTCTCTGTGATTCATCAATACAGTATCAAAAGATAATACTTTGGATTCAGTTTCTTACAGTTTGTAACATTGTTTCCTCTTCTGTCAGTATTGAGATCGGTGAGGACCCTCAGGTTCGCTCAGCCGCCACTCTGGTGAGGAACATATCATACAAGTACAAGGAGGAGCTGTCAGCACATCTCATTGTAGCCGGCTGGGACAGGAGAGATGGAGGACAGGTCAGTAAACACATGGCTGGCTTCAGATTGAAGGGAGGAATCAAAGTTTTAAAAAGATTACTGAGAAAAATAATGTTTAGTGGGCCAATGCAGCTTCTGTCGGTTGATATGTCCTGCTATTAGTATGCATAAGGTATAATTTATATAAGTACATTTTATTTTGAAAAACCAGCATATTTCACAAAACCCTCTTCAGTTTCTTCTAGCATCTCTGAGCTTTTACTTGTAAGTGTAGCACACTTTACAGAATCTTAGTGAATTCTTGGAAATACAAGTGTTTTTGTGGGCTATGGAGCAAACAAAAAACTAAAACTTTAAATCCAGGCTACCATACAGTGTCTTACTAAGCTCTGTTACTGGGTGTGGACTCTTATTTTGAAAGTGAACTCAAGTATACAGATGGTTTGAAAAAAATCTTTCACCATGTAAAGCATAGTCTTGTTTTGAACACCCTGATGTATTTTAATGTACTTACTATGTATTATACAGATTTAGTGGCAGGTTAGAGAGAATCTCCATTACTGATTTTTGAGTGAAATTTTGGAGCTCCAATATAATGGGAGGGATTGTTGGGACACTCTGCTCTAATATAATTTATTAAAAAAAATCATAGGTCCTATCCCAACGAGATTGCCACTGGTTGAAAGAGGATAAAAATTTCTACAATTTTATGCATAAATTTTTCTCCTGGAGTAAAAAATGTGCTAAGGAGACAAAATTAACTGCACTTCATTCAAAAAATTCTGATCAAAATGTAGATTGAGCGACAGCACACTCTAACTGAAAGAAAATTCAGAATTTTACTAAATTTCATAAATCTTAAACTGCTACTACAGAAAAACTGTAAAAGATACGAAAACACAGATTTAGACGACTAATATTCAAAGCCTTGTTACCTGTTTAAGCTGAAGTATATAAAGTATTCTTTCTACTGTTTCTACTGTAAAATAGGCTGGAGCTACAGGGTTATAAAGATGGCTGGGTTTTGGCACTTGTCCTGCCGACTTCCCATTCATTTCAATGGGGATTTGTATAACAGTATTTTGCAGATTTCTTAAAACTGAACAATGACAACATTTTGTTATATAATTTGTATAGGTTTTCTTAAAGCTGCAGGACAGTTAGGTGGTGAATATCATGCCAGAAGACTCTTCAATAAGAATAAGCCTGAGCAACAAAAATAAATGTGCTTCAGCGCTTAACAATATCGAATTGAATGTTTCTGCAATTTCTGCTGATGTGATTAAGAGGCAAAGCAGCTGTTAATATCTTCTTGCTCTCACACATTTGATGTTACAGTTGTCCATGCAGAATTACTCTGTGCTGCTCTTTTTCCTTCTGACCTCCAGGTCTTCGCGACCCTGAATGGGCTCCTGACTAGACAACCTTTTGCAATTGGAGGCTCTGGCAGCTCATATATTTATGGCTTTGTTGATGCTGAGTATCGCAAAGGCATGACTAAGGAGGAGTGCCAACAGTTTGTCGTCAACAGTAAGTTTGTTTTTCTTCCACATTGCTTTTGTTAGTCAGATTATTTGATATTAAAAGAAAATACTGATATTTACTGCTTTGTGTACCAACAGCTGTAAAGAGCTATTATGTCTTATTTCACAATATAGTAAATATTGCATCTGTGAACTACATAACTACTTCATTACTCCTTTTCTTCTTCTTGAAGCTCTTGCTTTGGCAATGAACCGTGATGGCTCCAGTGGGGGCGTGGCCTACATGGTCACCATCGATGAGCACAGCACAGAGGAGAAAGTCATTCTAGGAAATGACCTGCCCACCTTCTTTGATCAGTGACATGTTTGTTTCCCTCACAACAGCCATGGCTCAGTTTTATTTTTTCTTTCGCACAGCGGTCAACTAATCCAGCTTGTGGACCAAAAGACATCAGACAAGTGTACATTTGTATCCCATTTATTCTTGCATTTCTCACTAATTCCCACAGTTTTTTAGTGTGTTATCAGGCAGTCTCTGAGTGAGTTTAATTGCAGTTGATCACCATTAAATGTTTGAAATATAACTAAAAACAAGCTTACAATAAGTGATCTTTGATTTGCTTGTCAAAGAAAATTTTACTGACATTAGTTGTTCATTTCAGAGGGATGAACATTCTGTTGCTGTGACTGATTGTTTATCTGTGTCATCCACGGTCACTTCCTTTTGTTAAACTTGCTGGAAGTCTCATTATTCACTATGTTTTTGTGGTGTCAGAGTAAAATGAAATAAATACACCTACTTTTGGCAAAGCCTTAAACCTCTCTGTAAGTACAGTCACACAGAAACACTTCTGTATTTTCTGTAGCATTAGAGCAGCATCTCTGTGTGAACTATTCAGTCTGACAAACACATCACCACAAAGAACCAACACAGGATTATTTCACAAACATTTCACTACACTCAACAGTGTGTTTACAAATCCAAATATTAACACAAGACTAAGATGGTTAGACAGTTTAGACTGGATGTTAATCCAGTCTAATCCAGAAAAACATTTTTGAATAAGACCTCTCATAGTGGATACACTAACAATGAGCCGTACACATGCTTTATGTCAACAATGTGGGATTTATAAAGAAATAAAAACCCTCTGTTCAAAGATTTACTTCTTGATTGTCTTTATTTCAGTGAACCGTCCCTTTATAGTTTTTCATGTTTGATTTATGTGAGATAGTCTCATACCTTGGATGCTATACACTGTAGTTTTAACCCAGTGTAATGATGATGGTTTGATGGTTCAAACTGATGATACTTGTAAAAACAGTAATGAAAAAAAGTAAAAGTTACAAGTCCTGTCTTGTCCTGCGTCAGTGTAATGTTGTGCCTTCAAGTCTGTGTTTCAGGGAAACCCCTGATTCTCACAGAAAACGAAACTGAAAGTGGATGAAAATTAAAACACTCTGGTCTGACGACTGAGCAGATCATACGAGGACGGCTGAAAAATGGCAGTTAAGACAGCAACAACAACGCACAAAGTCGCTGCTTTGATTTTAGGGCTGTGCGCGGATCTTTCGCTCTTTTACGCGTCAGGATTTGTGGTAACTCACAGCGTCTTTGGGAATCTTGCGCGTTTATGGGTGTCCGCGGCTCTCCGGTGGTTAACACTGTCTGCTGTTACGCTGCTCACACTCGGGGAGCTCAAACCGTTGCTGACTCGTTTTATAACGGCGCACAGTCTGCTACCCGCGGTGTTTGAGAGCGGCTCCAAGGCGCTTTACACCGAGGAGAGCCAATGTGGCCAAGTGGCGGATGCGCGCTGCTGGATGATGGCTGCAGGAGCGTCTCTAGCTGCTGCGCTGTTTTGGGAGATCACAGTCCCGGATAGCGACGAAGCAGCCACCGGTAAAGAGAAGAAACAGAAGGCCAGAGTGCTGTTTATGAGGGTCCTCTACATGTTCAAGCCCCACTATCTGCTGCTGCTCGGAGGTCTGGTGTTTCTGTCTCTGGCAGTCATCTGTAAGTTCACAGCAGCTGGTGGCATCTTCAGTCTGCAGCACAGATGGTAGTGATGCGTAATAAACTGTGTAAATAACTGATATTTTCAAGAAAATAACTCAAGATGTCTGCTTTTTGCTAATGGTTTTTGGCTGATCTTAATGGTCGTAATATTTAGAACTTGATCTTACTATTTGTGGTCCTGTTTTGCATCACAAGTTTGATCCTGTCTTGATATTTGCACAAAATTGTGTTGCCATCTGTCTGATAACATGTACAACACTGAGATATTTTTAAACATGCTGTATAAATAAATTTGATATGGCTTTTATTAGAATGTCCTATTATCAGCCATGAACATGGACAAAGTAGGCTGTTGGTAAAACACTTTTAAGGAAATTTTATTGTCAGCACATGCATTTAATAATGAAACTCTGTGTGCAATTAGAAGAGTAGTAAGTCTGTCATCTGATGTTACTTTGGCTGGTTTGTGAGTCTAATTATGTCTACCTGTGCCTGTCTCTTCTCAGGTGAGATGTTCATCCCGTTCTACACAGGGAGAGTCATCGACATCCTTGGCAGTCATTACCAGTCCAGTGAATTCCTATCTGCACTCCTCTTCATGGGCCTGTACTCTGTGGGAAGGTATGTGATAATGTTTTCCCTCCACATTCATCCCAGTCATGAGACTGTGTGATATCTAACCATCCTTCTCTTTGATTGATTGACTAGTTCTGTGAGTGCCGGCTGCAGAGGGGGTCTCCTACTTTGTGCCATCAATGTTTACACCTGCAGAGTGAAAGTTATGCTGTTTGGGGCTTTGACCAAACAGGAAATTGCATTCTTTGAGACCATAAAAACAGGTATGTCTCTCATAATATAGCATCCAGTTTTGCACATGAAAGACAGATCAAGTTAAGTCATGACCAAATAATGCATTAAGACAGGAATAAAATTATGAGACAAGGCTTTAAGAAAAAAGATCATGATGAAAAAAGATATCTTTAAATGTTTTTTTGCAGGTGAAATCACGTCTAGATTGGCTAAAGACACCACCCTGATGGGAAGAACGGTGTGTCTGAATGTCAACGTGCTGCTGAGGACGTTGATCAAGACTCTGGGCATGATCTCCCTGATGATGAATCTTTCATGGAAGCTCACATTCCTTGTACTGATGGAGACACCTGTCACTGGCCTCATACAGAACATCTATGACACATACTACCAGGTAAAGCCAGTTAAAAGGTTAACTGACACTGGATCCACAGGCGTATACTGTATCGATATAGGGATTGATTTTTTAAAAGATATTGTGATCAGATATGCAAAATATGCAAAAAGTGAAGCTTCAATTCAATATTCACCGTGTAATGGATTTATTTAAAACGTGATAGAGCATCACCACATGATACACTTTCAAAAGTGTAAATGTCACACAAGAAGGATGGCATTAATTTGTAAAATCACTGACAGGAGAGGTTAAACCCAACATCAGATGTGCTGAATAATGTGCTTCATAAGAGGCATCCTTTGTTAGTTGCATTGTTTCAAATTACAGTTTCAATTTGAAATCTATTAATTGCACAGCAATATCTGAGACTAATGATTATCAAATGTTAGGTAAACATGGCTGAAGCACTAAATTTTGCAATAAATCTGTGTTTCTTTCCTGTTTTGTCTTCCTCAGAGGTTGTACTTGGCAATGCAGGACTCAATGGCTCTGGCAAATGAAACTGTGAATGAGGTCGTGTCCGGTATTCGTGTCGTACAGAGCTTTAACACCAAAACACATGAGGCCCGTCGCTATGACAACTGCTTGATGGACATTCACAAACTTAAAACCCGCCGGGACACTGTGAGGGCTATTTACCTGCTTGTGCGGAGGGTGAGAAGTTAGTTTTATATCTGTATTTCTTGGAGATTACATGTTGAACTACCACCTTATTTACTTTCTTGTGTAACAGAATTGGTGTGTATGTGTCTATAGTTGACAGGACTGGGCATGCAGGTCATCATGTTATACTATGGAAGACTTTTCATCCAGAGGGGGCAGATGACCACTGGCAACCTGGTGTCCTTCATCCTCTACCAGTCAGATCTTGGAGACAACATTAGGGTATCCCATAATGCTCTGTGTATTGTTTTCAGTCAGGACTTGTGATTAAAAGCATCTAAGTTAGCTAAAAGATTCACAATTAGGCTAGTTAGTATAATTAGTACAGACCATTTATTGTAGGAACATAAAGTCTAAAAGCAGCCTCACTACAGTTTGATCTTCAGAACAGATACTAGACCAGTGTCAGGTGACCTAAGAAGAATAGTAAGACATATGGCAGGTCTGACTGTTGTCACTAAGTGACCAGTTTACCAACCCTGTGTTCTGACTGTCATCTTCCAGACACTCACCTACATCTTTGGGGATATGCTGAACTCAGTGGGGGCTGCTGGAAAAGTGTTTGAGTACCTGGACCGAAAACCTCAGGTCAGCACAGATGGAGAACGCAAACCAGATCAGTTGACGGGACACGTCAGCTTCCGCGGCGTCAACTTTGCTTATCCTACAAACCCGAACAAAACAGTGCTGCAGGTGAGAATACTTGTAGTGTTTGTTTTAGTTGGACAGTAAAAATGAAGTACGAATTTAACTTAAGGATGAATATTTCTATTCACTCTGACTACATGTGTCAAGTACAGAACTTACACCGTGTCATTCAAACCATCATCATCTGTTATCTGTCATTTGCTTCAGGACTTTACCTTGGAGCTGAAGCCAGGTCAGATGACAGCACTGGTGGGTTCATCTGGGGAAGGAAAAAGCACCTGTGTGAGTCTGCTGGAGCGATTCTATGAGCCGCAGGATGGAGAAATCCTCCTGGATGGCTTACCATTGGAATCCTACGACCACAGTTTCCTGCACAAGAAGGTAATTAATCATTAGTGCTAAGTATTCTTAGGCGTCTGTCTAAACAGTCTATAGTTTTATGCTTATAAATCAATGTGAAAGCAGCAGAAAACACCATGCACTCATCTATAGAAGTAATCTTCAAAAATCTGCATATTTCCTTGCAACTTGTTATTGTTTGGTATCATCAAGAACGAGCTCAGATAATTGGTTCAGATTTGACAGATACTGTAACAAAAGTCAATAAAATCAACCTGAGAATTTTGAGAAAAGTCAAAGTTCTGAGATTAAATTACTGTATTGATTTCACATTGAATTGTGTAAGAAGATCTACCATGTACTTGTATATGTAAACCATGTGTTATACAGACAGTCAAACTGATGATTGTGTTTTTAACAGATTGCAGTGGTGAGCCAGGAACCTGTGCTGTTCTCTGGCTCCATCAAAGACAACATCACTTACGGGCTTCCTGACTGCTCATTGGATGAGATCCAGGAAGCAGCACGCAAAGCCAACGCCCACGACTTCATCAGGCAGCTGGATAAAGGCTACGATACAGGTAAACCGTTCACTCCCCCTCAGGCTGGTTTACTCAGCTGCATGCAGACAGAAAAACCTTCTGCATGTTTGTGGGTGAATAAAATATCACTGGAGAGCAGAACTGTATGTAGATTCAGTTTGTGGATAAGAAGAGATAAAGATACACTTGCAGTATTTTAGAGGGTCAGTGACATACATGTCCTTCTGCTTCTGGTTGGCTCTTGAATTTTCTAACTTAAACTTCATTCTGTTGGTCACCCTGGTAGAACAACAGGTTCCGAGAGTGACCCATAAACAGGGGCTACAGTCCCCTTTGCTGCAGGTCCTTCCATTCTTCTTCCCACTTTCCTGTCTTCCATTCTCTACTGTCCTGTCAACAAAAGCTGAAAAAACTTAATGATGTCCATTTTTCAGAGGTGGGTGACAGTGGGAGCCAGTTATCCAGGAGTGAGAGGCAGCAGATCGCCATCGCTCGAGCTCTGGTCAGACAACCACAGGTCCTCATTCTGGATGAAATCACCAGCTCTCTGGACACCGAGAGTGAAAATAAGGTACAGGTCGACTTTTAAGACCACTATATCATCTGGAGCCAGCTCTAGATTTGAAACAGGTCACATATCATCAGTTAGATAGTGAGTTCTTGTATCAAGTGTGGAAATGTTCCACCAGAACAATTCACCAGTCCTTATTTTAGTAGAACACCAAAGGCCTGCCCAATACGACTGTAGTTTGTGTAAAGAAACACAAACAAGCCCCAGCATTTTCTCCCACCATTGCAGAATGATAACATGCAGCCAGACCATGCTGTAGGAATGGACTGGTTAAGCAGGACTAATCCTGACTAAAAAATAAAGTCAGTATCTACCATTTATGTAAAGGCAGTGGTGCAGTGGTGTTCATGTGTCACTTAGACAATAAGAATTGCCCAAATAAATCAAATAAATGTCAAGAGCATATCTGTCGTATAATTTCTAACTGAATAATCAAGATATTATGGATCAATATTAAATCTTTAGTTATTCTAGTACTCAGGGCTTGAAAACAAACACAACTAAAATGGAACTGACCTTAAAAATGTTTGGGAAAGTTCATGTGCGGTGTTTCTCTTAAATGTGTTTAGTCTGTTTGCCTACTTCTAAACCATTTACATGTAGATGCAAGATTTAACATTATATTCCTCCTTGTGGAATTGTTAGAAATTATGCAGCATGTGACAAATAAGGTCAAATATCTTTCACTGCTGACTGAAACAAAAACTTATTAAAATGTATTTTTAGAGTCGGTAAAAATAGTGATTGTTGGTAGCTGGTCTTTCATGCATGCTATGTGTTTGCATTGAAGAAAAGAATCATTTTCAGTGACAGTATATTTCTAGTGTTGCATTTCATTAAACTGTCCCTAATCAGTCCCACAGTATTGACATGTACTATGTACTATGCATGTACTATGGAAGTGCAAATGTGACACCTAATAATAATGTTAAAACTACTTCTGTCCATGACTCTCTTCAGGTTCAGCAGGCCCTGGCTAACTGTCCCAACCAGACCCTTCTGGTGATCGCTCACAGGCTGAAGACCATTGAGAAAGCAGATCAGATTGTTGTGATCAGTGGTGGCAAAGTTGGGGAGCAAGGCACTCACCAGGAACTGATGGACATGAAGGGGAGCTACTACAAGTTGAGAATGGAGCATTTCACTGAGGAGAATTCCCCACAGTGACACACTACTGTCTGTGTACTGTGCTGAGGCTGCAGCTTCTTCTGCGTTCTGTACGACTGTGTTGCATGTGTTTGGCAGCAGCAACCAACAGCAGCTAAACCTTGTAAAAAATGTGAGAACAAGCTGCAGTTTATGTAAATATTCAGGTAATATTTGTTATGTATGAGTAATGAAAATGAAACAGCATTTTTTTTTCAGAAGTAGTTGTTCTTGTTTATTTTGCAGACAAATAAAATTTGTGTGATGTTTTCCTAAGTGATATATTGATATCATGTTATATTTTTTCCCTTTGTTCCCTGGTATTTAGTTATGCTGAATAAATGTTTGAAACAACATGTCATGGTTACCACTATAAAGCTTGATTAATGATCAGACAAGTCAAAGGTTGGTTTATGGACTCGATGTCTCAAATAAAAGAATAATCAGCAGCATCAGACATTTATCTGAATGTATCAGTTTCAATTTTATCTTTCTTGCTTTGTGTGCCATATTTATAATCTCTTTTTAGCAGATACATTTACCTCACTTTCACATGACTTAATTCAACTCAAACAAATTGTAAAACAACTGCTTTACTGAATATATGAGCAGATTTGTTCTATAGTAAATAATTAAGTACTGTAGACACTATTGTGGAATAGAAAGAGGATAAATGGATCGCTTGAAAAAAAATGTCAGCAATGAAATGATTCAAGTACAACTGAACTTGGTAATAATGAGCATTTATTCTCAAGTTTGTTATCCGTGATCGTACAGCGTCTGTAATCACATCTATGTTTATTGTATCCTGGTTTTAAGCGATCCGACTACATTTTTTATGCTGCATTGAAACACCACACACAGGGGTTGGGTTTTATTGTTTGAGCTGACCTGGAAAGTCCCTGACAATCAACACTTTTGGTTTTGTTTTGGCGATGAGGCATTTTGAAAAGTTGTGTGATGGTATGTGTCATAAATTATGTCTGAACACCAACCCCCTCTATCGACGAAGATCAGGCTCAGTTTAGGCAACACCAGTCGCCATTTTGTCAAGACTTCTGTGCATCCACAAAATGGTGACTGAAGTCACGCGTCTCATTTTAGGCATGAGAAAGTTTTATGCGCAAATATATTCTGATTCTCAAACTTGTGTAGCAATACACAACTGTACTCGTGCTGGCGACATAAATTCTCAAATGCAGCTGCTTTGAATGTCACAAGTAACTGAGAGTGGCCTGTAAAGATATAGAAGCCTGATATGAAGAACTAAACTATGGAAGACCATCATCCAGACTTTGACATTAGGATGTAACACTGAAACAGCAATAGATGTTTATTTCAATAAATGTCACACATGTTAAATTCAAGAGTTCTATATGTAACTTTTCTTGCATGGCCTAAAATGCGATCATATTGCCAATCAGTAAATGAATAATCAGCCTCTCAGTTGTTTCTATATTTAAGATTATTTGAAGGATTACTTGTTCATATGAGGGCGGTCTT
The DNA here is from genome assembly GCF_022539595.1 of Amphiprion ocellaris. Lineage (NCBI taxonomy): Eukaryota > Metazoa > Chordata > Actinopteri > Pomacentridae > Amphiprion > Amphiprion ocellaris. Next base: position 28,292,305 of record NC_072780.1, on the reverse strand, counting down.
CTATTTACAGTTGGTGCTTATTAAAATCCCCTGAAAAAAAACTACTAAACTGTGCATTTTTCCACCTGAAACCAAGCAATTCCTCCAGGTTAAAAACTCAACAGTTTGAAGTTTTAATTTTTCCGCCAGGCAGAGTGAGTCATCATTAAACTTGGCTTCTTCCCACAAGCAAACGTGTTGCCAAAATAGGAGGGAACAAATGCACGATAACGGCCATCTTAAGCTGATACTGTGAAAACCAATACACAAAATGGCCAACAACAAGCAAATAGGGTTAGAGAATGATGCATTAAATAATTATCCAACAACATGGTGGCCCTTTCTTGCTGTGGTGTAATAACAGTGAGGCATGTGCAACATCAGATCATGGTGTGCGTCTATGTATGTGCTGTCTATGTGTGTATGTATTTGGATGTTTGGATATGTGTATGTGTGTTGATGTTTTTGCCAAACCGGTTCAGTACCATACCGCTGCACCACACTGCTGAGCTGGAAAGTTACGCTGTTTGGGGCTTTGACCAAACAGGAAATTGCATTCTTTGAGACCATAAAAACAGGTATGTCTCTCATAATACAGCATCCAGTTATGCACATGAAGGACAGATCAAGTTATGTCACGACCAAATAGTGCATTAAAACAGGCATAAAAATACAAGACAAAGCTTTAAGAGAAAGGATAATAATGAATAAAGATAACTTTAATATATTTTTTGACACCACCCTGATGGGAAGAACGGTGTGTCTGAATGTCAACGTGCTGCTGAGGACGTTGATCAAGACTCTGGGCATGATCTCCCTGATGATGAATCTTTCATGGAAGCTCACATTCCTTGTACTGATGGAGACACCTGTCACTGGCCTCATACAGAACATCTATGACACACACTACCAGGTAAAAGCCAGTTAAAAGTTTAACTGACACTGGATCCACAGGTGTATACTGTATCTATATAAGGATCGATTTATTAAAAGATATTGTGATCAGATACGCAAAATATTTTTTAAAGTGAAGCTTCAGTTCAATGAGTGATTGTGGACAGGAAAGAGGATAAATACGTCGCTTAAATAAAAAAATGTCAGCAATGAAGTGATTCAAGTACAACTGAACTTGGTAATAATGAGCATTTATTCTCAAGTTTGTTATCCGTGATCGTACAGCGTCTGTAATCACATCTATGTTTATTGTATCCTGGCTTTAAGCGATCCGACTACATTTTTTATGCTGCATCAAAACGCCACACATAGGGGTTGGGTTTTATTGTTTGAGCTGACCTGGAAAGTCCCTGACAATCAACACTTTTGGTTTTGTTTTGGCGATGAGGCATTTTGAAAAGTTGTGTGATGGTATGTGTCATAAATTATGTCTGAACACCAACCCCCTCTATCGACGAAGATCAGGCTCAGTTTAGGCAACACCAGTCGCCATTTTGTCAAGACTTCTGTGCATCCACAAAATGGTGACTGAAGTCACGCGTCTCACTTTAGGCATAAGAAAGTTTAATGCATGAATATATTCTGATTCTCAAACTTGTGTAGCAATACACAACTGTACTCGTGCTGGCGACATAAATTCTCAAATGCAGCTGCTTTGAATGTCACAAGTAACTGAGAGTGGCCTGTAAAGATATAGAAGCCTGATATGAAGAACTAAACTATGGAAGACCATCATCCAGACTTTGACATTAGGATGTAACACTGAAACAGCAATAGATGTTTATTTCAATAAATGTCACACATGTTAAATTCAAGAGTTCTATATGTAACTTTTCTTGCATGGCTTAAAATGTGATCATATTGCCAATCAGTAAATGAATAATCAGCCTCTCAGTTGTTTCTATATTTAAGATTATTTGAAGGATTACTTGTTCATATGAGGGCGGTCTTCTATTTACAGTTGGTGCTTATTAAAATCCCCTGAAAAAAAACTACTAAACTGTGCATTTTTCCACCTGAAACCAAGCAATTCCTCCAGGTTAAAAACTCAACAGTTTGAAGTTTTAATTTTTCCGCCAGGCAGAGTGAGTCATCATTAAACTTGGCTTCTTCCCACAAGCAAACGTGTTGCCAAAATAGGAGGGAACAAATGCACGATAACGGCCATCTTAAGCTGATACTGTGAAAACCAATACACAAAATGGCCAACAACAAGCAAATAGGGTTAGAGAATGATGCATTAAATAATTATCCAACATGGTGGCCCTTTCTTGCTGTGGTGTAATAACAGTGAGGCATGTACACAATCAGATCATGGTGTGCGTCTATGTATGTGCTGTATATGTGTGTATGTATTTGGATGTTTGGATACGTGTATTTGTGTTGATGTTTTTGCCAAACCAGTTCAGCACCATACCACTGCACCACACTGCTGAGCTGGAAAGTCCCCTACTTCATCCTTTCACTTTCTCTCTGTGTATTCACAGGCAGCCTAACCCAGCCAACCGCAGACACACCCCACGTCTTGTGATCAAAAGAATGATGGTTTTGACTCTTTTTTTAGACTTTAGGCATGCAGTTTTGTGCTGATTTTTTCAGTAGCTATCACAGTGATTGACAACCAACCTGTCATATAACAAACTTCTGACTGTATGAATGATTCTCTGTAATGTCTACATTAACAGTTTAGGCATATGACTGATAATCTCATCTGGACCAGTGATTATTATTGACTTTGTGTCAACAAGACACTTTAAAATGAAAAGAAATGTTGGCCTGTGCAGTCATCAAGGTTGTGCCCTTTCAGGTTTTATCACAGACAAAAGCCAGCAAATATTTGATTCAGGTCATTTCTCCCACAGCAGCTTTAGTAAATGAGTCATGAAACAAGACCTTCCATAATTAGGCCAGGAGTGCAACTCAATCAAAATTAGGCTTGGTATCTATTTTATGTAATGTTTTCTGTCTCTGAAACACCAGAGTTGCTTGGTACAAGAAGCAACACAGTGATATCTAGACCCTGCTGAATCAGCTTTGGATGAAAAATTAGCTTCAGTGTAACGTTATACTCGCTTCTCTCTGAATCAAAAGTAATAAAGGAACTGGTGCAGCACAAAGCACAACATAGATGACACAAACGTGGTTCAATTTTCACACCACATCTGATTTTGTTGGAAAGATGATGAGGCATGAGTTTCAATAGAATGGAATAGGCAGGGACAACATAATGGTGCATAAAATCTTACAAATTAGTGCTATTATTGATCTTGATTCTGGTAAGTCACATAATACTCATCTGAGGTAATAATTACCTCCTCCCTTCACTGTGCAGTGTTTTATATTGTTTTACTGACAGGTAAAAACCCACAATCTCTTTGTAAATCCCCTAACTTCCCCTGGGGAAGATGACAGTTGCAACATTTACTGCGGCACAAGTTAGTAAAACTACAGTTGAATTGTGGTTTCTTAACTCATGGTAATAAAAAAACACCTAATCAAACATGTCACATGCAGCTGAGGGAACCCCCGTCTTTTGGACATGGTAGTACTAGAACGCTGATATAATGTCTGTTTTTGAGGTCTGAGAGCCAACAAAGGATAGACAGAAACTGATCTCTGGTCAGCTAAAAAACAGTTTAATTGTGCTTTGTCATCCAGCCTTCAAGGCAGAGTAACAGCGCCACGGTCGGTTTTGTTTGGCACATTTACCGGCAGTCATGTGATTTCTTGGAAGCAGTGAGCCTGGCAGATTGGTGAGGGGGTTCCCAGCCAAAGCAGCACAGCCTGGAATCATTGCTCCTGCCTGACAGCTAGTGAGAGCATTAAAACAGAGCTACAGAGGAGCAAAAAAAAACCTAAAAAAAAAACTGTGGTGGCACATTAAAAACAAAACAAGTGGCTATAAGCTGCACTACACAGGAAGCTATAGGTTTTGTGTTGTGGTAGTTCTTGTCAAATGTGGAGATCCATAAGAAACCAAGATCATGTAAGATCAGCAACATGTGAACCCACAAGACCACGAGTGGCTACCGAAACCTTCTCAATCAGCAGCTGACAGAACGCTCAATTCTTCTGGTAAAAGAAACAACATTTTGATTTAGTTTTCATCCACGAGTCACAAGACAGACTACAGAGGATCTGCATATTTATAGCAGAAGATTTAAAATGTAGAAACTTCTTTATGTTGTTTGTCAGCTCTTAAATGTTAATGGAAAACTGGCAGACTGACGGACCCAAAACAATAACATTTCAGTGACAGGTCAGTTGCTCCCATAGCTACATTTTACCACACTGTCTTATAAATAGACCAACAGTGAATCAGAGGTTTGAGGTCACATGAGGACATGGTGGGAGTTGAACGGTTGGGTGGGAGGGGATGTCATTCTCTTAAAAAAAAGAACAGAAACAAAAGAGTAGTGATGAAGATCATAAAAAGACCAAGAGCGCCCTCAGTGCTACTCTGGTACTTTCCAGAATTTTCACCATAAAAACCAGAAAACCACATGATTTCCTGCAATAAGTTCTGGCAACACTCCAGTGATAGAGCTCCAGTGCCCCCAAGTGGGTAAGCTAACGAATGAATAAAGCAGATTAAATGCATTATATTGGCACTATCACACATAACAGAAGAGAACAAAATCATCTGAGAATAGTCAGTATATCAGCCTCTTCAAACCAACAGGCCTTGCACTGCAAACCCATTTTTATGAAGGAAGTCACTATTCAAACTGTCGCTCTGTAGATTTTTATGTGACTTCTGTATGCATTTCACTTCACATTGTGTACATGTTTGCTTGTAGGTCTATTTATGCATTGAATTCCTTATAGTTAGCATTACGCTGTGATTTAGCAGTAAGCTAGGCATTTGGCTTTGCAGCAGACACAGGCCACAAGCAGAAAGTGTGTGTTCAGTGTTTTGCTCAAACAAGTAAGTGATAGTTGGAACTATGTGAAAATATGATGACTGGATTCATGTATTTGGAGCATCGATTCTCCTTTAAAATGTATCCTGTTGAGCCTGAAAATATGAAAAAAAAATGCTTTGTTGTACATTTTTTTATCTTTTTTTAATGAAGAATCCAGTACCAAATGGTCACCCAGGCTGTTTATTATTTATAAAGGTAGGTGAGCTTTAATTGTAACTCACACTTTGCATGTTTTGTCTTCCTGAGGGGAAAAAATAAGTGTGCACAATTATTAGGCAACTAAATTACCAAAAGAAATTTTCCAAACTTACATGTTTATTCTCACTTTTTAAGAGTATGTGTCAAACTTACAAAAAAACAATATTTTTTGGTTTTTCAAAAATATTAAGTGACCAATACAGCCTCCATTCTTTTCAATAACTGCCACGAATAAACAGCTCTCACTGAAGCAGCAAGTACAGCCTCTCTCATGCTGTTTAAAGAGACATTTTGTCCTCCCTCACTATAAATCTAATGTTTGATAAGGTCCCACAAGCTCTCAAGGGGCCAGTTGATTATTCTGTCATATTTGAAGCCTTTGCTGACAAATCAGACAGTGAAGTATGTGGATACATGTGACAGAGAATTTCAACATAAAGACCACGTCCTTCTTGGATACTGCCGACTTCTCCCTGCACCACTGGCTGAAAAGGAATTGTAAGTCTTATTCTTATTGCGTTCCAGCCTATTTTACTTTGTTCATGTCTTTGAACATTTGACACATTCTGGACGATAAAGCTTTCTGGTGGCTTCTTTTACAGTTTATTTGCTCCTTTTCTCCTCCATGCATTTTTTCACTATTCGCAACAAAATAAAAAGTGTCCAGTGGTCACGGCCTGATATTTCAGCTATTTCAAGAGTGGTGCATTCATCACTTTACAATTTTTGACTTTACAGTGTCAATTAAGTCTCTCTTTAGGCATGTTTTAGCTGAGGTAATGGAGCTGCCTAATAAGAATCACACCTTAAGGTGGAGTCTGTGACCCAGAGAAAAGACTGTTGATACGTGTTTGGGAAACGCTGGAATAGAGTTGTATGAACTGATCCAAATCAAAGAGCCAGGGCTGGGTTTGAACACAGGATTTTTTGTTTGAACATACAGCATTTGGACCTTGAAAAGACATTCACTGAGTCTGATCTTTCCAAGTTGCTTTTTATTTTAGATCTACATTTCTTCTTATTGGTACTATTCCTCCACTGCAGCCCAGAAGGCAAACACAAACGAACTAAATGACTCTAACTTTGAGTTAGTCTGGCTGCTAAGACGTCAAATCAGCTTTTGATAATGAGAATTGAAAGGGCATTTTTACTAACCAGTATGAACAACAAAATGATTGCAGCAAACAAAACCTGTGTCAGTGTTCATAATTGAAGCTGAATGATTTAAAATGAGCTTGAAAATCACAAACTTACAACATATCCTAAAATATTCTGATTAAATTTGGTTTAAGGCATTTTGGTCAAATATACTGTGTGTGTGCACAATTATTAGGCAAGTGATTATTCCTGCATTATCATTTTATCTACGTACATTTTGTGAGAGCTCATTTTTCACTATTAGTCCCTGGATACTTTCCTCCTACACATCACACTGCACTGCACTGTTTTTCTTTATATGTATTTTGCTTTAATTTAACCCTGCTAGTGTAACACTGCAAATTCTAGACTTGTTTGTGTTAATATTATGTTACAGTTTACATCCATCATCTGGGGGATTGAAGCAAAACACACAGCCATTAATAAGCTTCAATTATCTTTTTTTTTTTTAAAGTTACAGGTCAAATGTGGTTTAATTGTGTGTTTCTTTGTTCATCCTTACCTTTCTTTGTTCCTTTATTTTGTCTCTTCATGCAGGGCTAATATTTGGTACGGGGCCACCTATAGCACTTCCTGAATTTATGGTGTTGGTGATGGTGATGTCAGAGTGATATCACTGGGCCAGACCAAGTGGGGGGTTTCTTCTTTTTGGATATATCTATATCTATATCTATATCTATATATATATATATATATATATATATATATATACATATATATATATATATATATATATATATATATATATATATATATATAGATATAGATATAGATATATATATATATATATATATATATATGTATATATATATATATATATATATATATATATATATATATATATATATATATATATATATATACACATACATATATACATATATACATATATATATATATATATATATATATATATATATATATATATATATATATATATATATATATATATATATATATATATATATATATATATATATATATATATAGTATTAAAAGGCATCGTTCAGTTGTGACTTCAAAGTTTAGCACTGAGGGAGACATTTAAAATGCTAATAATTTGTAGTGCGTGCAGTGATGTTGTCTGCAGCTTTGTTTGCACAAGTTGCCATGCTGTTGGATGGTAGGGCTGAGGTGATGAAGGTGTGACTAGTGCACGATACATAAAAGGTAGAGAATGTACTCCCTTTAGAGTGAATTAAGGCTGTGCTGACAAAATATGGGATTTTTTGAGTAGCTATGTATTAATTTTGAAATAATTTTTTGTATTATTTTGTCATTTTAAGTGTCAAATGAAAGAAGAAGCATTGTAAAATAAACTCGCCACCTCTTTTACACACAGAAAATCTGCTGAGTCTGCCCACCACTGTCCTTGACTCTTTGACCAGACTACTCTACAAATGGCAGTGGTGGCTCCAGACAAGTAGGAGACAGCAATGCAGGAATCAGTAAGACTATAAAGAAGAAGCCGTTGACAATGGAGAGTACAAGGGAGCAGGTTCCAGAGAATGTACAACCACCAGGGGCAGCTGGTGAGCAACCTGCTGAGCCACATGACCTAACTGAGCTTTCAAACCGGTTAACAGGCCAGCATTTACTGTCAGTGGGAGTAATGAGTAAACGTCCTTACCAAGTGGCATAAGCCCAGGATCTTCACGTCCTTCAGGATCTCACATCAAATAAAAGGATTCCTGTGTTCCATGTGAGGCGAAGGTGGCAGTTTCCAGGTCCAGACACAGTGAGCACCAGTCAGAGCCAGTTCTAGATTGGAACGAGTTACTGTTTGCAGGCAGTGAAGTTCCTGAGATTGAGGGGTCCAGACAGTTTTGTGCGAAGAGCAAAGTATGAAGAGACAGAATAAAGTGAGGGGAACAAGGACTGTTGTGTCATTTACAGAACTAGACGGTGTTGAGCTCATGGTTATACCTAGTGATATAGTCCAGCTTCAAAGGCAGAATCCATCTCTAGTACTAGTAATTAGTAATTTAGTTAATTTAATTAGTAATCTAGTAATCCCCCCCCCCCCCTAAATTTTGTATATAAAGTTTATATATAAACTGTTTTTATATTAAAAAGTGAATGTGCAGACCTGTGTTATTTTATCCGATTCCATTTTGTTGTTCTTCACAGTAAACATCAGGGGTGTCAATCTCATTTTAGTCCAGGGGTCACGTTCAGCCAAATTTGATCTCAAGGGGGCCGGACCAATAAAATCAGAGCACAAAAACCTATAAATCACCACAATTCCAACTTTTCCCCTTTGTTTTTGTGCAAAAAAAGTACGGTCTGAAAATGTTCGCATTTAATTAATTATCTTTTTACAAGACATTATGAATAACCTGCAATTTCTGAAGAAAAACAAGTTCAATTCCAACAGTATTATGCCTCAGTTGAGCATTTACACATGTGCATTGCACCTGAGATCATAGTTTATCTACAAAAGCAAATAATATTCAGTCACAGGTATCTGGAACTGAACAATCTAGTATTTTACTTTATGATCAAAACAACTTCAAGGTCAAGGTCTAGAAATCATTTTGAATTTACAGTTTTACAAATTTACAATTTACAGTTAATGTCTTCTCTGTAACTTTTAACCTTGAAAAGTCCTGCGTTCCCACATGGACCATCTGGCGGGCCGGTTTTGGCCCGTGGGCCGCATGTTTGACGCCCCTGGAAAATAATCGCAGTAGATGAGCCGAATTGGTGACGTCATTACGTACGCTGGTGTTGCAGTTGCACATGAACGATGCGTTCTCCTGTTCTCGGGAGTCCGTACTACCGAGTGCGAATGGCCAGCGCAGTCTGTGCGCCGCGGAAAACAGGCCGACGTTAAAACAATAGTTCAGCTAATTAATTCCGCTTATACCAGGTTTGTCTTGTGAATTTGTTTAAGGAATGTCTCAAACCTGCATCATCAACACAGTTGTGGGTTCGCATATTGGTCGATAGAAGCAGTTGTTTCCTGCTGTAGTTGGAGAGCAGTCAAACCCTCAGCTGACTCATCTGTCTCCAGACTAGCTGGAAGACTTAGAGGCCATCATGCCTTTATAGCTCTTCAGCACCAAGCCAGGCTGCACAAACCTAATTCAACATTTGATACATCAGGGCCATCAGGGACATCACCTCCAGAGTTCCTGCTAAATGAATGCCTGCATGAAGCAGGAGGTGGAGGACATGCTTGCCATGAGTATCACTGAGCCATCTGGAAGTAAATGATGTTGTCTAGTATTGCTGATCATCAAGTAAGATGTCACAAGACAGAGATTTTATGTTAATTTCTCTAAACTAAATGCTGTCTCTGCTTTTGATGTCTACCCTGTGCTAAGAGTAGAGGATATGACTGAGTGCTTGGGAAAAGCCAAATATCTGACAGCACTTGATATTAGTAAAGGGTATGGGCAGGTGCCGTTGACTGAGTTTTCTAAAGACTTTAACAGTATTGATGCACAGTGTGGCCTGAAGTGATTAACACTTCATATTGAAGTTAAAAATCAGTGATACTAATTTAATGCTTTCTTTTGTCCAGTTTGGTAAATATCTGTTCAATGTGAACATGCTCTATTTTCTGTGTAAAAGATAATGTTGTGTATTAACACAAGATTATACTAAATGTTTTTATTTGAATGTCTGTGTTTTATGAGGTATTTTATATCATTTTAAACATGTTTTCATTAGTTTTGTAAAGACTCAGTGTTCAGAAATAATCATGTAAATTTCAGATAGAAGAACCTCTGGAGCTAATGAAGCATCAGTTAAAAACTGCACCACATTTTCCATTATTATAAGTTAGCCAATATAAAATCTTTTTGTAAAAAAATTAACTTATCATCATACTGTAAGCTACTGTTCATTCATTTGCCTTGGCTCACAATATTCCATAGTCGTCACAGTGTACTTTTTGGTCTTCAACACTACAAATAAAGAACTATGCCTATATACTATTAAATTAAGTAACTTTTTCCATCATATGAAATAAAAACATACAACAAAGTATGCACATAATTTGCTTATATAATTATAATTTCTTATAAAATTTATTTTAGTGGGCACTAGATGGCGACATAACACAATCTATTTCCCTAACTTGAACTGTAGTGACCTAAAGGGTCAACAGATGGCACTTAAACACGGTAGCAGAGTTTGGTAATTTAATTCTAGATCTTACACAGAAATTTAAAGTTGTGCTTTTTCTTGGTGTTCTTAAACACTTCCAGCTGGGCAGTTGTTCTTTCTTCATGTTAAAAAATAGGACTGGTCCTCAATCACAAGATCATCCTTAATCAAAACTAATCCCAATTCCAGGACAAGGTTTCAGATAATCTATTTTCTGGGAAACAGTATTCAATACTGTCTGTTAAATCCTGATCCAATCAACAGCTATGACATCATGTTTTGTTAGTGCACCTTTTAAACACATTCATTACACTAAAAAGTCTGATTTAATTCCTCTGTTTCAGGATGGCAGTACAGAAACAATATCTCAAATCTTTTTAAAACTTGCCTTTAAACCACATGAATCTGGAAGCTCATGTTTCTTTTACTCTGGAAAGAACTTACATTTTAATTAATGTTTGCACATTTGTTTGGCAATGCCTGACTACCTTAAAATATCCAAATCTCCAATCTGAAATTTACTCCTGAAAGTGGGCAAATGTACAAGTTATTTTTTAATAATTACATATCACACTGTTTACTATCCCACTATATATTTTGCCAGAAATTGGTTTCACATAGGCATATCTCATTGACAAATGTGTAGCTTTTCACACTACAAAAGACATAAAGGTGACAAATTATCTAAGAAGTGCACAAAATAGAAGAGAAGTTTGAATAGACTGAAGTAAACATAAAGATTTGTATCTAGTAATTAAATAGTTTTCCCAAACTTTAGGCTATAAAATTGTACAGAATTTAGTCATTGACCATGAAGTAATACTTGCTGAATTATCTGTCCAACAAAAAATAAAGCATTATAAATTTAAATATGTGCAAAGAGCATCACTCCTCTTCAGTATCATCTCAGATTTACTCACATCATGTCTTATCAACTGTATGATGAGAAACTTTCTACCAGAAATGACAGGTTTATTAAAACTTTCTGTCTGTTTTGTTTTGCACAGCACTGGAGTTAAAACAGATGAGAGAGGAGGCACAATAGGATGGTAAGCCAGAGATTCACACCTGAACCCAGCTGTTTGTCTGGAAGTTCACTCCTTCCTTGTTGTTACTCTGTTCAACTGTCTTGTGTCTCTATTCTGATTCTGTTGTGATATAGGTGTTTGTATTTGAGATTAAATAGCAAACAGCCACACTATACAGCCTTCTAACAAAATTTCGAATGCTCAGTGACATATGCTACAAAAGAGATTACTCATATAGGATTAGGAAGCATGCTAATCTTAATCTCATTTTTTGTTCGTGATCATCTGTGTTGATTTTATCTTTGCCAGCATTCATCATTTCCTGTCCTGTCTGTTTGAGAGGTGCACAGTTGCTCTCTACAGCAAATCACGTAATACATCAAAAATACATTTTACATCCACAAAACACTGGTCACAGCACTGGTGACATTTTCTTTTTATGGTTTTGCTTCTCTTTCTCTCCACTAAGGCAACCCTCTGGAAGAGAAAGTACACCTCCATTGACATGGAAATCACTCACCTAGTCTTTGCTCCCTTTTTTGAGAGTATAATGAAGTGATCCTACTCACATTCACACATTTTCCATTCCTTTTGCATGGCTGCGTAATTAAGCAGCTGTTGTTTTCCTGACCTGAGATAGTCACCTACTTGGAACTATGTTGCCAATGTGCTTTGTTCTCAACTGTGTCCCTGGTCTTTATTTACAGTGCCGTGAAAAATCTCTCATACTTAAACACTCCAGATCAACAAATTAATATTTACACGTATTTAATACTAAACAGAGATAACCCACAAAACATAAAATGCAATTTTTGAAATGATGATTTTATTTAAGACCTATATTACCCCTGGGAAAAAGTAATTGCCCCCTAAACCTAATAACTGGTTGGGCCACCCGTGGCAGCAACAACTGCAGTTAAATGTGTGTAATCAGTCTTTTACATGGAGGAATTCTGACCCACTCTCCTCTGCAGGATAGTCTTATCTTGGCCACATTAGATGGTTTTTGCCCTTATAAGGCCTTGCAACAGCATCTCAACTGATTGGATTCAAGTCTGGACTTTGACTCGGCCACATCAAAACCTTCATTTAGTTCTTTTTGAGCCACTCAGAGGTGAACTTGTTTCTGTGCTTTCTGTCTTTGCCTTGCTGCATAATCCATTTGCACTTGTGTTTTAGATCATGTTTGGATATTCTCCAGGAGGATTTTCTGATAGAGAGCAGAATTCATGGCTTCATCAGCTGTGACAAATCCAGTCCCATGGAAGCAAAGCAGCCCCAAACCTTCACACTTCTACCACCATGTTTCACTGCTGGTATCATGTTCTTCTTGTGGAATGCAGTATTGGCTTTATACCAGACGCAATGGACCCATGTCTTCAACAAAGTTCCACCTTTGACTTATCAGTCCACAGGATGTTATCCCAAAAGTCTTGGGGCCCATCTAGTTTTTTTTTCTTTTTTTGCAAATGCAGAAATGCAGCATGAGCCTTTATGTTATTTTCGGTCAGTAGTGGTTTACGCTTTGCAGCTCTTCCATGGATGTCATTTGTGCAAAATGTCTTCCTTATTGTGGAATCATGTACATGGACCTTAACTGAGGCCAGTGAGGTCTCAGTTAAGGTCCGTGTGCCGAGATACAGTTGTTTTGATGTTCATCTGGGTTCTTTAGTGATTTCCTAGATTAAATATCAACATGCTCTTTGAGAAATGTTGGTAGACCGGCCACTCAGGGGAAGGTCCACCACTGTTCCATGTTTCTCCATTTGTGGATAATGTCTCTCACTGTAGTTCTCTGGAGTCCAAGAGCCTAAGCAATGGCTTTGTTAATATTTCCAGATTGATAAATGTCAGTGACTTTGTTTTGCATCTGTTCCTGAATTGCATTAGAACGTGGCATTGTGTGCTGCTTTTTGAGACCCATTAGGTACTTGACAGTGCCAGACGGGTTCTATTTAAGTGATGTTTAGATTCAACAAGGCTGGCAGGAATACGTAGGTGTGGCTGGTGAAACTGAACCCAATTACCAAATGAATTGGGTCATTTGGTAGATTGGTAGCTAAGGGGGCAATTACTTTTTCACATAGGGCAAGGCAGGGCTGCACAGCATTTTTCTTTTAATAAATCAAACCCTCATTTTGAAACTGCATTTTATGTTCTCTTGGCTTATCTTTGCCTTATATCAAAATTAACTTGATGATCTGAAACATTAAAGTGTGACAAATATGCCAAAACTGAAGATATCTGTTGGGGGCAAATACTTTTTCACAGCACTGTATATTGCACTCGAAGAAAACAATACGTTTAAAATGAGATTAATAATATGACACTATATTAGCAAAAAAAAAAAAACTACCTTAAAACTACCTTTTTATATGTGAAATAGTTCTCATCTAAAATAATTCATCTCTAATGTGTAGCACATCATGTGAAATGGACAATACTCTGCAAACACAAACATCACATGCAGCAATGTCGTTTATGACAAAGGAAGCAGTTTGTTACCAAAACCATTGTTCAGACACAAACAGAGGTACTCTGTTGTCTTTACTTCATTGTCATGTAATGTGACTGTTAAATATTTATATCTAATAATAATACTCCCCACTACTGCTTGTTTGGTACCAATTTCGGCTGCTTATCCCAAAAATGCAGTCAAAAAAAATTAACAACATGGAAGGAAAATATTGGGTAAAATGTTTTTTTTTCCCCCTGAAAGAAATTACTCAATAATACTGTTTGAAAAGTGGAAAAAGAAAAGCTAGACATACAGTAATAACGAGACACAATGAGATTTTTTGGGGGCATAGGCTTTTAAAAGAAAACAACACATTAGGATGCAAATTAAAAAGCTGGAGATGGAAAAGTCAGCATGCTTGTGCAAAATACTGAGACCATGTTCAATTTAATTTTATGAAAACAGATAATGTGAGTCACAGTGTTGACATAGTAAGGGTGTGGGGAACATGAAAGTCTGTTTGCAGCTGACAAATGTTGTGAGAGAATGTGATGTTGAAGCGATATCAGCATTACTGAACAGGAACCTTAAATGCACAGTGTCTTTCTGTATCCAAACACTGCTGCTTACATCAGTTGTCAAAAGAACTGCTGTTGCTAAGGAAGGCTTGTCGGCCACAATGAGACGAAGTGAACAGACTGAGGCAGAGTCCTGGATGTACAGAGTTGTGCAAACACTTCAACTGCACAAAATACGCATCACCAAGAAAACGTTTAATTTGTTGCAGTCTATTTATGACTAGAGGTTTATGCAAACAGCATAAAAGCAATCTGTGATGCTGGAGTTTGACCGTCAATACGGAATCAGTTTACTGTAGATTTGTGAAACCCTATGACTCAGGGCCGTAGTGAAGGGGAACACTTCCTTGGCAACCATTTCTAGACTGATTGTCATCATGTGACAAGATGATGCAGCCAGAAAAACAGAGGGAGGGAGACAGAGTGTGTGTGTGTGTGTGTGTGTGTGTGTGTGTGTGTGTGTGTGTGTGTGTGTGTGTGTGTGTGTGTGTGTGTGTGAGAGAGAGAGAGCGAGCACTGCTGATGAGTCAGAGGAGGCTGATTCTGACGTAATCCTCCAGCCGCTCCCTCCCTCCACCTCGTCTGCCTTCATGGCTTCTTCTGGATGTTCAAGTCAGATCCCAGCTTCCCAGAAAAAGCAGGAATGTTGTTGGAAACTTGTTTTGTGTAACTAAACCACACTTCTATCTTTATTTACATTTTAAGCCATATCTCCTACAAATTTTTATTGTTGCTTGTCAATATGACAATTAAAAATATACACATTAACATTGTTTGTAGGCATTGCAATACAAGTTTCATTGCACTAATCAGAACTAAATTTAAGATATCTAGAAATCCTTTAAAAGTATAAGTGCCCATTTTAACAGCTTGAGTGGATATCTATTACAAACATAGGAATGCTATCTAGTCAAACTAAACATTCCTCAAATCAACAATGGTGATTTTTCTCATTATTTTAGCTGAACACAGCGTCATTGTGACAAATGACATCACTTCTGTCATTTGTGTGTATTGTATTTTCACTGTTTTAATTTTGAGAGCCAGAATGAACTACCCAGTTTCATATGTCTACAATTCCATTGTTATTAGTCCTAATTTTATTTTCAGATATCCTGAATTAAGGCGTATTTTAGATATGTATTATCTAATTTATCAAGAACATTCTGGTAAAAATGCAGTTTGGGATATCCAACTTTAGTATTATGACTGGATAAAAAATATTTTGGATATCTGCAATAAGAATTATGACGAGTAAGAATGCAACTGCAGAGAAATGTATCCCAGATGTGTGCAGACAAGTAAATAAGGAGCAGCTTTAGCATAAATATGGTCCATAGACTATCCATAATTAGATTATGGATGCTAGTTTTTCTCTGTAAGTTATTCTATTTACAGATCAGTGAATGACCACCAATGTTCGTTTCACCCATATTATTTTTAACCATCTGTTTTAAGAGAACACAGAAATTGCTCAAACAATGATAAGAAATATGAATGTTTGTTTTATTTATTTATTTTCTTTTATAAAAGAATATCGAATATAAAAAATATACATAATAATAAATCAGTCTCATCTATCAAGATATAAATATGTCCGTGATATATATTCATGCATACAGTCCAATCTGTGTTTTTTATTTGTGGATCACTTCCCATAAATACTCAAGCCAACAACACAAACATTTATATGCACCAATATTCTCTAAACAGACCTGGGTCACATGACTGACAGCCCTACGAAATTAACCACCCTGATGTCAGCAGCGCAATGAAAATTACTGACATTCACGATGGCAAATTTAACACTTTAACAATTTATGCAGTTTATGCCACAGTCTACAGATTTCAGTAACATCTGTGAGAATCTCCAGGCTGTTCTGTGTCGGTGAGCAGACAGATGAAATACTATACTGTACCTTGACCTTATGGCTTTGAAGAACTCCATTTTAAATGTATCCCCAAGCATTGAATTTTGTATTAAAACTGATGCTGTTATGCATCTCCACATCCCTTAAAAAACCCCAAAAAAACAACAAGCTGTCATGTGACAACTTCAAGGTAACATTATACAAATAATGCTGACTCAGAGCTCATCAGAAACAGGTTTATCAATGAAACCTATTTATAATTTTCAAGGTGAATAAGATTTATATTTAAGAATAGAAAAAAAGCTTGTTTAAGTGAAATCACTTAGTTAGCTGTCACTCATATAAGTACTCTACATCACATGTTTGATTAAATGCAGAAATTAAGCAAATAAAGACTATTATTTAATGGAACTATAAAGCTTCATTCAAAACCTTGGCATTTGGAGTTACTTATTCCGTGAAATTTAGTTTTCATGGTCTTCATTTAAAAGTTTCTTGAGTGTAAAATTGGTTAATTTGACATTTATGCTGTGACTTTAATTGTCACATTTTTGTACGTTTTGATTGCCTCCTTGATAAATTATTCTTAATTATTTATGAAAAAAACTTTCAGAGTTCAGTCTTTAGGAAATTGCAGGATAAGTTCATTGGAATGGCATAGTTTCATCCACGAAAATAATTCAAAGTAGTTTTTTCTGTAAATGGTCAAACATGAAATAAAATAATTCATGTCTGATAAGCCTATTTGAATCAAAAGCATCCTGCAAAAAAATCCCGATGCTTCTGTTTATCCACTTCTTCCTGCTTAAATGTGGAAACTGCGCTCATGGGTTCCTCTGCAGCCGAATCCCACCTCCTTTTCCAGGGAATACTCAGCATTTATCTTTAAAAAAAGGAAAAAAAAGAAAAACTGCTCTTAGATCAGTGTCTTGTTGGCAGTGCGTCTTCAGGGGATGTACGCATGCGCCGTGCTTCATGTCGCAACACAGACACAGATCGACTGGAATCGTCATCTGGAGAAAACAGACATTTCTGTCACCTCCGACACAAACTGAGACACATAAGCTGTGGATTATTGCGGTCACACACGGATCACAGTTAAGGAAGTTCGGGAAACGGCACAATCAATAATACTGCGATCAGGGTTTTTTTTGTCACGTGGTCAAGCCTGACCAATCGGAGCGATCCAAATCCAGCGGAAAGTATGTCCTTTGTTCGGATATTTGGTCAACTTTATCCTCAAATGTGAGCCTATTTCTGTGTATGTATCACAGGATATGGATATGGAGGTGGTGTTTTCATGAGAAGGGACGCGCTTTGGATACGTTTTGTTGCGTTTTTTGCGGAATGCCACGTGTTCAAGTTTGATGAACGGGCTTATTTCATCACATGACTCCCCTCCCCCACCCGGCGCAGGGAATGGGGGAAGAAGGCGGACATGTTTGAGGGTTGGTTAAAAAGTATCGAGGTGGAAGACAAGAAGATTATTTGAAGAAAGGTTTCGCATTACTTTGATTGGATTTACCATTCGACATTTGTGTTCATTTAAGCTCGAGACTTTGATGTCATGCTTTGAAAATATTTATTTTTGTTTTGGGTAATTTAAATGCCATTTTTTAAAAATAATACAATTTTGTTTAACTTATTTTTTTTTCACAAGGTTAGACTTTAAAAAGTTTAGTAATATTTAATATTGTGAAGATCTAGCGTTACTAACCATGATTTATTTGAGTGACATTGTAGGGAATTTGTAACCTTGGTGTGGGGGATGGGCGCCATTGGTTAGATAATCATTTTGTTCTTGTTGAATTTCGGTCTCGGTTTTTAAAGAGTTTTTGTTAAGGTTGATTAAGTTGGTAATGTTGTTAGCTTGTTTTTTTAAAGATATTTTGGATTGAATCTGTTGTGTAGACACACAAAGGTCAGGTTGGTACTTGTATTTTAAACTAATATTTTATTTTACTACATTTCGCCCTATTCGCTAATATAATTGTGTAATTATTTGGGTTGGACCTTTATTTTTGATCAAATGTCGTCTGAGGTTAGTGAAAAAAACTGCTGTGTCATTAAGTGGATAGTTGGCAGCTCCTGTGGCTCTGCTAGGTGTGGTCTTTTTAAGTGGCTATTGCTGGGTGTTATTGAACGTTAAACAAAATGTGACCTACAGCATCACCGTTTTAAATTTAATTAAATGTAGGCTTTGTGTGCTCTTTAACAACTTTACAGGCAGTGGGCCATGAGGGCCTCGTTTGTCTGGCTTTGTTTTCAAAATGGTTGTCTCTCCCTGCAGCAGATTATGCATAATCATTTCAATGTGGGTTTGTAAGCGAAATATGAGGCGTCTTGAATGTTTTGCTCGCTGTTTTGGCTTGTTTCTTGTTAATAATTCGGTTATAATGGACTGTGTGTCGATGCTTAAAGATGGCGACCGTGCGCCTCTCATGAAAGGCAGAAATGCGGATATTCTGGTAAGCAGGGAGAGCGCGTGGGGAGAGGCTCTTGTCTCTTCTGGGGTCCGCGTGATTGACTGGAAGAACCAATCGGCTTCCTGGTATTTACACTGGAAGCCCGCGTTGCAGCGGTTTAGACCAATCGACGTCGTCGCTTTGCACACGTTGACGTAATGTAATATGATTAGGAGCTGGGCGGCTTCGTTGCCCTCGCTTTTTGTGGAGGATTATATGGCGGAGCCAGTTACAGGCAGCATATCTATAATACAGGAACGGCAGGACCAATAACATTCTGCAGTTTCCTTGACGGACAGAAAGAACATGCGAATAGGTTGGTCCGAAAGACGGGCGGTGGAGTTTCAGTGTCTAGGGGTGTGGCAAGATTGACAGACATCATGAACATTCAATAGAAACTGGAAAGGCGGGGACTTTCCGAGGTAGCCCATCCAATAGGGTGAGAGATTGGTCTATAAAGAGCCGGGTGTAGTCGCATCGTCGCCATTTCAACGAAGCAGAGTAGAAGGACTTTGCTGTGGCGGGGAGCGGAGACATCTGACCCAACAGAGACGGATCCTGGTTTGAGTCTAGCTAAAAACAGAATCCGGATCCATCCTGATGGATATGGCTGTTAACCCGCCCTTTGACAGGTATCTATCGGTAAAATTGACTCTCAGCTTTCCATCCGAGGGGATATTTTAAACAATTGTCATTATTTTTTTCAAAATATCAATGCTGGCAGCTTGTGTTTTGCTGTAATACCATTGGAAGAGCGAAATGGACGCTGAATATGCCAGAGGAAGAAGCTTATCGTGTCGTAACAGGGATTAGAAGCGACTTTTATGTAGTGCAACAATAATATTTTGGTGGTTTAGAACAAGCTGCGACTGTTGATCGCGCTACGCCGGCGCCATCTTCGGAGCGCTTTTGCCTTTGGCCGCTCTCTCCCGCTGCCTGGCAGTTGGTGTTAGCATTGCTAGCATTAGCTTCACAGACCAAAGCCTTGCTCAAGACATGCGTGACAGTAGGTCGTCCACTGTTTGGTACGGGAAACGTCTTCCCTTGTATATGCATCAGCGTATGTTTTGGTTTGATCTGATAAAAGGTACGCTAGAACCATTGGTAGCTTTTAGTCTTACCGGTTCATTTTTTCGGGAGGGCGACACCACCATAGAACAACACAAGCTGAGCAAGATCAGTGTTGTTGTTAATACGTAAACATGGCATAGGACCGCTACCACTTTGGTATTTGTGCTTGTTTCGCCGGTTTGTTTTTGTAGACATGTGACGGTCGGGTTGTTGTCATCACCGGTACAACGACATTGCGTTGTAGCACAACGGCTAGCTCCGCTTCTTTGCTAGTCTTACCATCAATGTGTTCTTTATCAGAGACAAAGGCAGGTATACCAGACACACTCGGGGTTGTCTGTTAAAGTTTAAGAGCAGAGTAGTCATTGTCACTTTTAACTCCTGTTAAAGGTCCGACTGTCCATGTGTGTTGGCGGTCGGTTGCCTGGTTACAATGTGCAGTGTCACTCAACCCAGACAAGGTAGCTGCTTTTATTATGGTAAAAGTTACACACGAGGTTGTATTTATTTTTTTGCCATGGTACTTAATCAGAATCTTTTTCAATCAGAAAATTTTTATTCCTTTAATGGGTCGCTTATATCACA
This sequence comes from Amphiprion ocellaris, assembly GCF_022539595.1. Taxonomy (NCBI): domain Eukaryota; kingdom Metazoa; phylum Chordata; class Actinopteri; family Pomacentridae; genus Amphiprion; species Amphiprion ocellaris. The sequence goes on along the minus strand of NC_072780.1, from coordinate 28,271,918 downwards.
TTTTCTCTTCCAATTTTACAGCTAACATTATTTTTGTTTAGTGTTGCTAATATTATGTACATGATTACTTTCCTTTTTTAATAATAAAGTACACTAACTGTCAAATGTGTTTCCAAAAGTTGTATCATTCAAGAAAGCTTGCTTTACCATGAGCAAAACATTGTGTTTTTCAACATTTCTAGCTTGTAACCAGCTCATACTACATCGACACTCTGATAATACACCCCAATTTATTTTTTGTTTTGTATGTTAATGTAGAGTGGGTCATTGCTAAAATATTCCAAGGATATATTGTTGTACACCTACCTAATGATGCAAACATGCAAAAGTAATACTATTTGCATCAGTTGCTTCAAGGTCACACAGACGAGATACACCTAATGTGAGACAAATCTTAACTGTACAATAGGGCATGCTTTTTTTGCACCTAAAATGTGAGCAGGTGGAGATTGTTTACGGTGCATTAATGCAATTGCTGATGGAAGAGAGGACACTTGGATTCGCTTAAACCAGAGTTACCTCTGCTGCAATTCTTTTTCAGTTGTTAAATGCACTAGTTTACAGAGTTCTATGTCTCCAGAAATGGGTACCTGGTTATCTCCAAAGCAGCGGCATCATATCTGACATCACAACATTTATGGCATTCCAGCGATTCTAATTAAGTAATAAATGGAATACCCCACAGTCCAGCATCAAGGGGTTCATTTCACAATTTTTTTTCTAAAATTAGGATTAGGTATTTTGATGGACATGCAGACTGCAAGAAATGTTTGCATTGTTAAGTGACAGGACTCTAAATTGCACAGACTGCATCTTAAGTCCAGTGTCTGTACTTTTATTTGATTACCTGTGGCTGTCACACATGGCTGAATGCAGCTCTTGTGTTGGACAGGGGTAAGGGTATTGTTTGCAGTTTGCACCTGTGGACATGATTAAAGATACATGGAGGCACAATGGTAAGTCAGGTCAACACTGTGTTTAAAGAAAGATCATCATCCTAGGCGTGAAGAGAAGTGTTATTGTTCTCTAGACGGACTCCTTTCATGAAAGACCAGATACCATAAACATTTTTTTTATCTGTGGTATTAAAATGTAGTTGTAACTGAGAGGTTGTCTGTCTGCTGACTCAACTAGTGAAACCACATTTATGTATACAGAGCAGACCTTCATTCTGAAGAGAAAGTGTCTTGTCCTCTGAAAACTAACTACAAGTTGTAACTAACAACACTTTAGTGTTCCTAATGTCACCAGTGTATGTGTACAACACCATAAGCACTGGATGTTTACTTAGAAATTCTGAGGTCAGCAGCATAGCTAATGAATGACTGGCAGTGAATCAGTTTCAGACAATATTGTACGTATCTGGGCATATTAAAGGCATTTATGTTAAAAATAAAAGAATTGTCCAGTCACTACTGTAACATGGCAGCTGAAACTCCACCCACAATCCTTTTATTTTTTTTACATGACAATGGGGTGGAGTGAGTGTGTAATTGGTGAGATGGACAGATGTACAGAGGAGGAAGAGGGAGTCATGCTTGTTCTAGGAGTGGGAGGGCTCATTTGTCAGGAGTATATTTCAAGTCAGACTGTATGCTGAGTAATGTATAGACTGTGACTGACTGTAAATGTCTTATGAAGGGATTTACTCTATACTGTATGCTTATTAGTGTGTAGTATGATAAGCAGGATTAATTAAGTTTGAAGAAATGACTTGTGTGTCAACAAGGGAATGCTATTATGTCAACATAATTCGTATTCATATTAATTCATATGAAAGATTTATGGGGCAGAATATTAATCATAACCGTTTCTGTTAATACTGGGAGACAAATACTACTTGTAATTTAAGGTCCAGTTAGTTGGAACATGCAATACAGGGGGCAAATCTACCCTATTTAAAACAAAAAGTGAGATTCGTCTTTGCTTCACAATAGCATTCCTTGGTAACATACACATTTTTGGATCTCTAGAGCTTCTACTGTTGCAAGTCTCAGCTTCAAGAATTGATGTCATGGTAGTTTAGTCAACAATTTAATGACTTTTGCTGATGTAAGGAACAAACCATGTACAGAATGGGAGAAAAGTAAATATGTTTTAAATGTTGGGGTTTGCATCATTTTAGAGACTCATGTCAAGGTAGTGTATTGATTTTCAAAATTTTTTCACCTGTGTTTTCTACAGCTCCCATGTCGGGGTTGAGATTGGTATGTTGGGAGTCACAATGGACCACGGCTCTGGCGCAGCTGGAAAACGCATCCGAAAACCGTCACTGCTGTATGAGGGCTTTGAGAGTCCTGGGTTGCCACCCCTGACTCAGATGGTTCCTTCGGGACCCCCACAGCCCCCAGTGAAAGACCCCAGCCGGCAGGGGAGGATGACCAACCAACTTCAGTTCCTACAGAAAGTCCTGCTCAAGTCGTTGTGGAGGCACCACTTCGCCTGGCCCTTCCATGAACCTGTAGATGCTGCCAAGCTCAGCCTGCCTGTAAGTGTGAATATCAAGAGATTACGTGGACCTTAAACATTTTTTGTGTAGAGAAATGATTGTTATTTCTGTAAACGACAGTTTTTTTTCCCCACAAACCCTAATGTTGGCTGACTCGATTAGAGAGTAATACAAAAGCTATTTTAGATGGCATTTTCCACATTAAAAATAGTAATTATGGGATGTAGTGCACCATTGTTTCTTGTCCTGAAAGTGTTCCTTTTTCCACAGGACTACCATAAGATCATCAAAAATCCCATGGACATGGGCACTATTAAAAAGAGATTAGAAAACAACTACTACCGCAGTGCCAGTGAGTGCATGCAGGACTTCAACACCATGTTTACCAACTGCTACATTTATAACAAGGTAAGCTTTAGTATGTGAATATGTTTAGGATTTTGTGAGCCTGATATTATCGTAACATGATGACATCCCATGCCAGCTTGAAGCATGTGAATCCTTTTGTGTTTCATTAAATTTCTAATGCAAAAATCTGAAATTGCAGCCATTATTTTGTAAAATGTAATGAAGTACAGATTAAAATTTCCTTTTAGTTACTGTATTGTTGCTTGTAAGAAGTATATTAATTATGTCAACTGATTAGAACTTGATCTGTCAGCTGTTGTAACCTTTTTGTCCATATTTCCTCGTTTGCAGCCAACAGATGACATAGTATTGATGGCTCAGTCGCTGGAGAAGGCGTTCCTGCAGAAAGTGGCTCAGATGCCTCAGGATGAGTTAGAACTGCCCCCTCCCACTCCACGGAGCAAAACAGTAAAACCTGGCAGAAAAGGCAGAAGTAACACAGGTGAGCACTACCTGCAAGCACACAACGTTAAGTCTGCAGTCATCGTATCTACAGTTTATGCAGAATGTTTTTTTATTAAAGTCAAGTTTATACACTGTTATGAGCACACATTGGTTTGTTAAATGTTTATTTTTTCTTCCTTTTTTCTCTCTCTCAGTCTCTGGAGGAATCACAACAGCTCATCAAGTCCCAGCTGTCTCCCAGTCAGTGTACTCTCCTCCCACCCCGGAGACACCAGACTCCATCCTCTCTACTCCTCCACAGACTCTTTTGAGTAAAAGCCTGCCCCTTACACTTCCACCTGAACAGAGCATCCCCACTATTACAGGCCTGCCTCCTACACAGCCCACTGCTAAGGTACTGATCAATATTTATCATTGTGTCATTGAGTTATAATATTGACAAAAGCTTTCCCAGTGGAAACACATCTTTCTGACCTACCCTCCCTTTTCTTCTCTTCATTTACAGAAAAAAGGTGTGAAGCGGAAAGCAGACACAACCACCCCAACCACTGTAGCCATGCCCATCATGAGCACTATGGGTGTCAGTGGCATAAGCCTGGGGATGGGAGGTGGGCACGACTCCCCGCTCACCCTCACGTCTCTGGGGGTGGACCACAGCTCCAGCATGGGGATGAACCCAGGCCTCACCCTGGGCCAGGGCATGGGAATGGGAATGGGGATGGGTATGAGCATGGGGATGGGCCGTGGAGCAATGATTGTGGGTACCAAAGCAACAGCGGCGAGCAGGAGAGGAGTGAGCGGACGACCCATCAAGCCTCCTAAGAAGGATTTACCAGATTCCATTCTGCCACCGCCAGTGCGACGCAGCAAGCTGAGCCCGCAGCTGCGCTACTGCAACGGCGTCCTGAAGGAGCTGCTGTCCAAGAAGCATGCGGCATACGCTTGGCCGTTTTACAAGCCTGTGGATGCCACAACGCTCGGCCTTCATGACTACCACGACATCATTAAGCAGCCCATGGACCTCAGTACTATCAAGGTACTTGTGTTACGGATATATGCACACGTGTCTGCATTTCTTAAAATGGATGAACAAAAGCAGGATGTTAACAGTTTTGTAGTTCTGCTGCAGTGAATTGCAGTTACAGTAGTAATTCTGTGGCACATCATTACTTTATGTCCCCTTAAACTATAGGCTGCACTTTTTACTGAATGATTTAACTTTTTAAAAGATGGAAGTTGGATGGAAAGTGTAGGTAGTTGATCAGTTATGGTCATGTACAAGGATACTTCAAAAAGTTCTCTGCCTCTCCCAGAAACAAGGAGCGTTTTGGGGGAAAAACTGTATATTATAAAGCTGTATATCACTGTCCACAAACACTGAAATGTTTAAAGCAATCAAGAAAAAAGAAGGATTGGAAAACTTAGAAACAATGTGCAGTTGCTGCAGGACAATGAGCCTGTTCACACAGCTCAGGTTTCAGAAACAGCTAAACGAGGTTCTGAACTGTTGCCTCATGGACCTTACTCACCGACCTGCACCGTCTGACTTCTCTCTATTTCCTAAACTAAAGTCTCGCTTCTGTGATGGCCATTTTTAGAGTGATGATGATGAAATCATCTGTGCTGCTGAGTGTCTGGAAGCTCAAGATGTGCCCTTCCTCCATGAAGGGACAACAAAGCTCAAACATTGTTGGATCAAGTGCTCGGCATTATTGTCTAACATGAATAATCTTTCTCCTGTGACATTTTGTGGGAGGCAGAGAACTTTTTGCGGTAACCCCCTACATCCTATGCAGCCCTCATTTAATTTCTTTCACATTCATTTCTGTGATTGAAAACAATGTTTCACCCTAAGATGTGACCAAATTTGAATGTACCGTTTCCTTAAAAGGTCACTTACAGCTCATAGTGAGGCTGATGCCTTTCTTTAACTTTTAGGTTTAGTATTTGTTTAAAATGTGTTGTTCTGTTATTTTCTTTAGCGGAAGATGGACAGCAGAGAGTATCGTGACTCCCAGCAGTTCTCCGCTGATGTTAGACTGATGTTCTCCAACTGCTATAAGTACAACCCTCCAGATCATGATGTGGTGGCCATGGCCAGAAAACTCCAGGTATTGCATTTGTTTAAGTGATCTGATTTATTATTATTGTAGTTTCTGAATAATCACAATTACATTCTATAATTCTCAGTCCCTCTCACCCTAACCCTTAAATCATTACTGCTTGACTCACGTACTGTTTTCTCCTTCTAGGATGTGTTTGAGTTCTGCTTTGCTAAGATGCCAGACGAGCCTCCAGCACCACCTAGCTCCTCATCTTCCTCCTCCTCCTCTTCGTCCTCATCTGAGAGCGAGCTGAGCAGTGAAAGCGAGGAGAGCGAGAGCAGCCCCAGCTCCGACTCTGAGGAGGAGAGGGCAAACCGTCTGGCAGAGCTGCAGGAACAGGTTCGCATTAACACACATCAGAGCAGGAATCAAGGAAGACGTTCACTTCCAAGCTGATGCTGGCACTAATCCTAATATAATGTGCTAATTTTGCTGTGGCTTTTCTGTTTTTCTGTCTCCCTTCAGCTAAAAGCTGTACACGAGCAGCTCACGGCGCTCTCCCAGGGCCCCATTGTCAAACCCAAGAAAAAGAAAGAGAAGAAGGACAAGAAAAAGAAGAAAAAAGTAGAAAAAGAGAAACATCGGAAGGTGGAGGAGGAACCACCGCCTATTAAGCCGCCCAAGACCCCCAAAATCACCAAGACTCCAAAACCTAAGAGCAACCGAGGTGTGAGCTGTCCAGTAATGCCAATAAAGAAAGCACCGAGCAAGAAGAACAACAAGAACAAGTGAGTAGTGACACCTACTGGATGGTGTAGGAACTGAAAGTGTGTTGTTCATGCTGCATGAGCTGGAAGATGTTGAAAAGTTTGGATGTTACTGTAATTTAAAATGAGTATCTGTGAGATTCCATTACAGACTTTCATGACCATGATCCTGTTTTGCTGCCACTTCATGAGTCGACCTTCCCTCAGTCATCTGCTAACAGTTTCTCCTGTGTTTCACCAGATCCAAAAAGGGCGGCATGACGTTTAACGTGCCTCAGCCGGTCCACGAGCCCATAGTGAGTCATTTTGACTCCGATGAAGAGGAGGAGACGGCACCCATGTCGTATGATGAGAAGCGTCAGCTCAGCCTGGACATCAACAAGCTGCCTGGTGAGAAGCTGGGCCGCGTCGTTTACATCATCCAGTCCCGGGAACCGTCGCTGCGAGACACCAACCCCGAGGAGATCGAGATAGACTTTGAGACGCTGAAGCCGTCGACGCTGAGGGAGCTGGAGAGATACGTCATGACGTGTCTGAGGAAGAAACCTCGAAAGCCATATGGTTAGTATTTGTTGGATTTTGTTTTTAGTGCTCCATGATCAGGCAATCTTGTGCTGACTTTTTTATTTAAATGTTCATGTTATTGCTAATGTCTCATGAGTCTTTAATTAGTCAGAAACAGACTTTATGCTGAGTCTTTATGAGGCCTTCTAACTACACAGAGCACCTGAGCTCAGCAGCCTCGACATGTTCACATGTATCACACTGTACCCCACTGAGTGATAATAGGACTTGTCTGTGTTTCTGCAGCAAATAAAAAGAACAGTGCTGGCAAGTCCCGGGAAGAACTTGCTCTGGAGAAACAAATGGAGCTGGAGAGAAGGCTGATGGATGTCAGTGGTCAACTCAACTCTGGAAAGAAGCCTCCGAAGACCAAACGTAAGTCCTGCATTCTGCTTTACAGTGTTATTTAACAGTAATGCTAATTTAAAGTGTGTGGATGTTGGGGAATACGATGGACTATCAAGATGTGATTTGTTCACACGTAAAACTAACATTTTGACAGAAACATATCCAAATTTATTATTTATTATCATGCAGTGAACTGCTGAAAACAATATTTAGTGCGTAAATAGTTTTTGTTTACCTCAGGTACATTATATGAATCAAAAGCCGGTTGTGCAGCACATGTTGACGTTGTCGTTTGCTTTTCCAGCAGAGAAACCTGCAACTGAAGCCCACACCCAGCCGTCACGCCTCAGCGCCAGTAGCTCCTCATCGGACTCCTCTTCATCCTCCTCATCGTCCTCATCCTCAGACACAAGCGACTCAGACTCCGGCTGAGCGTTGGACCGTTTCCTTACTAAGGGGTCATGTGAGGAACCCTGGGAGTTTCTGTTCCCACCGAGTGGACTGAACTGTAGTAGAGCTGCTGACGACGGAGCCGCAGGGCGGATCAGACCAGACCAGCACAAACTGGCCGACTCAACTTGTCAAACCGAGAAAGAGAGAGATGGGGCTTTCCCTGCGCTCAGCTCATTCATCCAGACCTGCACACAGAAACCCTGAGGATGGATGTGAACGGAGGAATAGAGGAGACTCAGTGTGAAGTCCTGCTGTTCTCTGGAGAACCGGCCTCGCTGGGTGGAGTGAGGGACGCTCCATCTCCTGTACATGCAGGAGAAGATCATACGTTGGAGGGATAAGGGTGCTAGAGCCAGAATCTGTCTCACTTCTGGAGATAATTTCCCTTCTTAGCGTGCTCCCTGTCTTTATGCTGTATAGATAAGGTGTACAGTTATATAAATATCTATTTTCTTTTATAAAGAAGCATTTTATGGAGCTAATTTATTCCCTCATTGTGGGAACGATCGAACTGGTGTGGGCGGAGATGTGTTTTAGTTTTTGTTTAGTTTTTTTCTGGAGTGATGAAGAGGGGAAATGTGTTTCTGTGTGTCTGTGCGTGTGTGTGTGTTTGTATGAATGTGTCACGTATGTGTTTGCATGCACATGCGCGAGTGTGAGATCCGGCACCACAAGTGCAGCCTTGTGAAGTTCCTCATTGTTTTGACGCAGGCGTTGAAAATCTGTCTGCACACAGAAGCACCTTGGTTCAGTAGAATACAGAATGCATGCAATACAGAGGAGCTGACAGACATCTGCATACTCATGTACGACTTCCCTGCATCCCTGTGTCCTCATGTACCCTCACACAGGGTCGGCCACTGTACAGAAATGTGACGTAGTTGCAGTTTGTACGTAAATATTTCTGTTGTCGGCTGTCTTTTTCATCCATTTCTCTGTAAACATGTTGCTTTTTTTTCTTCTTGTGACCAATCTGCTAATAAATTGTGAGGACGCGTCTCGTCCACTCACCCGTGCCCAAATAACATCCTGGTTTTTGGATTTCTTTTACTGTTTAACTTCAGTCTCAAAACATTTGACTCCACGTTACAAAGAAAAGGTTTTGCTGTTTCTTATGTTCAGTATTTGATTCAAGTAGGAAACATTTTGGGTTAAATCCTCCACTTCTGGTGTCACAAAAGCAACACTGCTTTGTCTTTAAAACTATTTGGCCTTTGAGATCTGTGGCAGCTCAAAGTTTGATCTTGTGTATTAGCTGGGTTTTGTTTACTTATTTGTGTGATTAGAAACTTTAGTAACACCAGGATGGGAAATTCTTACCGGCTGCTGTTGGTGAGATTTTCTCTAAACAGTTTGTTTTTAAAGAAAGTCAGTGAAAACATGGAAGTGGCTTATTGAGTTTTGGGATCCAGTGAACAGAAGATGGTTTAATGTTGTGAGTATTAATGATGCACTGTTTGTTTTGGTGGTACTACTAAACAATTTTGTGATTTTTAGGTGAGCTGTGTTTCTTTTTGGTTTTTCTAAAATCGCCTGTGACTTGAGATTGGACTGTTGTTTGTCTGCAACTGATTATTTATTCAGGAGGAATCTGAAAGGAGACACTTTTCTCGTAATCCTGAAAGGTTTTAAGTGGAAGTTTATGAATTATGCACAGATTAACTGTCAGGATTGTAGAAGTGTACATATTTTACAGTCTCGATCTTTGAGCATGTTTTTGTTTTTTCTTCAGTAACTTAGATTTTTTTTTTGTCCTGCAAAGATTTTTTAAGACAAAATCCTCCAGTTGTCGGTTTTACTCTTCTGAAGTTTGTCAGGAATCTAAATGCCTCTGTACTCCATCATTTCATCTGAACATCTGTACATAAATAAACAGACACATGTTCATCTTTTCACTGACTGTGGGAATATTTCATTTACAGATTATTTTAGGAACATATACTAGGAATGCTTGAAAACAGAGACATCTACTGTTAGAAAGATGAATTAAAGTGTGAAGTTTACTCATCCAACAGGGAAATATTGGGAGAAGCAACCCAGGTATCTTTTTGATTCCAGCTTTCTTATTCTGGAAATACTGAAATAAAAACTTAAAAAGACAGAAATGGATGACAGTGAGTCTCTGGCTTTAAAAAAAAAAAATCTGGTAATCAGATAAATATAAAAGCTGATGATCTGTTTTCAGTCAGGTGATAATTTCGGTTGTTTTAAATATTAATTATTATCAATATTAGTCATATTGCAAAACTTAGGCATTATCTACTGTGACAATGAAAAAAATGGTAAAATATTCTTTTAATTTCCTCAAATCAGTTGTAAGGAAACATGAACTTCATGTCATTTGTTTTTATTTTTTATGACTCGTTTCATTTTTCTCTGAGAGACTGATGATTGTTTCAGCTTTTTATCTCATTTATTCTAACATTTTCAAATCTACAGGAGAGAACAAATTGCCAAAATTCTCCATTTATGTCCCTGCTGAGCTGCAGCTGAGTTTATACCTGATTCTGTCTAATTAGTGCAAAAAACCAACTCCAGCTGTTGGATTTATGAGACATCGATTAGAGAAAGGACAATGCAGATCCAACTTTAGAAAACAAGATCAGAATATGTAACACAACTGCTCCTATAACATCTGTTTGGTCATTTAATGTTGACTTTAGTATGTTTTTTTTAACTTAAAGGTTAGATATCGTAAAGTAAGAACTTCTAAAATACAGGGTGTCCCAAAAAATTTGACATCATTTTGCAGGCCAATAATTTTGGCAATTCTTGCTGAAATAACCTCAAATTTTCACAGAATGTATAGAAACAGATCAAGATTTTATATTTAATGTTTTAATTTTGTCCTGTTTTCAGGTTGAGCCATGCTGTTCACTCCCAAAGAGAAGTCATATTGCATCTTGGAATATCCTCGTACACAGTCACCCAAGACGAGTCACAGGCGGTGCACATATTCAACATTTAGGAAATCGCTCCCATAATAAATGTATGATGTTCAACACCTAAACTGTTCAATTTCACTGAGCTAGACTTAGCAGTTTTCAAGATAATTGCTTTTAAAATTATGTCAAATTTTTTGGGAGACTCTGTACAATACCTGCACTTAATTCCTTAATTCACTTAATAATTAAGGGGCAGACAGTCTGGTTTGTAGCTTCTCCAGGCTTCCTCCTAACCAGTAAGTTGGCTGGAGTGTACATCAACTGAATATTGGATTCATTCAAGAGAACCTTAGCCCAATCATCAACAGTCCAATCCTTGTGATCCCCAGCAAAGAGTAACCAGACTTCCCTCTGCCTTTCATTGATGAAGGGCTTCTTCCTGCCCTGTGAGACTTCAGACCAGCTTCAAGTAGACGGTTTGAACAAGTCACATTTCTCCACAGTGTCCACTCATTTTTAAGGTCCCTGGAGGTCTGACCACGATTCCTGACACAGGAACAGATGAGTGCACAGTCATCTCATGGGGTAGAAAGATGTCTCCTGCTGTGACCAGCTAGCAGTTTGGTAGAACCATGTTGGGCTTGTTTTTTCTTGGTGTAATGAACGGCTGTCTTGGAGATCTTCAGTTTATTCGCTACCTGTCTCTTACTCATGCCAATTTCCAGCAGTGTCAACATGGCTGCCTTTGTAGCTTCACATAATTCTTTAGTTTTAGGTATTAAGTGAGAGCTGACAACTTCTGAGTTGTGCTACGGCTTGAATGTAATCAGGAAACCACTCCAGGCTTTTGCATGTGCAGTGCTGCTAATGACATGAAATGGCCTCATATATACCCTGGGAATACAATTAAGCTTAAGCATGTCAAATAGGACGTAAAGTATTATCTAATCAGCTGCATTTTTTGTCATGTTCATTGTATTTTTCAGGTATTATACCTTTAGTGGTACAAGACATTAAAATGAACGAGAAATTGAAGAAAACAAGGGTGGTCTAATCATTTTTTCCATGATTGTATATATATTTATGTCAACTTTTTCCATGATATATAGTATATTCCTGATAGAGTGTATTCTATATTGCATATCTGCACTGTAATGTCGTGTATTGCAATGTTTGGTAGCTTTAAATTATTGACTTACTGTATTATCTTTGGGTTAATTTTTGATCACTTAATTCGTTGTTCTTGTTACTTTAAGCCATCTTCAGGTTTAGTTAACTTTTTCCTACTCCTTCAAAATCAGTAAGCTAAGTAAACTAATTTACTTGTTTTGTTTTCGCTAGCTAAAAGAAACACAGTTTGTTCCTTATATGTAATAAGAAGAGCTTGCTTTGTCCTACCTATACCCAAAAATGATGGCTAACGATATAAACTCTATATAAACTCTACAGAGCCTATAGATATTTGAATGTGAGTCTGTGTCGCCGCCTGGCGGACAAACTGGAAACTACAACAACAGAAATCCATCATGGCGGCGGCCACAAGGCTCATATCAAGGTTGACGCTGGTCACTGGTTAGTTTCTCCTTTATCACGAATCCTTCACTATGTTTACAAAGATAAACAGAAAACCAGTCTGAACTAGTGATGGTGAAATCGAAGCTTCATGAAGCAGTGAACCACTTTGACACAACTGCTTCAAGACTGACACACTGCTTCGAAGCATTTGACACAACCAGAGAGTCATGTAAGAGTTTAACCAGCACACACTGAGGGAGGCTGAAGTAATGAGTCTGCAGGGGGAGACGAGGACTGTTCATAGAAAAGAAAGAGGGGAAACAAAACGTGCAGCAGCAGGATTCTAACTTATATGTCAAAGGAGTAAAGTATGTCCTAGAAAATGTTGTGGATTTTGACTTCAGTGGAAACAAAATGTGTTTTTCACACCTGCATATGGGTCAGCAGCTTCTTTATATTGGTTTTTGTCAACATGTCCACCACAGCTGCTTTTCATGTAAATTTAAGTAGCAATAATGACCTCAGAGTGAAGACAGAGTTCACCCAGGAGCTTTGGATATATTTGAAAAGAAGATCAATAAATGAGGACAGACTGACAAACTGGACAGAAGATTAACTTTTATTATAGATGTTTTCATTACTTCTCTGGTTCCATCTTCCATTTAAAATGTTTTAATATTTAAAGAAAGCAACATTAAGTTAGATATAATAACATCTAAACGTACTTCCGGTAGGAATTTCTAATTAAAATAAAACGCTCTAATGGCGAGATGTTTGTTAGTGAGGACGGTCACAGTAGTCAGTGTTTTATGACTTCCTCTGTCGGCAATGAACTCAAAGTGATGGCTAACGATTAAAAATATAAACTCTGCAGAGTCAATGTCTTCATTATCTGAAAAAAGTTGTAAAGATAATCTTTTTCTAGCTTCCGTTCTTCCTCTGCTGAAAACCTGACATTTGAATGTGAGTCTGTGTCGCCGCCTGGAGGACAAACTGGAAACTACAACAACAGAAATCCATCATGGCGGCGGCCACAAGGCTCATATCAAGGTTGACGCTGGTCACTGGTTAGTTTCTCCTTTAACACGAATCCTTCTCTGTGTTTACAAAGATAAACAGAAAGGTAGTCTGTATGTTGTTTATTTTATTGTTGTTATTGCTGTTTTTAACGTGGTGCTAATTATCGCAGCTAAACGAGCTAACAGCTGCCTCTGCTGCAGATATGAACTCTAAGAGAAAGTTTAGTAAAGTTTGAAAGTTTGTCTTAGTACTATTAATTAGATCCGTATCTCAAAAATACTTTTATCGATCATTTTTCCCATATTATTCCCTCAAGTGATAGTTTTGTCTATGAAATGGCTGAAAATAATGAAACGTGTCTCTGAGAGTCTAAATCTTCCATCGACAGTTCAAACCAGCGATATTCACTTTACAGTCATGTAAATTACAGTAAATCATCGTGTAGGAGAAGCCTCAGACAGTGAATATTCAACATTTTTGCTTGAAGAATCACAAAAATGAGTAAATAATTATCAAAATCCACACCGATCAATCCTTATCTTTGACTGTTTTATGACTGGTTAATTATTAAATGGGCTGGAGGTTCAGGATGCAGAATAACAACAGATACAGTTCAAATGCACAGAATGATTCAGTACAGAGATTAATGTTAAAAGCTCAGTGGCAATGCAAGGCTGACACAAAGAGGTGTGCTTAGGTGAATATTTTCTTTTAGTATTAAAACATTTTAAATGGAAGCCTGAACCAGAGAGGTGATGAAAACATCTCTAGTTAAAGTTTGTCTCCTGTCCAGTTTGTCAGTCTGTCCTCATTTATTGATTTTCTTTTTATCAAATGTATCCAAAGCTCCTGGGTGAACTCTGTCTTCACTCTGAGGTCATTATTGCCTCATAAATTCACATGAAAAGCAGCTGTGGTGGACATGTTGACAAAAAGAATATAAAGAAGTGGCAGGTGTAAAAAACACACTTTGTCAAAATCCACAACATTTTCTGGGAAACAGACAAATTTTATGTTAGAATCCATTTTTTGTTTCCCCTCTTTCTTTTCTGTGAACAGCGCTCGTCTTTACAAACCCTTATTGAACCTTAAACTTCTGTCCTCAGACTGTGATCTAGTTAAATCAACTCTGAAGTGAAAAAGTGAATCAACCAGTGAAGTTTTGTTTTATTTTTGATGAAACATTTCAGCTGTAATATAAATAATAAAACAGTGTCATTTGTCCTTTTATTGGCCTTTCAAGATGTAAGCACACTGAGTTGTGTTTCGGTTGAAAGTTAAATTTGGATCTGATTAATGCAGTTAAAATGATAAATGTTGTCATGTTTGAGGTTGTGATTTAAATGTAAATGGATTTTAAACTGCACATGGAGGCCTGAATAAGAATATGTTTAGCTCAGGTTAGTCCTCTGAGGACATTAATCTTCATTAATTCATGTCTCAACCTCTTGTATTTTCTTTGACATCCGTCCTCTCTGACTTCATGCTCCTCTCTTCCACCCAGGAGGAGGCAGTGGGATTGGACGGGCGGTCTGCCAGCGTTTTGCCTCTGAAGGTGCTTCTGTGGTGGTCGCTGACATCAGTGAGGAGTCGGCCAATGAGACGCTGGGGAGCCTGTCAGGTGACCTGAGAGGTCAGGTTCACATGGCGGCTGTGGTGGACGTGTCCTCGAAGGAGAGCATAAAGAAGCTGGTAACAAGTATACAGGTGTGAAACACAGGAGAGAGTCCTGCTTTAAGTGCTGCATGTTTCCTGTTTTCCTTTAACTCTCATCTCTCCCTCCAGACTCATTACTTCCAGCCTCCCTCGGTGTGTGTGAACGCAGCAGGCATCACTCAGGACGACTTCCTGCTCAGCATGGAGGAGGAACACTTTGACAGAGTCATCCAGGTCAACCTGAAGGTAAGCAGCTGTCGGCTCCATCACTGATCAGAGGCTTCAGCCTGTTTCTGAATGATGTTAACAGCAAAATAAAACCAAACTGGAGCTGATTCCAGACCAGTTTTCACCTTTAAATCTTCAACAAACTAAAAGTCACATCACTTAGAGATTAAATATAGAGCTGTGAACAAACATTTACATACACCTGTATAGACCATGTTTATTGTGGCAGTTTAGAACTTAAAATGACTCTTACAACTGTTTATTTTTTATGTGGATCAATTAATTAAAACACGTACAACTTTATTACAAAAAACAATCTTGCATTCTGGTTCTTTCATAGATTTACTTTAGGTTTTCTGACACTATGAAAAAATCAGCTGGGTCAAAAATATACATACAGCAACTTCAATCATCAGTTTTGCTGATGTAGAAAGCTGTTCTAATCATATTTTCTCAGTTTTATTGCCTCTTAACTTCTCATTAGTGATTATGATCGACTACAGCTGCTGACTCCTCTGAGCCCATTTGATCCACTCATTCGATTCAGCCACAAACACTGCAGTGGGAAACTCTAAGGAGCTCAGCAAAGATCTGAAAAAGGAATATCATTGACTTGAATAAGTCAGAAAGTTACTTGGAGCGTTTTAAAAGCAGCATCTGAGTAAACCAATGTTTGTAAGTATGAAGTCCATGGTGTAGTTGTGTTACTGCAACAATCAGGAAGAAAACACAAACTATCACCTGCTGCTGAGAGACAACTGGTCAGTATAGTCAAGACTCAACCAAGAATCAGTAAAAAGTAGGTCTGAATGAATGATCAGCTGCTGGAACACAGCTGTCAGTATCCAGTGTTTTACATCAACATGAGCTGAGAGGCTCCATGAAGAAGGAAGTTCTTCCTCTAGTTTCACCTTAAAGCTGAAGTGAGAGACTTCAGTTTGTGTTTTTACAGGTTTCTGGTATCAAACTTAGAGAAATGTTCTAAATGTATCACTTTATAGCAAAGTAGAAGCTCATACTTTAAATCCTCTTTTCCCTTTTCTGTTAGCTGTTGATGTTGAACTGCCTCCTTCCACAATGAAACCAAACTGAAGCTGAATCCAGACAGTTTTACACCTTTAAACCTTCAACAAGCTAAAATACATCTGCTGCATTATATCATCCACCTCCATTTCTGTTGAAAGCTTAGTTCTGAATGTTGAGTGACAGGACAGAGTGGAGGGATTTATTTGGTCACCTTTCGTCTTGTGTCTGTCTCAGGGTTCGTTCTTGGTCACTCAGGCTGTTTCTCAGGCTCTGGTGGCCTGTGGAGCCTCCAAAGGATCCATCGTCACTGTGGGCAGCATCGTGGGGAAGGTGAGGAGCCAGCACTGCCTGAGCCACATTTTCAACATGAAGCTGGAGATTATGAGCCTTTATGCAGAAATGCTGAACACGTTAGCTGTTTTCAGCCTCAATCTGTCTGGAGTTTGTTTGCAGTGGAGCTCAAATGGACCAATTAGAAGAAGGGCAGATAAAAATAGATAGAAAAACAGAGAATGGTTTTTAAAATTTCAACTCTGTTCAAAAGTTTAGTGTCACCCAAACAGTTTCATGTTTTCCATGAAAACTCACACTTTTATTCATGTGCTAACATTACTGCACAAGGGTTTTCTAATCATCAATGAGTCTTTCAACACCATTAGTTAACACAATGTAGCATTAGAACACAGGAGTGATGGTTGCTGGAAATGTTCCTCTGTACCTCTATGGAGATATTCCATTAAAAATCAGCTGTTTCCAGCTAGAATAGTCATTTACCACATTAACAATGTCTAGACTGGATTTATCATTCATTTAATGTTATCTCCATTGAAAATAACTGCTTTTCTTTCAAAAATAAGGACATTTCTAAGTGACTCAGAACTTCTGAACGGTAGTGTACATCTTCTAGTTGTCTGTCTCACCTCATAGTGTGACATCCCTTCAGTAACATGAACACACGTGATGATGCTTGAACCAATAAAACGTCACGTTTAGAAACATGGCATTCATTTCTCAAATGGGTTGAAATCTTCATTTAATTTGAACAACTCATCATTTATTTTTCATAACAGGTTGCACTGTGATATTGAGGAGATGAGGAGGAATATGTTCCTCAGGTTTAGAGAGAAATGGTCTGTTGATATCGTAGCGTCTTGTAAAGAATAGATGTAGTGTGGAGCTTCATGTGAAGTATAATTTAAGCAGGAGACAGAGATCCCTGTGTGCACAGTTACACTCAGGAACTTTCCCAGTAGCTTTAGAGACTGGGAGGTTTAATGCTGCTCCAGAGAAGGACAGACTTTGTTTTCTGTGTGATTTAGGTGAAGTTGAAAATGTGGTTCATTTGTTTCCCTCCAAACCACAATGATGCAGTTATTTCTGATAAACAACAATAAATGATTCACTTTGGAGCAGAAAAAGAAGGTGGTGCATCATCAGCTTCAACCAGTTCATGGTTTTTGCTGCAGCAAGTCAGTGTTTTACTCATCAAGCATCAAGTATCAAAGGCCTGTTAGTTCAGGTTTAGTCTGAATGGTTCACTGGATATTAGAAGGAAAATGTTTATCTGATTGAGAATATTGTTTAGTTACCACATGTCCAGTTTAAGGGTTAGGGTTAGTATTTGGGAATATTTCCATTAAATATGCTTTTATTTTGACACAGCCACAAGCAGTTCTTTATACTTAAACTTTAGAGTGTTTCTGTCACTAAAACCAGAAACTTTCGAGGCTTTTCTCTCTGGCAGACTTTATAAATCCACATCGTCCGTGTGGTTCAGTTTATTTACATCATTTTACTACAAAATAGGGAAGCAGTTGAAGAAGTTACAGACGTCACTGAAGTTTTCTGATCAACTTTTATCAAAGTATAAGTTTCATCAAGGGTGTCTTTTTGTTATTAAACACATAACTACTTGTTAAAGCAGCTTTTCTAGTCCTCTGTGAGGTTTAAACCTGCAGTGATTCAACATCTGATTCCTCCTTGTGTCTGTGTTGGTGATGTTTGCAGGTGGGAAACCTCGGACAGGCAAATTATGCTGCTTCTAAAGCCGGAGTGCAGGGTTTAACCAGGACGGCTGCCAAAGAGCTCAGCAGGTGAGAAGAAGACGATGCATCGTGGAAACACTGAGGCACACAGAGCTGATTGAATTCAAATCATTTATTTAATATTTATTTGTTTTGTCTCCCTCCAGGTTTGGGATTCGCTGTAACTGTGTGCTGCCAGGTTTCATATCGACTCCAATGACGGAGAAAGTACCAGAGAAGGTTATTAGCAAGGTACAACACACACACACACACACACACACACACACACACACACCCACACCCACACACACATTTAAATAAAATGTAAAATTCTGTTTCCTTTTTTACAAGCTTCAGTACAGTTACCCAGTTAAAAAAAAACAGCTACATTTTATTTTATTTTTCACTTCTTCCTTTGTAGCAGCCGTCATTAAAGGGTAGTTTTACCTAAACTATCCAAGAACCAGACATTTTTGCAGCAGACGTCTTGGAGATCTTTACCATCACAGTAACAAATAAAACCAAAACTATCTTCAGGGCTCGATAGCTGAAGGCTGACGACTAGAAAACTGTTTTAGGGTTCGGCTGCTTGGATTTGTTTAAACTGATCCTTGAATAAAATCTCCAGCAAACTGAAGACAGTCTTTCTCTCCTACAGAACTTTTATTTTTTTTTTATGACAGAATAATAAAACTGCAGATTGATCACTGACGGTACAGAACTGAGCTGCTGAATCTTAACCAGTAAAAAGGTTTGAACTCTTCACTGGTTTCAGCCTTTTTTGCACCGGCTTCCACTACATTTTACAGTCAACTTTAAGATTGTTTTAATTACTTACAGACGCTCCAGGGTCTGAATGCTTACAGTCTCTCAGATCTTTAACCCCGTGGCAGTGGCTTCTTTTAAATCTAAGCTTAAACTTACCTTTTCCGCACTGCTTTTCCTGATTTTACCTGATTCTGGTAAAATCCGATCAGGAATCCATGAATCAGGATTCATGGACTTTGGCTTCTTTTAATACTTTTATTCTTTTATCATGGTCTGTTTATATGATGATGTGTGCTTACTACATGGAGCATTTTGTTTTAATACGTGTATTATAATCTTTATTACAGTGATGTCCTCCTAAAATCTATTTCTTGCTGTGTTTTGTGTCTTTCAGATGCAGTCCTTGGTGCCTCTGGGAAGAATGGGTGAACCTGCAGGTCAGTTAATGCGAATATTATTCAAATTAAACTGATTGTTTTCACTGCATGTCTTTTATTCAGAGTATAAACGGTCCAAATCTCAGATTCCTTTTTTTAAATAAATCTTTCTCATTCTGTCCTCCAGAGGTCGCTGATGTTTGTGCCTTTCTAGCTTCAGATGATTCTCGATACGTCACAGGAGCCAGTATTGAAGTGACAGGTACAGTAAGATTCAGCTCTCTGCCAGCTTCTCTACAAACATTTCATACCACATACTTTGTACCACTCAGCTAAACTTTTATCTGGTTCAAACTTGTGTGTCTTTCTTTGCCAGGTGGACTTTTTATTGGCTAAACCAGCTGTCATCAGGAGGCTAGTTTCTTTATAATTAATTCTGAAATGATTCTAACTTTTAGTGGCTCTTTAATCAGAATAGCTGTGTGTGCTGTATGTATGTTTGTAAATCTGGCTGTGAACATGTACTGTACAGTGTAAAGCCACATTTTGTACAAAATAAACAGCTAAATCTAGTGTTTGTGTCCCAGATATTGAAACAAATCTATAAAATTGTAGATTAAAAATATTATTTACCTCTCAAGTGTCCACCAAGCCTTGACAGACCACTAGCATTTCAACCAACCACTCCAGATATTTTTCAGAGGGTGACCACCACAGCTTCTTCACATGTTCTCTGAGAGCCGTTATGCAGTTTATTTGGATGTTGGCACCAAAACACTGATTAATTAAACAGCTAAATGGGATTTGAACCAATGATCTTTGCATTTTTCAGGTGTTACAGGCAGGTGCTCAACTCATTCAGCCACAAAGTCGTTCTCCTCTCAGTTTATAGATCCCAGTTTATTTTAGGTGCTGCCCATGTTTTTTTAAAAAGAAAAAAGAAATCAGTTGTAAAAGTCAGAAGCCACAGAAATGTTTCACAGTGAGTTATCGGTTAGCAGACGCTGGTTCTCACGGTGCTAAACATGCAAGTCGGGTTTTGGAAATCGAACCCATAATTTGAAAGATTATGTAGCAGAACTTTATGTTCCTTCTGAGCCAATAACAGCAGTGAGGGAAAGATTCAATCGCTCTGCAGCAAAGGACGATGAATTAGTATCTTCTTTACTGACTGCAGTTGAAATTTAGTGCCTGAGAAAACCAAAGGACAAGAATCATTATCATCTGAGAAAACACCACTTTTTGCACCATCTTTTATCAAAGGTCTGGGGAGATTAAGATGAACTGAAGGTGACAACAGCCTTAGGTTCAATTCTTACTCCCACAACAACAACATCAAGAGGAGGAACTGCTAAACAATCCACAGAAATGATCAAAAATATCTACTAGAAATACATGGTAAGATTTAAACTGACCATCAAGCTTAGTATAAGCTGCATTATTTAACAAGAAAAGCACTTAGAGAGTTCAGTACTTCACCAATGCTGCTCAGTCGTTGTAAAATTTCTGATGAATGTCTCAATAAGTCTGCAGCGGTGGATTTTAGTAGGATCGCAATCATGTGATCGTCAGCAGGCAGCTGATGTAGTGTTCACTTGTCATAGTTACAGTGATGTGCCGTTATCTTACAATGATACAGAAATCTTTAACAAATCCGTGGATCCAGACTATGAGTTGCATCACTGCCAAAATCTAATCAGTTGGTCCTTGTGTCATTTCCGACCTTCCCTGAAAATTTCATCCAAATCCGTTATTCTGTTTTTGAGTAATGTTGCTAACAGACAGACGGACTAACAGACAAACGTATGCCGATCATCACAGAAATCCGTAATTAAACTTGCTGATTCACAAAGCAAACCATATGTTTTACATTTACATTAATAAGCAAATAATTAAACAGACAAATACCACACAAACTAAAAAGGTATGTATTGTCTGTCTTAAAGTAAAGCACAAAAACTTAAATAGAAACCAACAAAACTGACTACAGCACTTGTTATCTCTGCGTTTAAATTTCCTGATCAAATGGGAAACACTGATGCCTTGTGGCCACACTGATGAGCACGGTTTGGAAAAAAAACAAAAGTCAAGCAGCTCTTTTTAAAAAGATTATATATTACAGAAACAAAAACTTTTAAAAACATTACTTACAGACATTATAAAATAATACTTTTTTCTCTTTTCAGCACCATATTTTTTTTATGTTGAAATGCCTTCAACACAATCGCAAATAGTTGAGGTCATTCTCTCTGGAGAAAGACAGATTTTTCTGGTTTTAGGTTTTGGCCATCCCTCCCCAGTTTCCTGCTACATATAAAAAAGACAATCACATAAGAAACAAACAAATAAAACCCTAGAATGAAATCACCCCATCATCTTGTCTCCTCCCTCTCACAGCCTTTCTCTCCCCCGCTGTGCTCTCAGGTGGAGATTTAAAAGATCCTTGAATTCGGTATTTTAGCACCTCAGTCCAGATATAGAAAGATAAATGCAGGGGCCGAGTTTAAACTGTATCTCTGTGATGCATTTCAAACCGAGCCTGAAAACCAAGACAGCAGCAACGACAAGGAAGTGTGACAGAACTGGAGAGTCACCATTTAATCATTACAGTGGAAGCAAAATTTAACAGCACAGTACAGGTGATGAAAACACTAAAAAGGGATATTACAATAAAATGTGGCCACAGATAGTTTGGTTGTACAAAAGGAGTTTGGACAGGGTGTAAACAGAAGCACCATAACTCAGACTGACAGTGAGTTTAACACGGAAGTCACTCGCTTTACTCGACCTTCAAGTGTCAGCTGCAGGAAATAAATACAAATGAAATACACCACATTTGGCTGAAATATTTGTTGGTTCTTGTTTTTTTTTTCTTTTTTAAATCTCAAAGCACCCTGTTTGTTTTAAATAAATACAATAGAATATCACTATTTCTGTACAAATGGAATGTAATGCACATCTTCCCCAGTGAAAAGCTTCATGAAATTGTAAAAACAGGCTAAAGAAAGTGGAAGACTCAGAGTGAATGCTAAAACCTTTTGACGCTTTTGTGTAATTAGCACCTTGCCACACAGTTTCTTTCAGTAAAGCATGCGTTTTATTCACTGCTGCAGAAAACAGGAGGGAACTTTGAGTCTCATATACATATTTAAACCCTGACGATGTCCTGTGCTCAGATGCTAAATCAGAAAAAGTGTGTTCTGGATGGAAAACAATAATCAAAGCACCCAGAAAGTGACTCAGCAAATACTGAACTGGAGTGTGGTAGCGACCCTGGTAGTCTGATCCGTGATTTAAAGGAGAATCAGCTCTTTTCAAAGGCACCAGTAATATGCAAATACAAGAGCATCACATTTAGCACAGCTTACAAAAATAATGGCTTTAATTTCACTGATCTAGATATGAACACGTCTCCTCTCCTGCCTCACTGCATGCACAAACAGACTGTCTAACGTTAAATTAAGAATTCAAAGACTGAAAGAGAAGAAGGACAAGAAAAAGAAGAAAAAAGTAGAAAAAGAGAAACATCGGAAGGTGGAGGAGGAACCACCGCCTATTAAGCCGCCCAAGACCCCCAAAATCACCAAGACTCCAAAACCTAAGAGCAACCGAGGTGTGAGCTGTCCAGTAATGCCAATAAAGAAAGCACCGAGCAAGAAGAACAACAAGAACAAGTGAGTAGTGACACCTACTGGATGGTGTAGGAACTGAAAGTATGTTGTTCATGCTGCATGAGCTGGAAGATGTTGAAAAGTTTGGATGTTACTGTAATTTAAAATGAGTATCTGTGAGATTCCATTACAGACTTTCATGACCATGATCCTGTTTTGCTGCCACTTTGTGAGTCGACCTTCCCTCAGTCATCTGCTAACAGTTTCTCCTGTGTTTCACCAGATCCAAAAAGGGCGGCATGACGTTTAACGTGCCTCAGCCGGTCCACGAGCCCATAGTGAGTCATTTTGACTCTGATGAAGAGGAGGAGACGGCACCCATGTCGTATGATGAGAAGCGTCAGCTCAGCCTGGACATCAACAAGCTGCCTGGTGAGAAGCTGGGCCGCGTCGTTTACATCATCCAGTCCCGGGAACCGTCGCTGCGAGACACCAACCCCGAGGAGATCGAGATAGACTTTGAGACGCTGAAGCCGTCGACGCTGAGGGAGCTGGAGAGATACGTCATGACGTGTCTGAGGAAGAAACCTCGAAAGCCATATGGTTAGTATTTGTTGGATTTTGTTTTTAGTGCTCCATAATCAGGCAATCTTGTGCTGACTTTTTTATTTAAATGTTCATGTTATTGCTAATGTCTCGTGAGTCTTTAATTAGTCAGAAACAGACTTTATGCTGAGTCTTTGTGAGGCCTTCTAAGTACACAGAGCACCTGAGCTCAGCAGCCTCGACATGTTCACATGTATCACACTGTACCCCACTGAGTGATAATAGGACTTGTCTGTGTTTCTGCAGCAAATAAAAAGAACAGTGCTGGCAAGTCCCGGGAAGAACTTGCTCTGGAGAAACAAATGGAGCTGGAGAGAAGGCTGATGGATGTCAGTGGTCAACTCAACTCTGGAAAGAAGCCTCCGAAGACCAAACGTAAGTCCTGCATTCTGCTTTACAGTGTTATTTAACAGTAATGCTAATTTAAAGTGTGTGGATGTTGGAGAATACGATGGAATATCAAGATGTGATTTGTTCACACGTAAAACTAACATTTTGACAGAAACCTATCCAAATTTATTATTTATCATGCAGTGAACTGTTGAAAACAATATTTAGTGCGTAAATAGTTTTTGTTTACCTCAGGTACATTATATGAATCAAAAGCCGGTTGTGCAGCACATGTTGACGTTGTCGTTTGCTTTTCCAGCAGAGAAACCTGCAACTGAAGCCCACACCCAGCCGTCACGCCTCAGCGCCAGTAGCTCCTCATCGGACTCCTCTTCATCCTCCTCATCGTCCTCATCCTCAGACACAAGCGACTCAGACTCCGGCTGAGCGTTGGACCGTTTCCTTACTAAGGGGTCATGTGAGGAACCCTGGGAGTTTCTGTTCCCACCGAGTGGACTGAACTGTAGTAGAGCTGCTGACGACGGAGCCGCAGGGCGGATCAGACCAGACCAGCACAAACTGGCCGACTCAACTTGTCAAACCGAGAAAGAGAGAGATGGGGCTTTCCCTGCGCTCAGCTCATTCATCCAGACCTGCACACAGAAACCCTGAGGATGGATGTGAACGGAGGAATAGAGGAGACTCAGTGTGAAGTCCTGCTGTTCTCTGGAGAACCGGCCTCGCTGGGTGGAGTGAGGGACGCTCCATCTCCTGTACATGCAGGAGAAGATCATACGTTGGAGGGATAAGGGTGCTAGAGCCAGAATCTGTCTCACTTCTGGAGATAATTTCCCTTCTTAGCGTGCTCCCTGTCTTTATGCTGTATAGATAAGGTGTACAGTTATATAAATATCTATTTTCTTTTATAAAGAAGCATTTTATGGAGCTAATTTATTCCCTCATTCTGGGAACGATCGAACTGGTGTGGGCGGAGATGTGTTTTAGTTTTTGTTTAGTTTTTTTCTGGAGTGATGAAGAGGGGAAATGTGTTTCTGTGTGTCTGTGCGTGTGTGTGTGTTTGTATGAATGTGTCACGTATGTGTTTGCATGCACATGCGCGAGTGTGAGATCCGGCACCACAAGTGCAGCCTTGTGAAGTTCCTCATTGTTTTGACGCAGGCGTTGAAAATCTGTCTGCACACAGAAGCACCTTGGTTCAGTAGAATACAGAATGCATGCAATACAGAGGAGCTGACAGACATCTGCATACTCATGTACGACTTCCCTGCATCCCTGTGTCCTCATGTACCCTCACACAGGGTCGGCCACTGTACAGAAATGTGACGTAGTTGCAGTTTGTACGTAAATATTTCTGTTGTCGGCTGTCTTTTTCATCCATTTCTCTGTAAACATGTTGCTTTTTTTTCTTCTTGTGACCAATCTGCTAATAAATTGTGAGGACGCGTCTCGTCCACTCACCCGTGCCCAAATAACATCCTGGTTCTTTGGATTTCTTTTACTGTTTAACTTCAGTCTCAAAACATTCGACTCCACGTTACAAAGAAAAGGTTTTGCTGTTTCTTATGTTCAGTATTTGATTCAAGTAGGAAACGTTTTGGGTTAAATCCTCCACTTCTGGTGTCACAAAAGCAAAACTGCTTTGTCTTTAAAACTGTTTGGCCTTTGAGATCTGTGGCAGCTCAAAGTTTGATCTTGTGTATTAGCTGGGTTTTGTTAGGTTTACTTATTTGTGTGATTAGAAACTTTAGTAACACCAGGATGGGAAATTGTTACCGGCTGCTGTTGGTGAGATTTTCTCTAAACAGTTTGTTTTTAAAGAAAGTCAGTGAAAACATGGAAGTGGCTTATTGAGTTTTGGGATCCAGTGAACAGAAGATGGTTTAATGTTTTGAGTATTAATGATGCACTGTTTGTTTTGGTGGTACTACTAAACAATTTTGTGATTTTTAGGTGAGCTGTGTTTCTTTTTGGTTTTTCTAAAATCGCCTGTGACTTGAGATTGGACTGTTGTTTGTCTGCAACTGATTATTTATTCAGGAGGAATCTGAAAGGAGACACTTTTCTCGTAATCCTGAAAGGTTTTAAGTGGAAGTTTATGAATTATGCACAGATTAACTGTCAGGATTGTAGAAGTGTACATATTTTACAGTCTCGATCTTTGAGCATGTTTTTGTTTTTTCTTCGGTAACTTAGATTTTTTTTTTGTCCTGCAAAGATTTTTTTAAGACAAAATCCTCCAGTTGTCGGTTTCACTCTTCTGAAGTTTGTCAGGAATCTAAATGCCTCTGTACTCCATCATTTCATCTGAACATCTGTACATAAATAAACAGACACATGTTCATCTTTTCACTGACTGTGGGAATATTTCATTTACAGATTATTTTAGGAACATGCAGCATGAAATAATAGGAATGCTTGAAAACAGAGACACTACTGTTAGAAAGATGAATTAAAGTGTAAAGTTTACTCATCCAACAGGGAAAATATTGGGAGAGCAACCCAGGTATCTTTTTGATTCCAGCTTTCTTATTCTGGAAATACTGAAATAAAAACTTAAAAAGACAGAAATGGATGACAGTGAGTCTCTGGCTTTAAAAAAAAAAATCTGGTAATCAGATAAATATAAAAGCTGACGATCTGTTTTCAGTCAGATGATAATTTCGGTTGTTTTAAATATTAATTGTTATCAATATTAGTCATATTGCGAAACTTAGGCATCATCTACTGTGACAATGAAAAAAATGGTAAAATATTCTTTTAATTTCCTCAAATCAGTTATAAGGAAACGAACTTCATGTCATTTGTTTTTATTTTTTATCTGACTCTTGTTTCATTTTTCTCTGAGACTAACTGATGATTGTTTCAGCTTTTTATCTCATTTATTCTAACATTTTCAAATCTACAGGAGAGAACAAATTGCCAAAATTCTCCCTTTATGTCCCTGCTGAGCTGCAGCTGAGTTTATACCTGATTCTGTCTAATTAGTGCAAAAAACCAACTCCAGCTGCTTCTCATTTATTGTTGGATTTATGAGACATCGATTAGAGAAAGTAAAATGCAGATCCAACTTCAGAAAACAAGATCAGAATATGTAACACAACTGCTCCTATAACATCTGTTTGGTCATTTAATGTTGACTTTAGTATGTTTTTTTTAACTTAAAGGTTAGATATCGTAAAGTAAGAACTTCTAAAATACAGGGTGTCCCAAAAAACTTGACATCATTTTGCAGGCCAATAATTTTGGCAATTCTTGCTGAAATAACCTCAAATTTTCACAGAATGTATAGAAACAGATCAAGATTTTATATTTACTGTTTTTGTCCTGTTATCAGGTTGAGCCATGCTGTTCACTCCCAAAGAGAAGTCATATTGTGTCTTGGAATATCCTCGTACACAGTCACCCAAGACGAGTCACAGGCGGTGCACATATTCAACATTTAGGAAATTGCTCCCATAATAAATGTATGATGTTCAACACCTAAACTGTTCAATTTCACTGAGCTAGACTTAGCAGTTTTCAAGATAATTGCTTTTAAAATTATGTCAATTTTTCTGGGAGACCCTGTCCAATTCCTGCACTTAATTCACCTTAATATGCACTGGATGTCAGAGGGATTCTGCTGACAGGTGGATTAAAGACAGAAATGTACTGTA
This sequence comes from Amphiprion ocellaris, assembly GCF_022539595.1. Classification (NCBI taxonomy): domain Eukaryota; kingdom Metazoa; phylum Chordata; class Actinopteri; family Pomacentridae; genus Amphiprion; species Amphiprion ocellaris. The sequence continues at coordinate 28,244,756 of NC_072780.1, read as the reverse complement.
CACACATAATTATTCACTGTGATGCATTTAATAGTCACATCTTCAGTATTTTACAGTTTCTACTTTTGCTTGTTTTCCTGCAAAAGAAGTTTAACTTTGAAAAAAATCCTCCTCAAGGACGACACTGATAATCAGAAGAAGCAAAGTCAGAAGTTACTCAGCAACAGCATCAGTTCTCGGCAACTAGACGGTAAGATTAATAAAAGCCACATTACTGCCAAATCTCTGCTTCATTTCTCAGTGAGATTTTTTTGTTGAGTGTTATTGTAGCCACCAGCTAAATGCAAGAAGAAAACAGAAGCTAAATTAACTTCACACATTAAATCAAAGGCATAATAAATATGACATTTAAAATATTTAAAAAAAAAAAAAAAATTCTACGATTAAAATCCCAAAATCTCAGGACTGAAACATAAAATTTGTCAAATTTATTATATTTATTAAATTTATCATTAAAGTATACATTGTATAAATCATGATAAATCATATACAAGATGACTTCCTAATACAAAGCCTTTAAAGCTGTTTTAAACGTAATACTTTCATCATGATTTCTCCATCACTCTATTTGGTTTAACTTGATAAATCAACTAATTTATTGCGAAGCTGTAACGCGCCAAATTTCTGCTAGTCCAAGAGCCCAGGAGCCCAGATGGTCTACCATGTACCTAAAATGACAGTGTGTCTCAGAGTTAACTTATTCACAATAATTTTTTATATTAGCAAATCAAATTGCATTATACAGTCATGGAAAAAATGATTACACCACTCTTGTTTTCTTCAATTTCTTGTTCATTTTAATGCTTGGTACAACTAAAGGTACATTTATTTGGACAAATATAATGATAACAACAAAAATAGCTCATAAGAGTTTAAATTAAGAGCTGATATCTAGACATTTTCCATGGTTTTCATGATAATAACCAAAAGTTCACTTTAGTTCTTACATCAATAGCTATGGCATTGTACTGCCAAAAACAGTGCTTTAAGACATTCTATGTTTTCTTTTCTGTCTGTTTTAGTCACATGATCCACACAGGAGTTAGTCTGATTCATAACCATTGTTTCTGGTGACTGCATCCATGCGTCTTGGCTGCTCTCCACCAGCTTCTGACATTGTTCTGCTGTCACAGCAGCCCATTCCTGTAGCCCAAATTCAAACAATATTGGCTTTGTTTTTGGGCTTGTGGTTCTCCATTTACGTTTGATGATTTTCCACAGGTTTTCAATTGGATTTAGATCTGATGATTGAACAGGCCAAGGCATGGTTCCAATGTTCTGGTTCTCTATCCTGGCTTTAACTGAGCTTGCTGTGTCAAGGGGCATTGTCTTGTTGGAAAATCCAGTCATTGGAGGCAGGAAAGAGGTTTCCAGCTGATGAAGACTGTTTTCAGAGAGTAGCCCCAAACATGACCTGGTTCATTTGTCCTTGTTCCACCCAGACTGAAACAACCCCAGACCTTCACTGATCCACCCCCATGTTTTACTGTAGGGGAAAGACATTCTGGTTTGTAGCTTCTCCAGGCTTCCTCCTAACCAGTAAGTTGGCTGGAGTGGACATCAACTGAAAACTGGATTCATCCCTGAAGAGAACCTTAGTCCAATCATCAACAGTCCAATCCTTGTGATCCCCAGTAAAGAGTAACCAGGCTTTCCTCTGCCTTTCATTGATGAAGGGCTTCTTCCTGCCGTGTGTGACTTCAGACCAGCTTCAAGTAGACGGTTTGAACAAGTCACATTTCTCCACAGTGTCCACTCATTTTTAAGGTCCCTGAAGGTCTGACCACGATTTGTGACACGGGAACAGATGAGTGCACAGTCATCTCATGGGGTAGAAAGATGTTTCCTGCTGTGACCAGCTAGCAGTTTGGTAGAACCATGTTGGGCTTGTTTTTTCTTGGTGTAATGAACGGCTGTCTTGGAGATCTTCAGTTTATTCGCTACCTGTCTCTCACTCATGCCAATTTCCAGCAGTGCCAACATGGTTGCCTTTGTGGCTTCACATAATTCTTTAGTTTTAGATATTAAGTGAGCGCTAACAACTTCTGAGTTGTGCTACGACTTGAATCTAAGCAGGAAACCACTCCAGGCCTTTGCATGTGCAGTGCTGCTTGTGACATGAAATGGCCTCTTATATACCCTGGGAATATAATTAAGCTTAAGTATGTCAAATAGGACATAAAGCATTATGTAATCAGCTGCATTTGTTGTCGTGTTCATTGTATTTTTCAGGTATTATAACTTTAGTGGTACCAGACACTAAAATGAACAAGAAATTGAAGAAAACAAGGGTGGTATAATCATTTTTTCCATGACTGTATATATATTTATGTCAACTTTTTTATTGACATATAGTATAATCCTGATAGAGTGTATTCTATATTGCATATCTGCACTGTAATGTCATGTATTGCAATGTTTGGTAGCTTTAAAATATTGACTTACTGTATTATCTTTGGGTTAATTTTTGATCACTTAATTCGTTGTTCTTGTTACTTTAAGCCATGTTCAGGTTTAGTTAACTTTTTCCTACTCCTTCAAAATCAGTAAGCTGAGTAAACTAATTTACTTCTTTTGTTTTCGCTAGCTAAAACAAGCACAGTTGGTTCGTTATATGTAATAAGAAGAGCTTGCTTTGTCCTACCTATACCCAAAAATGATGGCTAACGATATAAACTCTATATAAACTCTACAGAGCCTATAGATATTTGAATGTGAGTCTGTGTCGCCGCCTGGCGGACAAACTGGAAACTACAACAACAGAAATCCATCATGGCGGCGCCCACAAGGCTCATATCAAGGTTGACGCTGGTCACTGGTTAGTTTCTCCTTGAACACGAATCCTTCACTATGTTTACAAAGATAAACAGAAAACCAGTCTGAACTAGTGATGGTGAAATCGAAGCTTCATGAAGCAGTGAACCACTTTGACACAACTGCTTGAAGACTGACACACTGCTTCGAAGCATTTGATACAGCCAGAGAGTCATGTAAGAGTTTAACCAGCACACACTGAGGGAGGCTGAAGTAATGAGTCTGCAGGGGGAGACGAGGACTGTTCATTGAAAAGAAAGAGGGGAAACAAAACGTGCAGCAGCAGGATTCTAACTTATTCTAACTTATGTCAAAGGAGTAAAGTATGTCCTAGAAAATGTTGTGGATTTTGATTCAGTGGAAACAAAATGTGTTTTTCACACCTGCATATGTGTCAGCAGCTTCTTTATATTGTTTTTTGTCACCATGTCCACCACAACTGCTTTTCATGTCAATTTACGAAGCAATAATGACCTCAGAGTGAAGACAGAGTTCACCCAGGAGCTTTGGATATATTTGAAAAGAAGATCAATAAATAAGGACAGACTGACAAACTGGACAGAAGATTAACTTCTGTTATAGATGTTTTCAGTACTTCTCTGGTTCCATCTTCCATTTAAAATGTTTTAATATTTAAAGAAAGCAACATTAAGTTAGATATAATAACATCTAAACGTACTTCCGGTAGAAATTTCAAATTAAAATAAGCCGCTCTAATGGCGAGATGTTTGTAAGTGAGGACGGTCACAGTAGTCAGTGTTTAATGACTTCCTCCGTCGGCAATAAACTCAAAGTGATGGCTAACGATTAAAAATATAAACTCTGCAGAGTCAATGTCTTCATTATCTGAAAAACGTTGTAAAGATAATCTCTTTCTAGCTTCCGTTCTTCCTCTGCTGAAAACCTGACATTTGAATGTGAGTCTGTGTCGCCGCCTGGCGGACAAACTGGAAACTACAACAACAGAAATCCATCATGGCGGCGGCCACAAGGCTCATATCAAGGTTGACGCTGGTCACTGGTTAGTTTCTCCTTTAACACGAATCCTTTTCTATGTTTACGAAGATAAACAGAAAGGTAGTCTGTATGTTGTTTATTTTATTATTGTTATTGTTGTTTTTAACGTGGTGCTTATTATCGCAGCTAAACGAGCTAACAGCAGCCTCTGTGCTGCAGATATGAACTCTAAGAGAAAGTTTAGTAAAGTTTGAAAGTTTGTCTTGGTTCTATTAATTAGATCCGTATCTCACAAATACTTTTATCGATCATTTTTCCCATATTATTCCCTCAAGTGATAGTTTTGTCTATGAAATGGATGAAAATAATGAAACGTGTCTCTGAGAGTCTAAATCTTCCATCGACAGTTCAAACCAGCGATATTCACTTTCCAGCAACGTTCCCTGTAATTTTTCCTGAGTCTGAGCAAACACACAAACTCCCTGAGCGTCCCTTGGACCACTGTGAGCAACATCAGACATGTGCACTGTGGTCACACCAGCATCACATCCATTCAAGTTACATGGTTTATTAAAAGAATCAAATTACAGCATTTACATTTGTGTTAAAACACTTTGTCAACAGGAGCCAGTTGAAGGCTGCAGTGATTTTAGTGACACTACAATGTATAAGAGTGAAGTTATTGAATATTTGTCTCTCTTTACTGTTGCAGCAGTTTTGCAAATTGCAGACGGACCCTGTTCACTCCATAGACACCAATGTTATTCCTGTAGCTTGAAAGACAGCTGCTTTTGATAAAACTGGGCTTGTAGCACATTGTCTGCCTTGCAACAATGGGAAAGAGGCACCGTTTATGTTTTGACAACCTATATCTAATGAGTTATTGATGCTGGAAGTCTGAATCTGTGAATATCTTTCCAACTTTACTGAACTTGGGGTCACTACCACCTAAGGAGTGATATATTTAATTATAAAAAAAGCATTTAGCCATACTTAAAGCTTTAAGTGCTTTATTAACACAGAACTAAACATTTTGTATTGTTTTATTATCACAGGTTTTGTCTGAAAAGAGGTGGCATCATTTTAAACAGTGAAATCAAACTAACAAAATGTAATGACCAACCAGTGAGCAATACTGGATTCTGCAAAAACATAAACAACTTTTTAAAAAATCTAAATCTTATCTTAACACAGTTAATGTATTAACTTATTTTTGTGTGTATGCATGTATTTATTGATTTATTTAGTACTGTTAACATATCAGAGTTCTGAGTGAGTTTTTCTTAAGATAGACAAAGACCATTTATTGATTACATATAGGCTGTTAAATGTTTATTAAAAACTAAAAAGCATTTAAAAAAAACAACTTAGGCATTTATTGAGTCACTAAAATACTGTAGAGTACAGACCACATCAGCATGATTATAAGCATCCTCTGGTAAATTAACAACCAGATACTGATGTCTCTCACCATATGGACTTCAGGAGATGATTAGATGATGATAAACTGTGACCTACTGGTTGGGTTCTCTCTGTTCTCATGTTTCTTACATGTTTGTCCCCTGACAGCCGGGTCGTAATGTTTTTTGAGCAACAGACCATACTATGACATTTTTACAATGATGGTTCTACTATGGAACCAGTTTGACATGTTCAGGTGTTCTTTGTGTGAAAACTCTGAGATTTCAGGGATCAGAAGGTGGTTTTCAACTTTCTTTATTAACTTTCTGCTTCAACTTTAAACTAAATTTCCTTCCCTAACCCCGCCCTCTGGACTTCCAGGAAGCTGCGTTCCTATTGGCTGTCCAGGTGGCTGCTTGGTGTTATCAGGAACACCTGAGCAGCTCAGTGTCTTCCTGCTTTATTTAGCTGCAGACAAACATTTCCTCTGTTTCTCTTCAGCACTGAACCGGGTTTGGTTCCTTTGCTTTAGTTTGTTCTTTAGGTGTTGACTTGCAGCTTCCAGCAGTAAAATCGTCTTTAATGTGTTTCTTGGTGTGTTTGAGGGCTTTGTACTGGATAGTTGTCTTAGTAAATGTGGTTCTTTAACCACAGTTAGCACATGGTGTTAATGTGTGCAGTGATTAGTGGATTTGGTACAGCTGAGTTGTGTCTTTATCTTGGCTGTAGTGAGTCTTCAGAGGTTTTTGGTCAGACACATTCTGTATTCCTCTTTGAGAACCAAGGTTGGTTGTCCAGAAGGTAAGAGTTCCTGTCCTGATTCTCTGTTCTCAGAGGTTCTCTGGTAGGCTGCAGGAGACTTTAGCATTTGGGTTGTGCTAGTTTGGTTTTTGTACGGTTTCATTTGGACGACTATCTTGAGGCCCCTCCATGTGGTTTAGTGAGGTTTTCTGGAACAGTTCTACAAAGCAACCTGCAGCAGAAGAGACTTTAAGAGTTTTTAGGAAGTTCTGGAGACCAGACTTTAGAGCAGCAGAAACATTTGTCAGCAGTTTGAGCAAGAGAAGGTGAGCTTCAGAGTAGAAATGAGACAGAAACCTTCTTGACCCGTGTGGTGAGGTCCTGTACCAAGAGTTTGAGCAGGTTGTGAAGAGTCTGTAGTTCTTTAGTCTGAAAGCACAAGAAGAGTCGACTCATTAAAGGAGAAAACAGGAGATATTGTTGGTTCTTCTGTCACTCTGCAGTTTCCAGTTTCCTTAGACTGAATATCAAGTTTATATTTTAAATGATTTGCCATGTGAGCCCAAGAAGACTTCAATAAACTCCCTCCATCCCCTGGACACAACACATTTTATTACCATGTTAAATCTTTTTTTTTTTTAAATATGTTTTTGAGTTTTAATCATAGTTTTAGCATAGTTTTTTCTCCTTGTTTAGTTTTGTCATCTGTGTGAAAGGTGCTAAACAAATAAAGATGAATTGATAAACTGAATAACTGACTAACTCATGATTGTGACAACAGAAGTATTTTCATTGTGATTTAAGGGATTATTTCATTTTTAAAGTCGGGGTTAAAATCTTGACAAAAAAAGATTAAAGAAATAAATTGCATTTAAAAAAGCAATTAAATCAACGGAAAAAACATTTAATACAACAAAACTTTTAACAGGAAAATTAAACATTAGATACAATTAAATTATATTAAAGAGACAAAATATTTAATTAGATAATTAAATGGAAGATACAAAACATGTAATTATGAAATTAAACAAATGTTTTTAAACAGAAATATTTTAGATCATTAAATATT